>NC_080797.1:35056168-35388388 GCF_028018385.1 Neofelis nebulosa | reverse complement strand
CACCAGGGCGCCCAACTGCCCAACATGAGGCCGGGGACTGGCCAAGGCCTGTGTGAACACTGGACCCAGGTAGGATCAGGTCTAGGGCTCTGTCCCTCCGCCCTAGGTCCCAGCAGGTGGCCGAGAGGAACTGATCTGCTTTCTGGGGTGAGCCTGCCCCCTGCAGGACCCAGACAGGACACGCACCCCCATCAGGGAGGGCAGAAGTTGACTGCCCCGTCCATTGGGAGGAGCCTGAAAGAGAGGGAGGCACCTTTGCCGAGGGTGAGAAGGAAGAGGGCACAGAGGCAGCACAGAAATTAGCCAACTTTGTGCAGCACCTACTGTACAGAAGTGCTTGCCTCGAGAGCCTCACTAGCTCTGAGGCACGGGACGCCACAGGAGCATCGCATGGTTGACGCCTCTATCCCTTAAGCATTGGGGCTTAGAAGAGAGCCTCGTTTCTTTCCCTAGAGGCCCGGAACCGAACGCTTGACTTTGACAAAAGGCCAACCACAGTCTCAAAAAGCACATTGGAACATGGATGCCAGCTCTCTCGATAGGCAGGTCACTTCAGCAGCCTGGGCCTCAGTCTTTAGACATGTAAAATGGGCACAATGGTGCCGACTCATGGGATTGTGACAAAAATGAAATAATGCAAAGGAGCTCCGTAAAGAGTCAGGCGCTAGACACACTGTCGCTTTCCCCTTTGTTTTTACCCCGTCTGATTTGGCACCTCTGGCATTCACATGTGATTAGCCACACGCTCGTGACCACAGCCCTGGGAAGCAGGGGTGTGGGCCTGGGGTGGGTGTGGGCACCTAGCAAACTGGGAGAGGGAAATACCAACCCTGCAGGCCTCCCTCAAAGCTGCCCTCCCTCAAATGGCCGCCCTCTAGAGATGACAGGGGAAAAAACTGAGTCCTGGATGGAAAGGGCGGATTCCCAGCCCGCGCACCACACTACCGAGGTGACCACCTTCTCCCAGTTCAGGAAGGCTCCTGGGTTGGCTTTGACGGCCCCTCCTGGGCTTCCTTGTCTGGCTTCCCTGGGACTCCCGACAGGGCCACAGAGGCTCTTGTGTGAGTCCGGCTTCGATGGCCTCCCTGACGCCTGGGTGAAAGGGTCCCCGACCAGAGCCCCCACCAGGCCCAGGGTCCAGCTCATTTTGTGGCTCCACGTGGACCACACGGACCTGGGCATGTGAGCTAGAATTAAGTCCAGCCCGTTCTGCAGTGGGCGGGGAGAGGGGAGGAATCTGGAATGCTCTGGCTTAGTCAGCCGGGTGGGCCGCATGTCAGTGATGTTTGTAGGACTAAGCCAGCCACCTGAGCCCACAGCAGTGCCCCAGTGGTTGGTAGGCTGGTCCAGGGAGAGAAAGGCAGCCCCACCCTCCCAAGCACGTGGTCAACACCAGGCTAGGCAGGTGCAGACACACACACACCTGAATGCACCCCACACTGTCCGGGTGCCACAGGGGAGGGGGTGTGCATCTCAGTCTGAACGGTGAATAAAAACCCAGTAGTCTCAGGACACGCGGGTGGCTCAGTTTAGTTAAGTGTCTGACTTCGGCTCAGGTCACGATCTCGCGGTTTGCGGGGTCGAGTCCCACAGAGGGCTCTCTGCTGTCGGCGTGGACCCTGCTTCGGATCGTCTGCCCCTCCCTTCCCCTCTCTCTCTGCCCCTCCCCCACTGCAAAAATAAATAAATGCGGAAAAGAAACACCTGGTAGTTTCCAATAACACAAATGTGGGGGCGCAGAGGGAAAGCGCGGAGGAAGGTCACCTCAGACTGAGGTCACTCATTGAACGAGGGCCCAAGGCTCCCAGTCACATGACTGGGTCACCAAGACCGGTTTGCATAACAGGGCCTCAAGTTGTGAGAGGGGGCGATTGTAGAATTCAGGGCCAGAGACAGGCAGGAAGAGGCCAGACAGTAGCGGCCTCTGCCAGGGAGGAGTCCAGGTTTTCTTCAGTGGCCAGGGGAGCCACAGAAGCATCACTAGGCCAGGAGGAAGATTTCCCATTCCCAAGAAACATCCCCAATTGAGTGTGGAGCAAGAACGCAGGGGAAGCTCAAACTGGAGGCAGGGAGGCCAGGGAGGCCGGCTGTGAGGACATTACAAGCTACCAGCATCGACAGGATGGACCTGGGAGGGCAGTCAGGGAGAGAGCAGGCCAAGGTGACTCCTGGGCTCCTGACTTGGGCCTCCGGAGCCTCTGGGATGGGGACCAGGATGGCACAGATCTGGGAGCATGAAGGGTGCTCCTTCGGACAGTGGTTTAGAGGAGGTAGCGAGCATGAGGGTCTGGGCTAGAGGAGAGGGGCTTCCCTGGAGTGCCATCAGAACATATTGGCAATCGTGACCATGGACATGTCCCAGATGAGCCAAGGGGAGGGTTGAAAGGATAAAGAGAAGCATGCTCATGCCAGAATCCGGAGGACCAGACTCCATGTAAGGAGCGCGCCCAGCAAGAGGAGGCTGCAAATCAGAGCTGTGACATGGAGAGAGGTGGGGACACGGGTGCAGAGGGGAATTGGGGAGGAAAGTCAGCCCAGATTGAGGTCACCCATTGAGTCATGTGGCCAATTCATTGAGCAGGTTGGCATGGCAGGACCTTGGAGTGGGTAGAGGGGAACTGCAGGTCCGGATGTCCATCATCTTAAAAGGAAGCCCCTTGCAGAAAGGGGGCAGCAGGTTGGGCTTGGGGTAACTGTCCTGGGTCTCCTTCCCCAAACCAGCCCCAGTGTCTCCTGTCCCTTCTGTTTCTCTGCAAGGGAACACTGGCCCTCGAAGCCCTCCCCAGAGCCGTCTGGACCTCTTTCCCAAATCTCCCCATCCCCTGACTCTATTAGTGTCCCGTTGCCACCTTCTAGCCTATAAGGTGTTGAACTGGCTCACGTGGCCTCACGTGTCTCCAGTTTGTTGCATTTGTCCGTGTTTGCTGAGCACCGTGGCCCATGAGCCACCCATTTCCCCCGTGTCTGTGCCCTGATGGTTGGCCCAGGTGCCTTGTGTCCTGCCCACCTGGGAGCTGCCTGGGCCCGGCCTTGTTGGGGTAAGCCACTTGGCCCAACAGTACCCGCCCACCTGTCACCCCAAATCAGGGCCTCGGCAGGTCCTGCCCTCAAAAATCAGGCCAGAGTCAAAAATACATATGCAGAAAGGCAGGAAACTTTATTGAATCGTCTTTTCTTTTTAGCAGAGAAGCTGAGAAATCATAGTAACCAGATAAGGGAGAAGGGGAGGTGCCCAGGTAGAGAAGCGCAGAGCGCCGGCCCTCGGGAGAGCGCCAGGGGGGCCGGTGTCCTGAGCGTCCTGCGGTCCCTCCCTCTCTCCTGCAGGGACCTGTCATCTCTCTCCTCTGGGTGCTGAAGACAGAGGGAGAGGAGGCCAGGTGGATTTAAGGCTTACGGGTTTCGGAAATGCGGCGACTGGGAGGGGAGGCAGTGGTGACAGTGACACTGGTGCTTCCTGAGAAACAGAGGGGTCAAGAGACACTCAGGCTGGAGAAGACCCACCTCAGCAGGTCAGGGCCTTTAGGAGGGCCCCAAGCCCCCTCACTGGTCAGGCTGGGCGTTAGCTGATAGGGACTCTCATGTTATTGTCCCCCAAGGTGGGGAAGCCTCCAAAGCCTCCCAGTGGCTCCGTGGGGCAGAGCCAGCTATTCTGAAAAGAAACAGACGAGCAAATGACCACGTCCACCATAATCCCCTCCCTCTGTCCACTGGGGAGTCTGGCACTGCCTCCACCCGCCCCCCCCCCCCCCCAGGGCAGCGAGCAGGAGCCAACTCGTCTCTCCCACCGGGTTGTTTCCTTACCTCCTGAGGAGGGTAAGCCAGCCATCCTGGGAGAGAGAAGAGGAGTGAAGTGAGCACAAATCACCCAAGGACAGCTGCTCCCTCATCTGCCCTTGGATCGAGCGACTCAGATCACTGAGAGGCCCCCAAGCTGGGCTTCCTTACCAACTGTGCCCCAGCCCAAGGGCCACCACAGGTAAGTGGCAGGCCTATGGGACCTCAGGAGGACATAGTACCGGCCCCAGATCCAGGACATCTGCCAGATCTTTTGTCCTCCCTCTGGTTCCTTCGAAACCTACACCCTACTCCCACTGAGCCCACAAGGACAGCCTGGTCCCTGCAAATGGTCTGAAGGCAGTGAAATCGCCATTTTTATCGCTTTGTTTAGCCGACCTGAACCCAAGGCAATATTCTTCCGATATGAGCCGTTCTGTCCATGGCCCCTATTCCTGCCAGTCTAATCCAAAGGCCCAAATTGGAAAGCTTAAAGGTATTGACCCTGCAGGCCGCTGAGGAAATCCCCCCGCAGTCTGACTCAAGAAAACAGGAAGCCCTGGTCCTGGATCTCCATCCAGTCAGTTTAAGCTCAGAAGGTCCCCTTCCATATGGAACAGGAGGACCTGATCCTTAAAGGCCTTGCCTGTTCGAATGTCCAAGGGTCCTGTGGTCACTTTCCCAAGAGAGAGGCTTGAGAGGGCCTACCTGGCGTCCTGGCCCTCCAGCAGGCTGCGGTAGGTGGCGATCTCCTGCTCCAGCCGCGTCTTGATGTCCAGCAGCATCCTGTACTCCTGGTTCTGGCACTCCATCTCGCTGCGGAGCTCGCTCAGCTGGGCCTCGATGCCGCTGATGAGCCCCTGGATCTGCTGCAGCTGCATGGCATAGCGGCACTCCATCTCCGCCAGCGAGCTCTCCAGCCCGGCTTTCTGGGGGGGAGGGGGTAACAGAGAAGTGAGAAGGGGAGCCAGGCCAGGCAGAGGCCTAGAGGTGCTGGCTGCTGGGCAGGAGGCAGCAGGTGTACCATGCTGAGCTGGGACTGCAGCTCAATCTCCAGACCCTGGAGGGTGCGTCTGAGCTCTGTGATCTCTGTCTTGCTGGTCTGGATCATGGCGGTACTAGAAGACACCTCCTTGTTCAGCTCTGCACTCTGAAATCCGAGCAGGAAGAAGGTTTCGGAGGAGCCCAGTGGAAGGCCCTGGAATCCCTGGGCGCCACGGGGTGAGAGGGCCGGGTACCTTGCTGTGGAACCATTCCTCGGCGTCCCGGCGGTTCTTCTCGGCCATGGCCTCGTACTGTTCCCTCATCTCGGCCAGCACGCGGGTCAGGTCCACGCCCGGGGCCGCGTCCATCTCCACGTTGACCTGGCCGGCCAGCTGGCTGCTGAACTCCTTCATCTCCTATAGGGATGGAAAAGGAAGGTGTGTGAAGCTCCTGACCTCCCTCTCCTCGGCTCTGAGTGCTACCAACGTGTTCTAGGAAGCACCTCCAGGTCCCACCACGGAGGGCTAAGTCTGGCTGCTCCCCTTTATCAGTGGAGGCCATTGAGCCATGGCAGGCCCCTGCCGGCCCTCACCTCCTCGTGGTTCTTCTTCAGGAAGGCCAGCTCCTCGTTCAGGCTCTCGATCTGCATCTCCAGGTCGGTCTTGGTCAGGGTCAGCTCGTCCAGCACCCTGCGCAGGCCGTTGGTGTCGGCCTCCACGCTCTGGCGCAGGGCCAGCTCGTTCTCATACCTAAACGATTTTTTTTTAATGTAAAAAGCAACACAGAAGTTAGACACTCCCCTAATTCTGTACTGGACTCTGCTACTTCTCCAAGACCTTCACCCCTGGGATGCTCCGATCTCACTGTTCAGATGAGCATTTGTGCCAGATAAAAGACAGTTTGGAAAGGCCAGGACTCACTTGAGCCTAAAGTCATCCGCAGCCAGCCTGGCATTGTCGATCTCCAGAACAACCCGGTTGTTGTCGATGGTGGCCGCCAGGATCTGCAAAATACAGGAGGTAATCACCGGAGGGTCCACGAGTTTGGGGAGGAGGAAGAGACAGCGTGGGCAGGACGGTTGTCATCATCTGACTGCCTCTGTACTGTCCCCGCGAGCCAGAATAAGGCACTTCTCTCCTCTTCTTGTAAAGGGAGGGGTGGGGCAAGTCCTTCCGCTTGCCCAGTCACTCTGGCATTCTACGCCTGGTCATGGTGGGGAAGATAGGGATGCACATTTCAGGGGAATGACCCTACCGAGAACATCTTTGGTTCATCATGTCTCAATGGCCCCAGACTAGCAAGCCCACCATTGTGAGAGCAGGTGACCTTAAGGTCAGGAGGGGGTCAGCCTGGCTCCAGACAGCTCATAGTAACTTCGTTGGAGCTGACCTCCGGGCTGAGCAGAGGAAAGATCTAACAAATACTCCCAATGGTTTGAATTTCTTGTCTAAACGTCCATATTCTGAAGCAGGCCGCTAGAGGAGAGGGTGGGGGTGGGTTAAATGGGGGACAGGCATTAAGGAGGGCACTTTTCCAGGTGAGCACTGGGTGTCATATGTAAGAGATGAATCACTGGGTTCTACTCCTGAAGCCAAGACTACACTGTATGTTAACTAACTTGAATTTAAATTAAAAAAGCAAATTCCACCGCACATAGCTGGGACATAGCCCAGACAGGTGGATTTATGTTCTAGCAAGCTGGGTCCCAGCGTGATGGACAGTCCTCGATGAAGGAATCTCAGTTTAATGTTGGCTGAGCCTCTTCTCCATCTTTCCCACCTGGCCGTAGCTAATTGAGTGTAACAGTTTAAATGGGGCCCTTACAACATCAACCAGTATTCCGAGACCAGTGAATGAACACGTATCCCTCTCTGAGGATTGGAGTCATTCTTAGCGGCTTTTAAAACTGTCATGGTTGGGGCGCCTGGGGGGCTCAGTCTGTTGTGTCCGGCTTTGGCTTAGGTCATGAGCTCACGGTTTGTGAGTTCGAGCCCCGCGTCAGGCTCTGTGCTGAAAACTCAGAGCCTGGAGCCTGTTTCGGATTCTGTGTCTCCCTCTCTCTCTGCCCCTCCCCTGCTCATGCTCTGCCTCTCTCTCTCTCTCTCGAAAATAAATAAACATTAAAAAAAAATTTTTTTTAAACTGTCATGGTTTCCAAACAACTCAGTGGGTTAGAATTATAGGGATCCAGTCACTAATAACAAAGCAATAAATGTTGACAGTAAAAAGTGGTAAAAATGTTGACATGAGTGGTAATAACAGTAAAAATGGATAGTAGGAGAAAACGCGTTTGGGGAGCAGTGGCCTAAGGAAGGTTATCAGGAGTAGAGACACTTGCTGGTAAAAGACTAGAATTTTCCCCTACGGGGGGGGTGAGGGTTCTACCATACTGCATTTCCTGGCCTTTGCAGCTCTGGCTTGCACAAAAGAACTCTTGCCAACATCCAAGGACTCACCTTGTCCCGCAGGTCCTCCATGGTCTTGTAGTAGTGGCTGTAGTCCCGCTCCGGGCTGCTGGGGCTCTGCTTCTGGTACCAGTCCCGGATCTTCACCTCCAGGTCGGCGTTGGCCTCCTCCAGGGCGCGCACCTTGTCCAGGTAGGAGGCCAGCCGGTCGTTGAGGTTCTGCATGGTGAGCTTCTCGTTGCCGGAGAGGAGGCCGCCATCGCCGCCACCAAAGTCACCAAAGCCAGCGCCAAAACCCCCACCAAAGCCACCTCCAAGGCCACCTCCAAAGCCCCCTCCGAAGCCTCCTCCAAAACCACTACCAGCCCCTGCACCGAAGCCGCAGCTCATGCCGCCCCCGTAGCCCCCAGCTGATCCCCCAGAGACAAAGCGTGATGAGCAGGTAGAGATACTGCGGCCTCCTCCCAGCTGGCAAGAGCCACCCCCGAATCCACCTCCATAGCTGGCAGAGGAGCTCTGTATGCGGCAGCTCATGGTGAGAGCAAAGATGGGGAGCAGGTGAGGACAGCAGCTGGGCTTGGCTTGGGCCGAAGACGGTGGCTCTTCCCTGGAGTGGGGGCCTTTTATACCGCCTTCTACAAGGTTGGACAATTGCCCCATCTTCTCTCCTCCCTTCCCCACCCTCTGACTGGTGCCAACTGTACTGTTTCCCACAAGCCAGTTACCTCTGCTCTCCAAGGTGGGTTGTGCCTTTGGGGGTGGCTTTAAGCCTTAACAAAAGGGATGATTCAGAGGGAACGGTGTTCTGCCCGAGACTACCCTTTTGACAGCTGAATTCAACTTCACCTCTGTACTGTGGGAGCTCCCTCCACGGGCTCTCAGCTCCACCCAGTACTAGAATGGGGACAGAGCCGTAAGGTGGCCCTGTGCTTCACGAGGTCACGGCAGCCCTCGACTCCCTTCTTTCTGTCTCCAAAACTTCAGACTGGAATGTTCTGCCCCCTGTTTAGCATTTCATCGACTCCGGTGCTCCCAGAGACTCTGATGACAAACTGCTCGATCTTGTAGAATCGATTACCTTGAAAGTGTTTAAACTGGGGGGAAAAAAATAGTTCCCAAGACCATCAAAACCCAGGGAGACTGAGGTACAGAATGAGGAAGGAAGCAACCCTGAACATCATAACAGCTAACACTCAGACCCCTCGCCATGGGTGGGCACGGGACTAAGTACACTCACTTGTCATTCGATCTTTGCAACAGCCTGATGACGTGGGTCCTACTCGTAACCCCATTTTACACATGGGGAAACCGAAGCTTAAGGGTAGTCAGGCCTGAGACCCAAGTCTGGTTCAGTCTGACACTAAAACTCCCTTTTTAGGTATATTATTCACACGGTAAATTGTACAAATCATTTGTGTCCAACTTAATGCATTTTTTAAATGTGTATTTATTTTTGGGAGAGAGCACAAGTCAGGGAGAGGCAGAGAGAAAGGGGGACAGAGAATGCAGAGAATGCAAAGCTGACCCAATATAGGGCTCGAACTCACGAGCTGTGAGATCACGACCTGAGCCGAAGTCAGATGCTCAACTGACTGAGCCCCCCAGGTGCCCCCAGCTTAATGCATTTTTACCTATGTATGAAGTTTACCCATCATCCAGAACATTTCTGGACTCCATAAAGCTCCCCATACCTTTTCCCAGTCAGCTACCCATGCCCTATATCCCTAGGAAGACCACAATTCCCTCTACTGTCACCCTAGATGAATCCGCAGATCTCAGCCAGGGACTCTTTAGCTCCTTAGAGAACATTTGACAATGTCTGGAGACATTGGTTGTCACAACAGGGGGTTGCTGCTGCTGTCTAGAGGACAGAGACCAGGGATGCTGCTAAATATCCTACCACGCACAGGACAGCCCACAATAAAGAATTCTCCAGCCCAGAAGGTCGATAGTGTCGAGGCTGAGGAGCCCTGGATCAGCCTGACCCATGTGTTCAATCATGCCATCATCCCAGCTGCCTTAGAGGCACGGTCAAGTCCAGAAAGGGAGTCTTATAATGCCTGACAGGGCTCTCTCCAGCCCTCCGGTCACATGACACCTGTCTCAGCTTGTGAGCATTTGACCAAGAGGCCCCATAGGAGGATGTAACCCAGGGCCTGGGGCCAGGGTCTCCTCCAAGGAGCCTAGGACGCAGCTAAAATTCGGAGACTGCTTAGTAACCCTGCCCGAGGAGCCCTCAGGCTGGAATAAAAGGGCTTAGCAGTGGTCTCTCAGAGCCCAAGGTAGGAGAAGTTTCTAGGCCTAATATGGAGGACTGTGGGCTCAGGCTCCAACTCCCACACACCAAGGGGGCCAGGATTGTCATGAATGGCCTCTCAGGGGGAGCCTGCTGGCTCACAGCAGCCAGGAGGTCTGGACTAGACCAAGGGCTCGGGTGGGGTGACACAGGTTTGTGGTTCTCCCCAAAACCCCTTCGCTGATTCAGCAACCCGGACCAGGAAAGAGGACTGTGAGTCAGCGCTTTCCTGCCCTTTGTTTTCTGTGAGTAGGGAAGCAGGGCCTGTGTTTCACCCAGCGAGTGTCAGCACCAGGGAGAGAGCCAGGGCAGGCTTGGGGTCTCCCAGGGAAGACAAAGGCGGGGCGGGGGGGGGGGGGGGGGGGGGGGGGGGGGGGTAGTTAAGGCTGACCTCTGACCCTGTCCAGCCCTCCTGCCCCAAACTGATAGCTCAGCACTCTTGCCCTCTTTCTGTCTCTCTCTCTCTCTCTCTGAAAAGCTGTGATTCAGCCCAAAGTAGGACCTCTCAGGCTGTCTCTCTCTTCTCTCTCTCGGGGAGAGGATCAAAACTGACAAAAAGGTGATTAATGAAACCTGCCAGGCCTGGAGTGACGATCCTCCCCCCGGGGCTGACAGCAGATTCAGGCCAACGCCTCTTAGAGGAACAATACCACAGATCCTCCAAAGTCCCAGTAGTACAAACATAGGGTGGCCATGACATGCCTCCCCTCGCAGGGTCAGGGCACAGCCCCTCCCCACCACTCCCCTCCTGAGCAGGTACTTATGGTGCCTGATGCAGGAATGCCTTCCTCTGACCCATGGTGAACCCCAGGGCCCTCCTGGAAGAAGCTGGGCAGAGACCCATCCTGGGGCCCCAGTTTCGCTTCTACTGGCCCTGCTCCAAATGAGGAAGGACAGAGTGTGGGAGCTGAGGCACTGCTCACACATCTTGAGCTTCCCTCTTTGCTTTCTGACAAAATCACACCAAATTCAGCAAGGGCGGGGGGCGGGGGGAATGCTGCATTTACAAGCACCCCCTGCAATCAAGGCTTTGCTTCACACATTGTCACTGAGTCCGCACAACAACGGGGGAGGGTTTTTACTGGCCCCATTTTACAGATGAGGCAAGTGAGGTGAAGGGAGGCCAAGCTACTTGCTCGAGGTCGCTATGAAGTCAAGATTTAAACCTCGTCTCTGGCTCTCTCTCTACCCCAAATGATGGTGCCTCTGAGCCTTGCTGTGAACTCAGTGTGTGATCTCTGAGGGTTCCATTCCATACTTACCAAAGATAATAAAATAACACTAGCTAACATTTCGTAAACACTCTACGTCCATAACTCGCAAACAACTCTACTGTTTTTTTCACACCCTTTTTCTCAGATGAGGAAACTGAGGTCCAGAAAGCTTAAATTCATTGTGAACCTCTGTCTCCAGGGTCTGCACCCTTCATTACTGCCTGCTCTATCCCTTTCAGGCCAGTGTCAATGCCACCCCACCCAAGTACGGGCGTCCTCTGTCACTCTGCATTCCCGGGCTCCCTGTCACCGCAGGCTCAGCTGGTGGATGGTCCTGTTTTCCCACAGTGGCTGGACCTGTGCAGCTGATGGCCTGATGGGTCAGCCTGTCTACTGTCTGTCCTAGCGTGAGCTCTGAAGCTTGGGGGCTTGCGAGGATAGTCAGTGCAGAATGTCAAAGCCGGAATTGTCATAGGAACTTTCCGGCCCAATGCCCTCATTTCTCACGTGTGAGGAAACCAAGACCCAGAATTCCAAGGCCCAAGGCAGTGGGAAGCAAGGAGAAATGCCTGGGTTTCCAGCTCCAGCACCAACTCACTGTGGGCTTTGCGTTGAATTGCGTTGCCTTCAGCAACGGCTTTCTGAGTCTCTGGTTCTCAAAGATCTGCCCAGAGTTGCCAGATGGTTCGCCTGCACAGCTGAGGCTTAAATCCTGTCCCCCAGCTCCTAATCCAGCCTTCCTCGCTTGGCTCTTGGATCAGGCTCCTCCCTCCTTCCCTCTTTCCCTGGACCGCAAGGGGCCTAGACCCCAGGATGGCCGACCCACCTCCCACAGTGGAGGAGCCTTTCATGAAAAGCAGACCTTCCCCAGACGGTGGTCATCCTCCTTGCCCTCAGAGACACCTGCTTCACATAGCAGGACTCAGGAGCCTTCTCCGGCCCAGCCTCAGTGTACCATGTCCTTACGTGGCTATGGTACCCGGCTCTCCAGAATCCCTCTTCTACCGCCGTGCTTCCCAGGAACCCAGTGAGGTCGGCAAAGCCTTTGAATTAGATGGAACGGAGTTTCAACCTACATCTGCCATCAACTGGCTGTGTGACCTTGGGAAAGTTACTCAACCTGTCAGTGCTTTGGTGGCCACAACTGAAAAACAGGCATTTGATGAGTGAGCGTTTGAGAAGCACCTGACCTAGGGAAGCACTTGGCAGGCAGAGCCCCTCCTTCTTACAAATGAGGAAATTCCAGCTCATCTGTGCATCGTGGCCTGTCCTGGGCCTCCATTCTGTGCCAGCCTGCTCTGCCTCCCTCTCTGGTCCCTGCAGCCAGCACGCCACCCACAACAATCAGACGAGTGACAGCTCGTGGTGTTCCTACTTTATTTCCCCGACTCGGTTTTACATTCCCTGAGGAGAAGTCCTTTTTTTCACATTTTATTTTATTGAAGTTTATTTTTATTTATTTTGAGGGAGAGAGAGAGAGAGCAAGCAGGGGAGGGACAGAGAGAGAGAGGGAGAGAATCCCAGCAGGCTCCATGCTGTCATCACAGAGCCCAATGTGGGGCTCAAACTCATGAACCATGAGATCATGACCTGAGCTGAAGTCAAGAGTTGGACACTTAACTGCCTGAGCCACCCAGGCACCCTGAGAAGGTCTTTATAAACCTCCAAGGCATTCCCTCCTGGCAGAGAGAAGCTCTCAAACACCCGAGAAGTGGTGTTCTGTTTGTTTGTTTGTTTGTTTTGTCTGCTGGCTTTGCTTTTTTTTAATGTTTATTTTTGAGAGATAAAGACAGAGTGTGAGCGGGGCAGGGACAGGGGCAGAGAGAGAGAGAGACACACACACACAGAGTCAGAAACAAGCTCCAGGCTCCGAGCTGTCAGCACAGAGCCTGACATGGGGCTTGAACTCACGAGCCATGAGATCATGACCTGAGCCGAAGTCGGATGCTTAACCAACTGAGCCAGCCAGACACCCCTGTCTGCTGGCTTTAGATGAGAATGAATGGCAACCAGGAGTATTATCCGATGGGGTCATCCCTGCTACATATCTCATGGGAGAAGCTGCCAGCTGTCCGTGGAGGAACAGGTGACCACCAGGGACATACTCGCCCAAGATTCTGGTGAATGTCCAGAGCCATGTCTAAAACGGGAAAAAGCAAAGGAGGAGAAAAGTCATGCATTCATTCAACAAATTTTATGTAGTTCCCACTCTGAGGACTCAGCAGTGCAAGGAGGAGACACAGCCCCAGTGCCATCGATGTCACAGTCCAGGATCCCCTCCGAGGTCCCAGGACACAGATCAAGTCATAGAGAATCTTGAAATCATCTGGTCCAGCCAGACTCTTCAATTTAAAGATGAGGACGCTGAGACCCACAGAGGGACAGGGACCAACCAAAGTCCTCAGGGAGATGGGCAGTGCCCCGTGCCTACCCTGGGAAGCCCAGCCTGTGCAGAGGACACACCCAAGGCCCTAATCCCTCGTCCCATAGCTATCCTCTCCCTAAGGTAGAAGGGAGGCCTGCTGTCTGCCTCCCACACTGGCTGGAAACCAAGCCCGACCTCAGCCCAGGGGCAGCCAGAAGGCGGGCCATCTCTGCCCAGAGACTACTTAAAGGGCTCGGCAGGGCACCAGTTTTCCCTGGGTGTGAGCATCTCACTCCAGGGTCAGGCAGGAAACAGGACTTGGCAGATCCAAGGCCCTCTCTGTCAGCTCCCTCCAACCCCAGGATCCCAGGAGAGTGGAAGGGGCCCTCCAAGGAAACGGAACCAGCCTTCTCTCCCCACCAGCCCAGGGTCTGGCCCCAAGAGAAGGCCTGCTGGATAAGGGTGGAGACCCACCTTTTGCCTCCCTGCACCTTTGCAGGGGGTTGTTATTTTGGCAAACTGTGGGCTGAGAAAACCCTTGTGGGTTGCTCTGAAGGCCTGAGACTTCTTGACAGAGGCCCGGAGGCTGGTGAAGCAGGAGCAGGGGCCTGGATTCAGCAAGGGGCCTGGTTGTTGTCAGGATGTCAGGGAACATGACACCTGATGTTTTGGGCTTCGGTGTGAACTTAAGCCACAGCGCAGGAGACCAAAGCTAGATGTGAGAGTAATCTTTCTGACGGTAACGGCTGTATGACAGTTGAACTGGCTTCCCACAGACGTTAAGAAAGGGGTTTCATAAATAAAAGAAAAAGAAGGAAGAGACAGGGAAACAAACCACAGGAGACTCTTAAAGATAGAGAACAGGGGCACCTGGGTGGCTCAGTCGGTTAAGCGGCCGACTTCGGCTCAGGTCATGATCTCACGGTCTGTGAGTTCGAGCCCCGCATCGGGCTCTGTGCTGACAGCTCAGAGCCCGGAACCCGTTTCAGATTCTGTGTCTCCCTCTCTCTCTGCCCCTCCCCTGTTCATGCTCTGTCTCTCTCTGTCTCAAAAATAAAATAAAACGTTAAAAAAAAAAAAAAAAGAGAACAAACAGCGGGTTGATGGAGGGAGGTGGGCGGCGATGGGCTGGATGGGGGATGGGTATTAAAGGGCCCTTGTGATGGGCACTGGGTGTTGTACCTAGGTGATGCATCACTGAATTCTGCTCCTGAAAGCAGTGTTGCACTGTGTTAACTAACTAAAAGTTAAATAAAAATTTGAAAAGAAAAAATAAATAATTAGTTAATTAAACCAAATGTTAGGTCTAAAAACTGTCGGAAAAAACAAAAACAAAAAACAAAAAAAAAAAGAGAGGGCTTCTCTTAAGAAAGGTGTTGCCAGTTTCCATCACCCTCGTGACGTCCAGAGAAGAGCAAGGGTCTGAAATCGGAGGGCTCATCCCCAGGCTCAGCCTCCCATTTCCCAGCTTGTGACTTAATTCAAGCTACTTAACTTCCCTGAGCCGGTTTCCTCCTCTGAAAACTGAGGGTGTAGGGCCCACCCCACCTTCACGAAGCCTCCAAGGAGAGTCATTGAGATGCCATCCTCTGAATGCCCTGCCCAGAGCCCTGCAGAAAAGAGGCTTCGTAAATTCTGTTTCCTTCCTCCAGCCCCAGAGAAGTCTGGCCTCCAAGTGTGTACACAGGAGACATGTTCTAGATTAAATCTCCTCCCGAAGAAACAGACGCCACCCTCTCTCCAACCAGGGTTGCTGGGCAGAGTTTCACCCAGCAAGACTCAGGGCGGCCCGCTCAGAGGGCTTAATGATGATCTGATTCTCAGAACAGAGGCACCTCCAACGTTCTGTTCCCAGCAGGACTAAGAAACAGGCTCTCCCTCTCCCCATAGTCCTCACCAGAGCCCAGCCCAGCCACAGCACCCAGAACACTCTGCTTCCTCATTCCTTGCCCCTCTGTCTGGGGCTATGACTCCCAGAGGAACCAGCCTCAGACCAGAGGCAACAAATTCGGTGTGTGTGGACGTCACTGCTGCTCTAATGAGCCCAAAGGCAGAGATGCTGGGGTCGGGGGAGCAGGGGTGAGGTTTGGACTGAGGAGGGCAATAGGGGTTGATGTTGCTTTGGATTTAAGCTTAGAGAAATCAGAGAGGGCTTCCCGGAGTTGGTGTCTTTCCCTCTGAGCACTGTAAGTGCCTTATGGGAAGGAGATGGCAGCTTCAGGGGTAAGGGGGTAGATAAGGTCTCTCTTTGCAGGAGGCAGCGATGGTACCTGGCTCAGCCACTCTGGAGGTCAGGTGTGCCTGACTGGAAAAAGAGGGGAGGTGCTAGGGACACATGTAGGAGGACCAGAAATAAGGAGGAAGGTCCTGGCAGTGAGCCGTGCAGGGCCAGGGCCTGGCATCCCGGAACAAGCGCTGAACTTAAAAGTCATACAGATGTAGGGTCCAGTCCCAGCCCTGTTGCTCACCATCCATCCATGAGGCCCCTGAGAGAGTCACTCACCTCCCTGGCTTCCTCGTCTCTAAGGCGGGAATCGTAAATCCTGATGGCCCACAATTGCCTTAAACAGGACGCGTGGGTGGGGTCACGTAGCACAGTGCCAACCACACGGTGGTAACCAGTACGACCTATACAGTCAGTTGCTCGCTAAATAATTGTTCGATGTGACAAGTCCTCTGCCGGGTGCACCCAACTGCTCTGAGGGCAACCCCCGTTTCCTGCTTCCATGATCACTAGATGGAATGAGCCAGAACATCAAGTCACCGGAACAGTCTGAATTGGTCCTGGGTGCAGGGAAGAGGCCAAAGTAGGAGATGTCATCATGTGGGTCCTAGGCCCACAGAGGCCCCCAACAAGAAAAACTGGACATACTACCAAGAGATATTTGCAAAAGGAAAAGCAATTCTTTATTGCATGGGCAGACGTGGTACGATCCAGCTCGTTACACAATACAGCTACTTCTTGCCTGTCCCTGTTCTAGAGCAGGTGGGGAGAGGGAGGGGAGGGTGCAGAGCGCCCAACAGGGAGTGCCGGACCCTCTGAAAGCAGGGACTGGGGTTTGCTCTTCTGGCCCCTCTGGGCGGTCCTCCATCCAGCCTGGGGAGGGTGGGGGTGGCCAGGGAGGTCTCTCCTGCGCCAGGCACTCAGACCTCTCTCTTGTGAGAAGAAACCACCTTCCCGTCCACTGTCTCCTCGACGTTGATGCGAACTTTGCCGCCACCACCTCCCAGGGAGGCTGTAGAAAGAAGGAGCAAGTTTGGGGGTGGGGGTGGGGGACCCTCGCTGTTCACTCTCCCAAGGCAGCCAGGACCTTGGCTGAGCTCAGGGAGAACCAGACAGCACCCCTGAGAATGGCCGCTGGCCAATCCCTCGAGAGTGGCCAGGAGGTCTGGCGGCGAACCACTCATCATGGAGGCAGGCAGCGGCAGTTCATGCCCCACAGTGAGCAAGAAAGTCAGGGTGAACAGGTAGTAACTGGGGGCTTCTTCCCATAGGTGCAGGAAGGTGGGGCCTGGAGGAAGCTATGCCCTGGACAAAGCCTGCTCAACCCAGAAGGTTCTCAATAAATCTTCAGCCCTGACTCTACTGGGGCTGATGGAGGGTCCCCCGGGGAAGAGGTATCACCTGAAATGGGTGTGTTCCTGCCCCACTGGCATGTTTGGCCTCCTCCTGCTTCCACCCCATGCCAAGGGGAACGGTGGCTTCAACAGCCACCTTTCCCGCCCCATGCAGGAAGAGTTAAGCCTTCTTACCTTCTCTGGTGCCAAAGCCGGCCATCCTGAAAGAGAGGGGAAGCAGATGTAAGGGGAGGGCATGAGCCCAGGTCTCCCTAAGGGAGCCCCGGTGTCTGGCTAAGCAATCCTCTCCAGCGGCCCCCACCCCCACCACCTGCACATCTGACTTCTCTAGAGGCTGGCACGTCCTGAGAACCTGTTCAGACCTGCCACCCCCAAGCAGACAGATTCTGATCTACACTAACACCCCCTCCATTTCCTTTTCCCTGTCCCACTGCTGTCCCCCGAAGACTCTCCACCCCAACCCCAACCGGCCCCTCCCTCAGGCTTCCCCCTGCACCCTGGCCCCTGCCTTGTGTCCTGGCCTTCCAGCAGGCTGCGGTAGGTGGCGATCTCCTGCTCCAGCCGCGTCTTGATGTCCAGCAGCGTCCTGTACTCCTGGTCCTGGCACTCCATCTCGCTGCGGAGCTCGCTCAGCTGGGCCTCCAGGCCGCCGATGAGCCCCTGGATCTGCTGCAGCTGCGTGGCATAGCGGCACTCCGTCTCCGCCAGCGAGCTCTCCAGCCCGGCTTTCTGGAGGGGGGGTGGTCAACGGACCCCACATCAGGCCAGGAAGGAAGATGCCGCGGGCATGCAGACGGGTGTTGCACGGAGTGCAGAGAACCCCCTGGGAGGAGGCTTGGGAACCCCGAGACTTAATGAGCCACGGACGGTGGCAAAGGCCCAGCTGCGCTGGGCTGTGGCCGGGTGGGGGGTCGGAGGCCCTACCATGCTGAGCTGGGACTGCAGCTCGATCTCCAGGCCCTGCAAAGTGCGTCTCAGGTCCGTGATCTCTGTCTTGCTGGTCTGGATCATCTCTGTGTTGGAGGCCACCTCTTTGTTCAGCTCCTCCGTCTGTAGGCCACGCACAAGACCAGTGAGGCCCACAGGCGCCCTGGGAGACGTGGGGAGCTGAGGCGGGGCCGTGAGCTCAGCCCACCTTGCTGAAGAACCAGGCCTCGGCGTCCCGGCGGTTCTTCTCGGCCATGGCCTCGTACTGTTCCCTCATCTCGGCCAGCACGCGGGTCAGGTCCACGCCCGGGGCCGCGTCCATCTCCACGTTGACCTGGCCGGCCAGCTGGCTGCTGAACTCCTTCATCTCCTGCAGAGTGGGTGGGGCCCGCTTAGGGACGGAGGGCAGAAGAGGGGGCAGAGCGGGCTCCCACATGCCAATCCCGGCTTCATGCCTGACTCACGACATGCCCTTCGCCCTCCTGCATACCCACCCCCCAGCCTCTGTTTCCCAGTGAGCGTGAAGAGGTTTGAGCACATGGGCCTCTTGGCTCTGAGGGTCTCTCTTCCTTGCTAGGTCCTACGGGAGGACTCAAGACAGCAGGGCCCTTGTCTGAGCTCATGAAACAAATCAGGAGAGCGGGTCCCACTGACCACCTGGCCTGGCTATGGATCCAAGAAGGAAAGGGATCTGGGTTCCCAAAGGACAGTACCCCTTGCTCTCCGTGGCGACACACACTGTTTTTGGTGGAGGGGAGCATATCTGAACCACCAAGCCCTTCGGTCAACGATGAGGAGGTGCCCATGGCCCCACTCTGCCCCCCGCCACCAGCAGCCCCTGCCGGCCCCCACCTCCTCGTGGTTCTTCTTCAGGAAGGCCAGCTCCTCGTTCAGGCTCTCGATCTGCATCTCCAGGTCGGTCTTGGTCAGGGTCAGCTCGTCCAGCACCCTGCGCAGGCCGTTGGTGTCGGCCTCCACGCTCTGGCGCAGGGCCAGCTCATTCTCATACCTGGGAAGACAGAGGGAGCCCAGAGTAAGGAAGTGGGCTGTGGGCTGTTGGAGTAGGGTTGTGGGCTGTTGGAGCTGGAAGAGGGAGAGAAGGCCAAGAAAGGGGGTGAATCTGGAGGGGAGAGAGAGGCAGGAGCGTACTTGAGTCTGAAGTCATCTGCCGCCAGCCTGGCATTGTCGATCTCCAGGATGACCCGGGAGTTGTCGATCTTGGCCCCCAGGATCTGCAGGAGGCAGGGAGTTGGTATCTGGAGCACTGGTTTCTCTTCCCTACTGCTCTCCCCACCCTGCACCCCAGGTCAGACGCCTTACTGACAGTCTCCCCTCTGACACGAGCAACAGAGGCCTGTAGGCTCCCCGGGGCAGAGTTCAGCCTCACCTCAAGTGCCCATACTTGGTGTGAGCCCACACCACCCTTCCAGCCTCCAGGGCTTGAAAAGCCAAGGAGCCAGGAGTGCCTGGACTCCCCTGTGGGGAGTGCCCGGCCAGGAGTCGGGTGCGGTGGGGTTCAGCAGCCTTCTCGGGAATATTCTGCCAGCCTCCCCTGGTCACTGGCCTCCTGCACACTTGACACAGCCATGGACCCACAGAACATTCCACAGCCAGTAGGACCCTGGAGAGCAGGGCAGGAAGGCACGCTACAGCTGAGGAAACCAGTCCAGGTAAGTAGAGAGGGTGAGTAACTGGCAGAGCACATAATGAGTTCCAGGTCTCCTAAGTCCCACTAGAGCTTTTTCGCACCAAAGACCTCCTCAAAGGGTGAGGGAGGTGGTCCTGGCATTCAAGGCCCCTGAAGCTACCCTCAACTGTTCCTGCAAAAGAAGCAAAAGGGAGCTTTATGCAGACCCCTGCTTGGTGTGTGTGACTGCTCCCACCTCGGACCCTCCCCCGACCAGTGTTCCTGAGCAGATTCTCACTGCCAAGTTGAGCGGATGTATGCTGGCCTCCGCACCTGGAAAGCATTCCCTGCTCTCCAAGTTATACACCGACAGTCGTTGCCTGGGCAGGAAAAGGATTTCCTTGAGGCAGCAAGAAAGATGATGGAGATGTAGGCAGGGCGCCAGCCACCCGCTCCCCTCTCTCTGATGCTGGAGGACTCACCTTGTCCCGCAGGTCCTCGATGATCTTGTAGTAGTGGCTGTAGTCCCGCTCTGGGCTGCTGGGGCTCTGCTTCTGGTACCAGTCCCGGATCTTCACCTCCAGGTCAGCGTTGGCCTCCTCCAGGGCGCGCACCTTGTCCAGGTAGGAGGCCAGCCGGTCGTTGAGGTTCTGCATGGTGAGCTTCTCGTTGCCGGAGAGGAGGCCGCCATCGCCGCCACCAAAGTCACCAAAGCCAGCGCCAAAACCCCCACCAAAGCCACCTCCAAGGCCACCTCCTAAGCCTCCGCCCAGACCACTACCAGCCCCTGCACCGAAGCCGCAGCTCATGCCGCCGCCGTAGCCCCCTCCGGACCCCGAGGAGACAAACCTAGCAGAAGAAGCCGAGATACTGCGGCCTCCACCGCCCCCGTAGAGACTCCCCCCACCAAAGCCGCCTCCCCCAGCCCAGAGGGAACCCCCTCTGGTAGAGGCACCCCCAAAGGTGGAGGAAGAAGTCTGCAGAAATGTGGTGCTCATGGCCGGGCAGCGGGTGAGTCCTCAGCAGGCTGGAGAAGTGCTGGTGGAGCCGCAGGCTTGGGCTGGAAGCAGGGCCCCAGGAATGTCTCCCCCCAGCCCGTGGCTCCTTATATACCCCTCCGAGTTGTTGTGGGACCTCGTCTCCTCCCCCAAAAGGAAGCCAACTCCTGTGTTCAAACACAGCCGCCTGCACACCTCTGCCTGGCTGGTGTGGAGTTTCTCCTTTCTTTTTTTTTTTTTTTTTTTTTTTTTTTTTAAATGCAACAAAAGAGATGATTCAGAATGAATGGTGTTTTGCCCCGGGGCCATGGTTTTAACACTTCGAAGGCAGGTTCACGTCTGCACTCCCAGGAGAACGTGAAGAGTTGCTGGGGAGAAAACTCCTGTCACTCCACAGCTACCAGGCCTCCGCCTACGGGTAGAGCAGCCCAGGCCAGCTCTGCCCTCCCGGAGTTTTCTCTGCTGCCTCCAGCCCAGGACCCTCACCCCAGGCGGCCAGCTCCATGCTCTCAGTTTGGGAGCCCCCTCCCTATCGCTGCTCTGTTATCTCACTCCCAGACCCCATGTGTGAGCCTACAGGGCTGGGGGGTGGGGGGGGATAGCAGTGGCCTCTGGGGATGGGTGGGCAGAGGCACACCCAGGAATGCAGGGGCCATGGGCACAGGCTGAGGACAAGAGAGGGGGCCATGAGCGCATTTCCAGCTAAGGTGATCAGAGAAGCTAACATCCGTCATTTCCCTGATACAGCAGGACTCTCCTCCTCCATCCCCTCCTCTCCTCCCCACCCCAGGCCCCCACCAGCCCCTTGCCCCACCACCCTGGCACTCTCCCAAAGACCAGGAGCCTCAGGGCTGACAGGGGGCTGATTGATAATCCCGCCACCCGCCAATTGCACATGTCACTGAACCTTTGCTTGCTCCTGGGACACGTTGGGGCAAACCTCTGCAGATAAGACTGGAGCCTGGTCCGGGAAGCCCCTGCCTTCTCCAGAGAGAGGCATGTCCCTGCATAGCAAAGCCAGATTAACTCCGTTTGTCCTGTCAAGCGCTGTGGGGCCGGGGAGGGACCGATCCGGAGGGTTCTACGTGCCTGAGTGTTGGGGGGGAGGAGATTGGGAGGCCTGGCAGGCCGACTGGGAGACACCTCTTTACAGAGCAGGATGCTGAGGCCAGAGGCGGGAGCAAAACACTCAGGAAATCCCTTTTCTCTGCCACCAACCCAGGGGCCGGCTTTCAGGGATACCTGTTACATGTGGGTAGTGCCATTTGGAGGCATGGCTTGACCCTCTAGCCCCGGCTCCAGGGCTCTTGGGTTTGGGGAGGTAAGCAAGGCTGATCTGGAGAGTCAGGACGATACCTTTTCCAGGGTTGAAGCACACTGAGGTGGATAGAGCTCCAGAGTCCCTAAGGCCTGGGTTCAATTCCTGGCTCCGTCAGTTACTGCTGTGAAACTTTGGACAGGTTCCTGTGGCAAGGGGCACTGTCCGCTTCCACCTGAGACCTGAGAGCCCCCATCCTGCCTCCTCTTGGCTCCCCATCTTCTAAGGAAGCAGATAGTGTGGCTCAGTACCCGGGATTGCCATCTGAGCTCGGGTGGTAAGAGAGACAGGCCTGGGTGGGAGGGGGTGATTGAGCTGGGCCTCTGAGCACTGGGCCCAGACAGTGCAGTATTGTCTCCTGGGCGGGAGGACATTGTCTTTCCCTCCGAAAGAAAAATAATCAAAGTCAGATCAGCCACAGCTCATTAAAGCCTCTGCAGACATCACGGCCCCAGCAATTAACACGGGAACAATTACACGCCATCACTCCAGGCTGAGGGAGGGATGGGCACCTGGCCAGCCCCTCATCCGCACCCTGACTCCTCTCCAGCACCCCTCAAAAGGGGGCTTTTACACACCATCAGGCCTCTCCGGGGGCAGGAGCTATCCCAGTCACGAATCCCTGGTTTCAGTGCAGACAGCTCCTGCAAGCTCAAGGTTGAGGCCCCTTGCTTCCTGCTCATTAGCAGCGGGTAGAGAGGCCAGGCAAGGGTGGGGACCCAGCTCTACCTGGTTCCGGCCCAGGCTGCAGCCTGGGGCCCTGCCCCAGGCAGCCCACCCATGCTGTGCTAGTTTCTGTCCTTTGCCCACTGCAAACAGGCTGTCTCAGGGCCTTCTCTCCTGGACAAGCAGCCCAGTGGAAAAAGCCTTGGGCTGGACTCCACCTCTGGGTGTGACTCAACCTCGCTGAGCCAGGTTCCCGACTTAAAATTGGGCCATTTTTCCACTTATGTGAGGTACTTAGAATAGTCAGAGTCACACAAGGGGTTACTATTTAACAGACTTAGGGTTTCAGTTTTACAAGACCGACACAGGAGCATACACAATAGCGATGGTTGCATAACAGTGTGAATGTCAGTACCACAGAACCATAGACTCTCAAATGGTTAAGAGAGTAAATTATATGTGTATTTCACCAGAACAAACAAAAAGAAATCACGGAGCCATTGGAGCCATGAACACGGAGTCCTGCTACAGGGCCACCGTTAACATTCAATGACACGTGAGGGTGTGGTCTCCATAAATCCACCCTCACCTGCCCCCCCCCCTTCTCCCCCACCAGGGAGGTGTCAGGACGGAGAGAGCACACGTCCTGGGGCCTGGATAATTCCTCTTCTATTAGGTATGTGGCTGACTTCAGTATGGGACTTTGGGTAATCCAGCCTCCTCTCTGAGCCTCAGTCTACCAATCAGGAAAATGGAAATAACTCCTGCCCAGTCTGACTCACAGGGATGGAGCCACATGACTGACAGGAAATGCTTTGCAAACCCAGTGGTCATAATGCAATGCCCAGCGGGGATGGAAAGACCCACCCTCTAAATCCTCTCCCCTTCTCTCTCCCTCCCCCTCCCTCTCCCCTAGTCCAGACTCTCTGTCAACACAGTACCCCTAGTTTCAGCTCCCAGACCGAGGCAGAAAAGTGCCCCTGCCCCCCCCCCAACACATACACACACAAAGGAAGGCTTCATTCCCGATACCTAGACCTGCAACCCAGTCACCTGACCCACCTGTGTGAGCCCAGACCCGCCCCACACCACATTCCAGGGGCCTCTGAGGCATAGGGGAGGGTTTCAGCTGTGACAACAGAGGCTTTCAGGAACAGGGGACAGAAATCTCTGGATAGACCCAGCCTCCAAGTGAGGCCAGGCCTCCAACGTTAAGTGAGGTGGAGGGGGTGGGAGCGTGGGGAGTGGTCATAGATGCTGGAGGCCAGGGCAGAACAGCTAGGGAGGTGGCAGAGGGGCTTCAGACCCTGAGAGAGATCTGAACTCTGGGGTCCCCAGTTCTGACTTATAGCAAGCTAACAAACCCCTCTAAGACCCACGGAAAACTAGAAATACCACCACCTCAGGATCATCAGCACGGGGTATGCCTGGATCCCAGGCTCCTTAGCACAGTGCGGGATACACACAGCAGACAAGTGTCCAGTTCAGTCCCCTACAGGAGCCCTTCTGGGGGCAGGGGGTAGAGTGCTCCTCACCTGACCCTCTCCTTCACAGAGCGGACCTGCCATCAGGCAGATCCCTGGGACCTAACAGACCCACTCAGGCTGAACCTCTCAGCCAAGGGGAAGTACTTATTTACCTTTAATTGGCCTCAATTCTTGGCAGCTGAACTGTAAACCACAGGGGCAAGACCACACCCCCACAAGGGCAGAGTTCTACCAGGAAGCTGGGACTTACGTTCTTTTGCTGGCCTGGGACCAGCCTCAGGCAAGCCAGGTTGGGGGTCTGTGCGGGAGGTCCAGGTTACGGCCGGGTCCCATTCCAGGCTCTGGGCCCAGGTATGAGCTGGTGGGCGTAGGGGGCTTATGTGGGGCTGCCCAGAAATGCATGAATGTGTTAGCGCACGCACGCACACAGATGCACACCAACAGGTACACTCTCTTCAGCCTTCTCAGTGGGATGCCTGCCCCCGTTCCTGGCTTGGTGAAGAAATGTTATCAAGAGGAGCTGCCCCCAAGGGATCCCGGTCCTAGGACTTCACACGGAACAAGACCCGAAGGTACTGAGGACCCAGCACAAGGGAGTGTCAAATCCTAGGAGACTGGGGTACAAGGTGGCCCGGCGAGCTAGTAAGCAGGAAACCGAGACACTCTGTGACCTTGGACAAGTTACCTGACTTCCCCGTTTCCTGCTCTATACGACGCGTACTCCTACTTAACTACCTTTGAGGGTTGTTTGATTAAATGGCACATACTAAGTGCTCAAATAAACATTAATTTCCGACACACAAATACACACACCCACCCATGAGGGAGTAAAGTGGAAAGAAAACTAACTCTGGGGGCACCTGGGTGGCTCAGTAGGTTATGTTCCGACTTCGGCTCAGGCCATGATCTCACGGTTCACAAGTTGGAACCCTGAGTCGGGCTCTGTGCTGACGGCTCAGAGCCTGGAGTCTGCTTCGGATTCTGTGTCTCCCTCTCTCTCTACCCCTCCCCCACTCGTACTCTGTCTCTCAAAAATAAACATTAAAAAAAACTAAATTTGAAAAAAAAACAAAACACTGTTTCAAATCCCACCTTTGCCATGTTGGAACAGTTACACACACAACAAACCACTTCACCTCTCTGATCCTTAGTTTATCCCTCTATAAAATGGGAGCAATGCTTGCTTCACAAGTTTCTTTCTACATTTTTTTTGAGAGGAGACAGAATTCGAGCAGGGGAGGGGCAGAGAGAGAGGGAGACACAGAATCTGAAGCAGGCTGCTCTGAGCTGTCAGCACAGAGCCCGATGTGGGGCTTGAACCCACGAACCGTGAGATCATGACCGGAGCCGAAGTCGGACGCTCAACCAACTGAGCCCCCATCACAAGCTTGTTTCAAGGAACAGGTTTGATAAATGAAAAGTTCCGCAAACAGGAATTACCATGACCGTAGGAGTTAGCGTGTACCCCACCCCTTCCCTCTCTTAGGACAGGGTGCCCTCTGATCCAAATAAAACCTTAACAGGACCAAGTCCTGGCCCATCTCTATGGGCTGAGATAACAAACCCAACATCCTTCCTCCCTTGGGTCATAAAGCTTTATTGGCAGGTCAGGGAAAGAGCTGGGGGTAGGGCCCGTCCCTTCCCACACGCCCCTCCCCAGGGGAACCTCTCTGCGGGACAGTAGGAGGCTGCCGGACTCAGAGAGCCTTAAAGGTGGGCAGGTTGTTGTAGTGGGAGTCCTGGCCCTCCAGCAGGCTGCGGTAGGTGGCGATCTCCTGCTCCAGCCGTGACTTGATGTCCATGAGCTGCTGGTACTCCTGGTTCTGCCGCTCAGTGTCCGCACGCACGTCGCTCAGCTGGGCTTCCATACTGCTGACCAGAGCCTGGATCTGGGCCAGCTGGGCTCCAAAGCGGGCCTCTGTTTCCGCCAGCGTGCCTTCCAGGGCGGCTTTCTGAGAGCAGGGAGAGGGAAGAGACTCAGCGGAGACCGGTTCCCAGAGACGGCATGGGCACAGCCACGGCCCGGGCTGCGCAAGGCTGCGAGGGCCCCGGCATGCATCCCACGGGGCAGGGGGCACAAACCATGCTTAGCTGCGACTGCAGCTCAATCTCCAGACCCTGGAGGGTGCGCCGCAGTTCGGTGACCTCCGTCTTGCTCATCTGCAGCTGCTCTGTGTGGCCGGCCACCTCCTGATTCAGCTCCTCCATCTGCAATAAGAGAGGAGGCAGAAGGAGTCAGCACTGAGGCAGACCTCTGTCTGAGAGCACAAAGCCCTCTCTCCCTGCCACCTCCCCAGAGGGCACCCGCTCCCCTCGCCGTACCCGGCTGGTGAACCAGTCTTCAGCATCCTTTCGGTTTTTCTCAGCCATGACCTCATATTGGCCTCTCATGTCACTCAGGATCTTGGCAAGGTCGATCCCCGGAGCGGAATCCACCTCCACGCTGACCTGGCCACCCACCTGGCCCCTCAGGGCACTGACTTCCTGGAAAGACACAGCAGAGATGGGCATGTTGGAGCCCAGAGCCTGCTGGGCCTGGGCCAAGTCACTCCCCCGTCCCCCAGGCGGAAAGGGCTTGATTTTCAGGTGCAGACCAGGAACCACCACCGCAGGACAGACGAGGTGGCCTCCATCCGCTGCTGGAACCCCCGGAAGCCCTGCTCCATGCCCGGGGCCATGCCGAGGGTACAGCAAGTGCGGCCATGGTCAAGAGGATACAGGACAAAAAAGTGTCCTCAGCCCTGGAAAGCTGGAGTGGGTTGGACAGGAGGCACAGCCTGACACCCACCTCCTCGTGGTTCTTCTTCAGGAAGGCCAGCTCCTCCTTCAGCCCTTCGATCTGCATCTCCAGGTCGGTCCTGGCCAGGGTCAGCTCGTCCAGCACCCTGCGCAGGCCGTTGATGTCGGCCTCCACGCTCTGGCGCAGGGCTTGCTCCATCTCAAGCCTTTCAGAGGAAATAGGTGCAGTCAGGCCAGCGTTTCCTCCGAACCCCTGCAGAGTTCCCATCTCCCATCATGGTTCAGGAGTCCGTGGAGGTGGTGGGGCTTACTCCAGGCCAGCTGGGGTGAGCGAGGACAGAGAGCAGTCCCCCGCTGCCCCGAGCCCCCAAAGGGCCTGGCATTGCCCCCTCTGCAGCCCTCCAGGGCAAACACATACTCACTTGGTTCGGAAGTCATCGGCAGCCAGACGGGCATTGTCAATCTGCAGGACGATCTTGGAGTTCTCGATGGTGGCACCGAGAATCTGGAAGACAGAGGCAGGAGGTTGGCACCAGCTCAGCATATTGGCTCTGTCCACCCACTTTCTTCCCAGAAGACAGAGGAAAACAAATGGGTGTGCCCCTACCCCCTAGAGACTCAGCTGACCATTGGCCTGCTCTCTGGGAGGTCTTGAAGTCAGTCCCTGCCCAGGAGCTAGAGCAGGAGAAACCGTGGTCAGGGACTGCTGAGCCAGGGGGTAGGGGACAGGTGTGGGAGGGCAGAGGTAAGTCTGGGAGGAAAGCATCTGAGACCTGTACTCTAAATGGTCGGGAGGCAGATGCTAATGATCTGCAAACCAGATGGCGTATTGGGTTACCTTTCTCTGAACCCCCAGTGCAAAGCACAATCTGCTTTAGGAAAGCGAATTCCCGTGTGTTGAGCATCTATTATGTGCCAAGCACTTTGCGCTTCATCTTTCATGCCAGGTCAGTGGGTATGCCTATCTTACAGAGGTGGAAATGAACTTCAGGAGTCCTTGTCCAAATTGACCCCCATCTGAGGTCCCTCTGATGTGATGGGCATATTCATATCATTGATTATGGTACTTGGGTTCATGTTTTTCAAAGAGCAGGTCATGGTTCATTAGTCACCCAGTACAGTGAGTGGTGATTTGCATAGTTTTTTAATGAAACTGAACAGAATATAAAATATGAGAAGAGATGGACCACAGCAGGGTAAGAATTGTTTCAAGAAAGCTTTGCTTCCATTTTGGGTGTGTGCATCACAGAGAGAGAACGTGTGGGGGTACACCCTGAAATGTATTTCTTACGGCAGATTACAATTTTTAAAGTGTGCAAGCAGTATTCTACTTTGTTGTTTACATCTCTAGCTGTCCCCCCTCGTCTAGAAGTCTGGCCTATCTGTTCTATGCCCCTAGCACCCCGCACCATGCTGGGCACAGGGCAGGCGCTGGGCCTGCTTTGGAGACCCAGCATGTGGGACCATTAAATGTCCCACTGGCTTCTGATACATTTCTTCAAGGCAGAGGTCTCAGTTCCGCATGGCCTCGAGGCTCCCTTTAAGACCTGTGGTGCACCCCCCAACCCCAGGCCTCTCCACCCACACAGAACTATTGCTGAAAAGGACCCCCGGGGCCTCTGAGTGTGTCCTGCCTTCACCAGGTCTTTAGGCCACAGCATTTGTCCCCTCCCATTCTTCCTAGAAGTTCCTCCTAAATCCGGGTGGCCCTCTTGGGCGGGGCAGGAGGGGCTCCAGCCGGAGCGTGAAGGAAAGCAGACCTGCCCCACCAGAGGAATGCAATGCAGAGGGGCCCACGCCAGGGGCAGCAGCGGATGGGTCCCTCCCAGGCCAAACTCTTGTCTGTGACTGCGGCCTCTGGCCCAGACCTCCGGACAGCCCACAGCCTTGTCCCACCTCCTCCTACTCCTTCGCACCCCCTTTCCCAGACCTCCCCACCCTCCAGCCCCGCCCCCGCTGCCGCTGCACACCCCACCCCCTTCCCTCAGCCCCAGCCTCCACTTCCTGTCCCACTGTCCTGCCCCCGCTCACCTGCCCCCAGCTCTCTGCCCCACCCTGAGGCCCTCCCACGTCCTAACGGGCTCGCTACCGCCCTGCCCTGTCGGGTGGTGGCTCCGGTGCTCGCCGTGCCCGCTTCGGGCCTCGCCCGGCCCGCGGGGCTGGGTCTGCGCGACAGGTGCACCTCCCGAAGCTGGGCCGCCGCCCACCTTGTCCCGCAGGTCCTCGATGGTCTTGAAGTAGTGGCTGTAGTCTCGGGAGGGCCCGGGCCCCTGCTTCTGATACCAGTCGCGGATCTTCTGCTCCAGGTCGCCGTTGGCCTCCTCCAGGGCGCGCACCTTGTCCAGGTAGGAGGCCAGCCGGTCGTTAAGGTTCTGCATGGTGAGCTTCTCGTTGCCGGAGAGGAGGCCGTCGGACCCGGCCAGGCCGCCCGCAAAGCTGCTGCCGTAGCCCCCGGAGGACGAGGACACGAAGCGGGCGGAGGACACGGACACGCCGCGGCCGCCCGAACCCCCATGGATGCTGGGCGCGCGGAAGACATTTCCCGCCGCGAAGCGCAGGGAGCCGCTGCCCGGGCCCCCGAGGGACGAGGTGGTGGCCAACTGGCGGTAAGCGTAGGAAGCCATGGGGACGCAGCGGGAATAGTTCAGTAACCCGAGGTGTATCGCTTGGCGGGAGGAGTGGCGAGGGCCTCACCTGGCGCCTTTTATGCCCTGGGCGGGCGGGGCAGGGAGAGGGGGAGGGGGGAGGGCGTCAGGGCAGATATCTGAGCCCCGAGGAATTTGCAAGCTCCTGAGTGCAAATACGGGCACTCTCCCCATTGGTCGATTCCTGGCGGCTCTGCCTCCAGCTCTTCCCTCCCAGGGGCCTGAGACAGTGTTCACCCCCACCCCCACCCTCCCCCCTCGAAGTGCCCCACCCCTGCCCACTCCAGAGCCCCGACGGAGCACCTCCTGTCACACTCCTTCCCTTCTTCACCCCATCACACACAAGGACACCCTCCCAGTCACATTCTGGGCCTCCCCGATTAAGATTTCCCCAGGTTTGACACCCCCTCCAGGAATTAAGTCCTTCCGACAGTAGACTCATATACCCAGTCCTCCCCCTCCCCCCATCACTCAGAGGCCCCCTCTGGAATTATGTTCTGAAGCCCCTTCCTTGGGGGTCTAAGTTAACCCTTCCTTCCAGTACATTCAGGAGATTCCTACACCCCACTTGGAATTACAGCCCCGTGGGGATCACCCACACCCTGACTCCCTCTCTTTCCCAGAGAGGAGGGGAGCTGCTGGCCCGCTGGAGCCACACAAATCCCGGGGCTGGAGCTGGGGCGGGGCCTGTGCGGGGGGGGGGGGGGGGGGGGGATGGGGAGGGCCGAGAGGAGGCTCCTGAGAACAGCTGCTGGCTGCTGGGAAGCTTCTGCAGCTGGGCGATATGGGGCTTCTTGGGAACCCCAGGCTCAAGCCTGTCCCCACCTGGGGCAGACCCCCTGGGGGCCTCTTACCACCCACCCCCTCCAGGACAGCCCCCACCCTCCACCCGCAAATCATGCATTCATTCAACACAGATTTCCTGAAATCCATGATGGGGAATCTGAGCCTGAAGGAAGCAAATAACTTGCCCATGAGACATGTAGCACCTGCCACCCAGAGACAGAAACGAGGTGGAATCCCTCCCTCCGTGTAAGCATCTGGAAGGAGGGTGTCAGGCTGAATCCCGGAGCCTCAGACATGGACGAATGGCTGAACTGCCAGGCTCTCCGGAAGTTCTCATGGCCGGAGTGAAGAGCTTGGATCATAGGGGAAGGAGCCCTCGTCTCCACACACAGCCCCCAGCCCCGCTCTTCACCCCTCTTCATCCCGCTCAACAATTCCACCTGTTCTTCATCGCTTGGGAAGGCCGGGCCCCCTGCCAGACACTGCCTGCGCCTCACCCCAATTCCTGTCCGCAAGGACCTCACCCCTCCTCAGAAATGTCTCCATGGTTCCCTAGGTCAGAGCGGTCACTCAGTCACAGGACCGAGGCCCTAAGCCCTTCTGAGATGCTGTTAGGGAGATGGGCCAGTCACTTCCCATCAACGTGCCTCAGTTTCCCCCGTGAAATCTCAGTCCTCCTTTCTACATATCACCTGGGTCCCCTGTGGCTAAAGGAAGGCCTCTGAAACCAGTCCCCAACAAACTGCCTTCCAGCCACCAACTTATAGCCAGGAGCAGGGGACAGGAAACCGCCTACACATACCCCTAACCCACCAGCAAGAGCCCTGAGCCACTCAGGAAGGCCAGCCTGAGGCTGTTTAAATTAGTGAATCAGACCTGTAAGTGGGTCTGGGGTGCCCAAAGGTGAAAAGAAGATGGGTGTGACCCAAGGCAGGCCATGAAAGCAGGGTGTGGCAGGGCCTTCACAAAGGTTGTAGCCGCCAGGGCTGGGCTGAGGTGAGTCACTCTTTATTTGACCCAGAGAAGGAGGCCTACTCTTCATGGGCCAGATGGTTGCTAGGAACACCAAGCCCGAGCTGGAATCTCTGTTCTTCTGGCTTGATAGGAGGCTTTGGGAAGGGGCTTTGTGTTAGGAAACAAAAGAATAGGACCAAAGCCCCCCACCCCCAAATATTAAGGGGTTGTGAGCTCCCAAAACTCCAGAGGAGCTTAGAGTGCCCCGTGCGAGCCCCAGGGCCATAATCATAACAACTGACTGAGGGGAGTACAGCCTACATCTTTTCAGGTCTGATTGGATCCTCACAGCAGCCCAGCCCATCTTACAGAGGAGAAAACAGAGGCTCCAAGAGGGACAATGACTTGGCAGATCCATAGCTGGATGTGTCAGAGCCTGGCTTCCAGCCTCTCACCCCTCAGCCCGGCGGCCGGGGCCCTGGGGTGGGACAAGGGCTCCACTCTCCCTTCCAACGAAGCCGCAGCTCCAGAACAACTCCTTTGGGTCCCATTTCCAAAATCTTATACCAACCCCAAGGGCAGTAAACCCCAGGCTGAAATGCAAGGGGGGGGTGGTCAGGAAGAATCCCCTTCCCCTGCTCCCCAGCCAGAACAGTGCCCAGCACCTTCCACCCTGAGCTGCGTGGCTTTGGACCAGTTCTCTGGTACATCAAGAACTCAGGAGCTAACAACCTGTACGGGCTGCTGTCCCCAGAGATGTAACTGAGGGGTCAAGCTGCTGTTCCCATTCAGTAACGGACTGCCCACGGCCCTGAGTCTCTGATCGGCCCCTGGCTGCTGGAGGGCAAAACCTGACCGAGGAGCTCCCTTCCCAAGCCCTGGTCCCCACGCCAAGGTTCCCTCGCCTCCAGGGGAGGGGCACACAGTGTCAGGAGTGGGAAGGGAATGTTAAAGCATGAAAGAATCCCAGACCGGATCCTGCCCAACCTCCCCCACCTCATGTCTACAAAGCCCCCGCACCATGACATCCCTTTGGGAAAAGGGGATCCACTGACAAACATCAGAAATACTGCTTGTCCCCACTCCCTCTTAGAGAGTGACAATGCGTGGTACCAAAGGCTCTGATGACCTTAGTCCGTCATTTGTAAAATACAGATAATAATAGTAACCTCCTTTATGGGGTTGTTTTCAGGGTTAAATGAGATGATCCTTGTAAGGGTGTCTGACAAATAGTAAGCACTCAAAAAAAGTTATTATATAATTTAATTATGAAATAGTAATATCACAATAATCAACAATCGTTATATAATAAATAGTGTATGTGTTGTTAATTATCATTTACTTGTAACAATATATTGATATGATTATATAATAATACTTATAATGATATATATTATTATGTATTATAAGTATTATTATTTAACTTTGTCCAACCAGAATTTACCAAATATACTGGACCATGGAATCTTTTCTCAGGTGACACCTATGAATTAACAATCCATATGTCACAAGAAAAGCTGATCCGGCCTGAGGATCAGCTGAGGCTCAAAGAGGTTAAAAACTTGACCAAGGTCCTAAAGGTAAGTAGTGGACCTCGGGGGGCATCTGGGTGGTTCAGTCAGTTAAGCGTCTGACTTCGGCTCAGGTCATGATCTCACAGTTTGGGGTTCGAGCGCCGCGTTGGGCTCTGTGCTGAGAGCTCAGAGCCTGGAGCCTGCTTCCGATTCTGTGTCTCCCTCTCTGTCCCTCCCCCGCTCATGCTCTGTCACTCTCTCTCTCAAAAATAAATAAACATTTTAAAAAAAGATGGCTATTTCTCCGTATGCATATGAATACACATGTAAGCACACAGGTGCGGGAGGACGTGCTCCAGACCGAAGACAAGGATTTCCTTGGAGAGAAGCTGAGTGAAGGCAACCCATACTTATCTCTGCTGTTGTAATTTTTTTTTTAATTTTTAATGTTTATTTATTTTTGAGAGACAGAACACGAGCGGGGGAGGGTCAGAGAAGGAGACACAGAATCCGAAGCAGGCTTCAGGCTCTGAGCTGTCAGCACAGAACCCGACGCAGGGCTCGAACCCATAAGGTGTGAGGTCATGACCTGAGTTGAAGTCGGACGCCCAACCGACTGAGCCACCCAGGCGCCCCATCTGCTGTTCTAATTTTTACAAGGATGCATTTACGTGTAACTTGTTTCATGTTACGCATTAATAGGCAATAATTTTTTTTTAAGTTTATTTATTTTGAGAGAGACAGAGAGAGAAAGAGAGAGGACAAGCTGGGGAGGCGCAGAGGGAGAGAGAGAATCTGAAGCAGGCTCCACACTGCCAGCACAGAGCCTGATGCGGGGGCTCAAACTCACGAACGATGAGATCATGACCTGAGCCGAAATCAAGAGTTGGACGCCTACCGACTGAGCCACCCAGGCGCCCCAGCAGGCAATAATTTCTTAAGAAACGCTACATGATGGACATTTAGAACTGATTTTATTTAATAGAGTAAATGCCTCTTCCCCTCCATCCACACACCACTGACGTCCTTGTCTCACTCATACACTAGAGAGGAAGTTTCGGAAAGGGGAGCAGCAGATGTGGGGAAAAGACAGCCCCCCCAAAAAGCTTTCTAAGTCCTGTCCCCACCCCCGGGGTCCCTTGCACGGGTTTTCCCTCTTTATGAAGCCAGAGGGTAGAAGGGAAGATGTGGCAGAAACTTTTCAAGAGGGACTTGGAGAGAGTCTGGGTGCAGGAGGGCTCCTTCGGGCCTGATGAGGTGAAACAGGGAGGGTGGGGGAGACCCCTGCTCTAGCTCCCCAAGGACCAGGAGCTTTAGAAGCACCCAGACAAGGCCTGCCAGCATGGACACGGATGTTGACCCCAGGTAGTGCACGTGGACCGGTGGGGCCAGAGCTGGGGAGAAGCAGAGTGTACCCCACATGAGCCTATGGTCAGCAGCCACCTTGTCAGCACATGGGGGCGTCCCTCTGGGGACCTTCTGAAATAACTGGGAGGATTTCTAGAGGTGTGGGAGCGAGTAGCCACTATGTGGGCCATCTTTCTAGAACTGTTGAGCCAGTAGGCGTTTAGGCCTCAAACAGACCAGTATAATCAAGTGTGTCGGTGCTGGGAATCGTGTCTGCACAGGAGCAAGTGGGGGCAAAGGGAGAGCATTCATTTCCTCCTGGGAGCATCGAGACAGCTTTCCTAAGGGGGCACGACCCTTGAGCAAGAGGCTAAAAGACTAGTAGGTGTTTATCAGGCAGGGGGCAAGGGAACAGGGGCCTGGAAGAATGAAATCACTTTGGCCAGCTTGGAGAACCACTGGCAATTCAGTCCTGCCGGACTATGTGAGGGAGGACAGGGGTCAGGGCAGGGGTGGGAGGAAGGGTCTGTCAGCTCAGCCAATGAGATGGACTTGATCCTGAAGACAATGGGAGATTATTTTAATCAGCGATGTGATTAAATACATAGTCATATGTATTTAATAGTATCTAAATAGTATCTAAGGCATACATAGTCAAATGTATGCTTTAGAAAATTGCTGCAGGTTCCAGGTAGGGGGGTGCTGGTGGGACAAGGGAGGGGGGCGTGGTCTGGGGTGGGGAGACCAGTTTCGGGTCTGCTGAGATCATTACAGGTAAAGAGAGCCTGAATGTAGTCCTGGGAGCCTAGGAGTGAGCCTGGGTCGTGAAGGACGAAGACAAAAAATACTGGCCATGCTCTGAAGAGCTTGCTCAGGCCAGGTGGGTGGTGGCAGAGGGACCCAGCCCAGGTCTGGCTGCCTCTGTGACTGCTCATCTCGTCACTTTCCACAAGTGGGAACCCATAAAATGTAGGGCAGGGCAGGCCGGTCTGGATGGCCCCTGGTGTTCCTCTTCAAGTCCCCAGGGGAGGAAAAACCAGCCTGACAGGAACCAGGGCCAATGGGGGAGGGGGGGGGGGAGGTGCCCCTTGTCCCTGCAGTGGGGGAAGGGAGAGGGCCAGCTTCCCCCCAGGTGCCACATTCCACACTCTGGGAACACCGGGTGCCTCTCTCTGTCCCACCCCACCCCTCCCGAGGGGCTCGGTGTACGTGACCAGGCTCAGGGTCCTGTGCACACAAGGAGGGGCCAGGCCGGCTCCTCGGCCAGGAGGCCTCTCTGCCTTTGCCCTGGCCCTAGACTATTCAGGCCCCACTTGCAGCCCAGTGCGGAGCCTCAGCCCATCCCCACCGGGCCAGGATGCCTGGAGGGCCAGACACGGGACAGACAGACAGAAAGAAGACTGGTGCCTGCCCTGATTCCACCTGGATGGGCCTCGATCCTCAGCTCCCTTTCCAGTCAGCTGATTTCCTTCCCACCAGGGAAGCAGCGACAAAGACCCTGGAACTTGGGGCCCTTTCCATGTCAAAACTCATCTGATCCTGTGAATCCCTAGGAGAATTCTGCCCAGCCCTTGCCAACCTCACCCCTACCACGCCCCTGCCCCCCACAAGGCTCCTGTTCAGCAGCTGAAATGCCTTCCTCAAAATCAGGTGTGGCTCCAGGACACTGGCTACCTTGGCAGTTTTCATGAACACCTACTGTGTGCCAGAGGCTGACACATGGCCATGAGGGGCAACATCCCTGACTCCAGGAGGGACCAGGACCTTCCGCAGACTTGAAGAATCCTCCCTCCCCACCAGCCTCCTCCCTTTCCCTAGACGCCAGGAACTGCAGTTCCTCTTTCAAGCCAAGCCCTCAGCTTGGGCATCACCTCCTCTGGGATGTCCTCCCTGATGCACTCAGACTGGGCCAGTTTTTCCCACTACTGCCCCCCACCCCTGACAACCCGCTGGACTCACCACCTTAGATGCACAGCTCTGTCTCCCCAACTAGACTTCCAAGCTTCACCACTGCATCTGGTTCCAGGGTCGACTCCAGCCCCAGTGAACGTTTAATGGGTATTTGCTGGGAAAGAGGAGAAGGAGAAGCCCTTTTTTTTCATTCAACCAGTAATTATGAACCACCCTCTATGTGCTAGGTACTTTTTGGACTCTGGGCTTCAGGAACAAAATGTTCAAAAAACCCCTGCCCTGTTGAGCTTTCAATCTGGGTGGGGCAGACACAAGGTTAATTCCAGCAATGAGGGGTGCATGGGGAAGAGCTAATCAGGGAAGGGGTGAGGGGCCACCAGCGGAGAGAGGCCAGGAACAGAGGAGGTGGCACAGAGACAGAGAGATCTGAATGAAGGCAAAGGAGCCTGCAGACCCCTGGGGGAGCCAGGCGGAGGGCAAGGCAGAGGGAATTCTGCTCCCTGAGGAAGAATGAGCCAGGTGTATTCCAGGATCACCCAGCACCGCCTGGCTGGGAGGGGTGCCCCGGAGGAGGGGTGTGCAGGAGAAGAGGCCCAGAGGAGGCCAGGCGAGAGCAGGAGCAGGAGGGGATCCAATTCTGTTCTCAGGGGCTGGGCTTTTTTTTTTTTTTTTTTTTGCTGGGAGCTTTGATCAGAGCAGCACCAGGAGCCCTGAGGCTAGTCCCTGCAGATGGGTGGGGAGGGTGGGGAAGGGTGGAAGCTGGAAATCCGATGAGCCTCTTATGAAGTCCAGGCAGAGATGCTGAGAGCTTATTCTGGGGCCATGTGGGCCGGCATGTGGGAAATGGCCTGGGGACATTCTGAAAGCAAAGCCAACCCGGCCAGCTTTGGGGTCCCGCCCAGTGGGGTCCCCTGAAGCAGCGGGAAGAAGAGGCATCCAGGTGACTCTTAGCTTCAGGCCTGAGCTGGCACTTGCACTGCAGTCGGAGGACTGGTCTGAGGCCATGGCTTATCCCATCCCCCTCCAGACAGACAGTGGTCACCCCAGGGTTGTCTCCAGAACTGGATAATCTGGAAGAATTAGGTTCTTTTTTTGTTTGTTTGTTTGTTTGTTTGTTTGTTTGTTTATTTTTGAGAGGGAGAAAGAGAGCGCACGCACAAGCGGGGGAGGGGGAGAGAGAGGGAGACACAGAATCCGAAGCAGGCTCCAGGCTCCCAGCAGTCAGCACAGAGCCCAACGCGGGGCTCGAGCCCACGAACCATGAGATCATGACCCGAGCCGAAGTCGGACACCCAACCGACTGAGCCACCCAGGCGCCCCTGGCAGAATTAGGTTCTAATTGAGTTCTACTCACCAAGTACTCACTGTGCCCCTGTCTGGCTGCACAGACACCCACCACGGGAGGGGGAAGGACAGAGGCTGTGCCCATGCAGGCCCTTCCCTCACAGGCCCACAGATGGGGTTGGGAGTTGGGGAGGGGGTGACCTCTGACCTGTGGTTCTCTAAGTTTTCAACAAAGCAACAATGAACATGTATCACCTCTATTATTGGAGGTGAGGGACGTTTTTATATTTTCAATTCCAACTTGCCCCCAAGCTCTGCTGCCTTCAAGTTGGCAAGTCCGGCCCAGCATACTTGGGGTAGGGAAGGTTGGGTTAGCTGAGTTTCTGAAAAAGCTGCCTCCTCCCCAGAGAGGAAGACAGGCAGAAAGAAGGACATTCTTGAAAGCAGCTGGAATTGAGAGCTTCTCTAGAGACAGAATGCTGAGCCCTGGCCTCTCCCAGACCCTTCTGGCTCCTCCTGGATCCAGCCGGCTGCAGGGTAAACATTCATTACACAGACACAGCAAAGAACCCATAACAAGGTGGGCTGACGGAAGCTAGGGATCACAGGAGTGACTGGGGCTGGGATCTGATTCGGGAGATGCCCTCCCTATTCCCAGAGAAAGAGAAGGTGAGGCCCACTCTCTACTAGAGGCCTGGTATCTAAGGGGCATTTTGATCACTGGGCAGTTTCTGGGGAGGGAATATACATGCCGCCCAAGATACACACACACACATTAACAGAGGACAAAATCGTATTGGTTCCCTTGGGCACTGCTATTCCAGGCAGGACCTATCAGATGCCAGCCCCAGCCCTCGCCAAGCTGCCCAAGCACCAGCCTGAGGCCTTCTGGCTGGGCCACTGCCAAAGCGACCCGGGAAGCAGCTCTGGAGCCATGGCCAGGAAGCCCTCCAGTCCCTGCCTGAGACCCAGCCCCCCTCCAGTGGAATGTGCTGGAGTTGGGGAGGGGGGGTCCTTCCTCTGCAGGCCTCATGTGGGATTAAGGCAGGGGCCTGTGGAGACCAGAACATCCATTAAAGACAGCAGTCCTAGCTCAGTAAACACAAGGCAGAGCCCCTGCACACAGAAACCAAACAAACGCCTTGGGACAGAGAGATCTGTATCTGGAGTTTCTGAAGGAAGGGTTGAGCTCAGGGAGGGGGAGGAGAAGCTTCAGGAACCCAAAACTTGCCAGTTTTGCCAGGCCTGTTTTACCTTGTCCTTATCCTCATCCTGACCACTGAGAAAGCATCTACTGTGAGCCCAGAAAGACGCATCAGACGAACGCCTGCACTTTTAAGACCGGAGTGTAGAAACCCCCTCGCCCAGAAGTTTTCCTGCCTGGCCCGCAGAGCCCTGGGCATACCCGCCGCTGAGCGCCCACACTCACGCGTTCATGCACATGCACACGTGCCCCCCCACACGCACGCTCACACACTCCGCGCACGCGCGCCCACACCCTTGCGTGTTCACACATACACACGTGCACACCCTCACACAGGCACACATGCACACACACCCTTCACACACGCACACACACACACTCTCCTGCTCTCCACACTCCTGGTCATGTGTTCACGTGCTCGCACATACACTCGCACCCTTACTCATATACTCATGGGCTCCTACACACGTGTGTGCACACTCACGCACACTCCTTCACCCAGAGCAGCTAGCTCCACCCTCACTGGTTTTCCACACAGCTTCCTGTAGGATTTTGCTCAAGCAGAAGGTCTCCCTCTTTTATTTTCATTTTTTTATGTTTATTTATTTTTGAGAGAGAGAGGAGAGGGAAGATCCCAAGCAGCTGCGCTGACAGGGGGGCCTCAATCTCAGGACCATGAGACCATGACCCGTGCAGAAATCAAGAGTCTGACAACCAACTGAGCCACCCAGGCGCCCCAGGTCTCCCTCTTTTAAAGCTCAATAGCCGGTGCTTTAGCAAAACTGAGATGGGAGTGGGGACTCTACCTGCCTGAGCCACACAGCTGGTTTCCAGGCAGGCAGGTGTCCTGGATCCAGGCTGTCTGCCCCGAGGGGAAGATCTGAGCTTGCGGAGGAGAGGGAGGTAAACACCACAGGTTCCTGACAAGAGCAGGTGGCAGGCCAGGGTCAGAGGAGGGACGCAGATCGCAGATCACAGATTGAGGGAGGGCTGCTGGAGCTCAGGGAAGGACAGCACCCGGAGTGAGGCTGGGGGGTGGGGGGGAGGGTGGTGAGCAGAGAGGGCCTCCTGGAGGAGGAGGGCTCTGAGAGCCCAGGGTGAGCTGCCATAAGCAGTGAAGGGAGTGGAGGACACAGAGGTGGCAGATGGGAAGAAAGTTCCAAGAAGAAAGATCCCGGGGGAAAAAAAAAGCCCAAATCTACTGAGTCCTTACTACAGGCCTGACTGGAAGGCCTAGAATGCACTAACGCATGTAAATCATCAAGGCTCCACATTTGTGGCAAATAGCAACATCCCCCTTTCACTGACTAGGAAACTGAGGGCAACTTGCTTAAGCTTAAAGGTTGGAAAGTGGCAGAGCTGCATTTTAACCCAGGAGGTCTGGCCCTGTGGCATTCGGTCTAACCTCTGTGCCAAAGAGGCTGTGGGGGCTGCAGAGCTGGCCAGACTCAGACAAGGAAGGGCCTTGCAGACCAGGTCACTGGATTTTTTTTTCTTCCTGCAGTAGCAACAATGGCTTTTGAGTCAAGAGGTGACACATGCAAAGTGTGAGATGAGTCAGACTTCCCCAAGGCTGGGAACACAAGGGCTGCCGTCCCAGCTGTGTGTCCCAACACCTCCTCTATTCCTTCCCTCTGCCGCCCTCCCAATCCCAGGCCCCCCTAATCCAGGGCGCCTCCCTCAGAGCTGGTCGCGTTGCCTCTCCCAGTTCCAGGCTCATCCATCTCCAGACAGCTTCAATCGAGTCACTCTGCCCACAAACCTGCAGTGACAGCCTGTTCACGGCAGTGACTCTCAGCCCGTGGTCCTTAGACACCCCCCGCAGGGAAAGCATCAGCTGAGAGATTTGTTTAAAATGCTGATGCCTAGATCCCACCCCAGGGTTACTGAATCAAATCTCTGTGGGTGAGCCTACACTTTTAATAAATCTGCATTTCCGGGGTGCCCCTCAGGTGCTTCAGGGGCTCACTACAGCTTGAGAACCACTAGTGCGAGAATGAGATGCATAGAACCCCCGTGTTAAAACCATGCAAGAGGTGTGGGAGTGACACAAATATAAATCTGCCTGAGAGCCTAGCCATAGTCAGTTTACCCGCCAGCAGGGGAAGGCTATGCACAGCCAAAACTTCAGGGGTGGGGTACATAAGAGACCCAATTCCAGGCCCAGCTTTGCTACTTTCTATCTGGGTGACCTTGGGCTCAGGTGATCAAAGCCTCACCTTGCCCGGCTGCCAAATTGTCAAGAGCCATAAAGGTCTGAGATTTATTCTTTTGGCAAGCTAACAAGTTAGCTCGCCACAGTTTTATGGATGCTGGCAGAACAGACATTGCTGGATCAGAGACAAAGGACCTGATTATTCAAGGCACAGCAAGCAAGCTGGAGATGTGTGTTTGTGTTGATTCCTCTTGCCCTATCAAGTACTACAGGCTGATGCAAAGCTTGACCCAGCTGGTGTTCCATGTGCGTTGGGCTTGGAATCACAGCTGAGAAAGCCCAAGTGCTGGGAAACCAAATCTTTTATAATAAGCAGCAAGCAAAGCTGTGTGATCTTTGCTCCAGAGGGAAGTATCATCATTATTATGCAGAACAAGAAAAAATAGCCTGCCTCTGCTCAAGTGGGAGATGCTATCTCTTCCCTCCAAGGCAGCCGGCTAGTAAAGCATCCTTGAAAAGATAGACCGTAACCAGTCCAACTCAGAGCCTCTGGTTGCAAGACGTGCAGAATCAATGCAATAAATCCAAGGACAATGGTCTCCTAACATGAATGGGAATTCATCTTGCATGGAACTTACATGCTTTAAACCAGACCATGCAAGTGCAAGGCACCAGGCATATGGAGATAATTATAGAGGAGATAAGGCAAATAGACAAGTAACCAGAGTCAAAGGTGGAAAGTGATAAGCAGGAAACTTTCACCAAAGACCTTGTGGGAACAGCCATAGGGAAGATATGTGCAGGGAAGATATATCCCGGGCCAAGGGCCAATATCCTTAAGATATATGAAGAGTTCCTACAAATAACTAAGAGACCAATAACCCAGGAGGAAAAAAAAAAAAAGAGCAAATAATATGAGCCAACAGTTCCCAGAAAAGAACATACAAATTGCATTTAGACATAGGAAAATGTTCTGCCTCACACACAGTAAGAGAAATGCAAAGTTAGACTATCATGAATCTCATTTTTTACATGTGTCAGACTGGCAAAGATTGAAAAGGGCTGATCTCTTACCCTTTGTTGAGAATATGGGGAATCAGACACCCACACATTGCTGCTGGGGGTAAAATCAGCGTAAACAGTATGAACAGCGATCGCCAACACCTATCACAAGGTTAAATCTAATTCTTTGACCGACCAACGTCTCTGACAGGTGTTTATCTGGCTGGGGTACTTTTGCACACATGCAAAATGAGGTCGTGGATATTCATTGCAGTGACATTTGTAATAGCGAAAGAGCGGAAACACCTAAATATCCATTATGTGATACTTCTATACAATAGGATTACTGTGTAACCATCACAAAAGATGAAAAATTAAGAGGCACAGTAATGTGTATCATTTGTTACCCTTCATGAGTGTGCTCCAGGAGAGAACACAAACACATATAGGTTTGTAAATGCTGAGATACCTTTTTTTTTTTTTTAAGTTTATTTATTTATTTTGAGGGGAGGGAGGCGGGGAACGTCAGAGAGAGAAATCCCAAGCAGGCTCCTTGCGGTCAGTGCAGAGCCCAAGGTGGGGCTTGATTGCACAAACCATGAGATCACGACCTGAGCCGAGATCAAGTGTCAGTGCTTAACCGACTGAGCCATGCAGATATCCCACAAGGATATCTTTAGAAAAGCACACCAGAATGTTACAGCACAGGATGCTGCTTGGAGCAGGAGCTGGGACACTGTATTCAAAGGAGGCAGGAAGACTACCATTTCTTTGTACAGTAAAACCTTGGTTTGCGAGCATAATTTGTTCTGGAAACATGCTTGTGAGCCAAGGCACTTGTATATCAAAGCAAATTTCCCCATAAGAAATGATGGAAACTCAGATGATTCGTTCTACAACCCAAAAATGGTCATATAAAAATAATTACAATTCTGTAATATAATACAAAATAATAAAGAAAATACAAAATATAAACAAATTCACCTGCACTTACCTTTGAAAACCTTTGTGGCTGGTGCGAGGGAGACAAGAGACCGGAGGGTTATTGTGGAGGACGACTTTCACTATCACTAACGGAATCACTGCTATCTATTGGCTCAGTGGAATCTTTTTCTTTTTGTGCACCTTTAACAAGAAACCCATCCAATGACATCTTTTGCCTCCTTTTGAGGATTTCGTGGAAATGTGACATTGCATTGTCGTTAAACAGACTCATCGCCCGCACTGCTACAGCCTTATTTGGGTGGTGCTTTTCTACAAATTTTGCACCATTTCCCACCTTTTACTCATCTCCCTAATCTCATTGGAAGTGAGGGATTCCTCTGCCTTTTTCTCCGCCTCCTCTGCAGACAAGATACAGACGTAGACTTCTTGTAAAATCTTGCAATTTTGGCCACTTGCATACCTTGTTCGTACTTCTCGATGATTTCCTTCTTAACTTCCACCATAATCATCTCCTTCTTCTTACCACCTTCCCTTTCAACCTTTTTCTGCATGGGGGCCATTGTATACACTCACACAGCTGTTGACTACAGTACAGTATTAATAAATTCTTGTCATATACCATATTTCATGTTACTGGCAATCAGGCAGCAGAGGAAAGGGTCTATATCTGCAGGCAGCCTGACCTCGAATGAAGCAAAGCATTCCTAAACTGACTCTCGGATGGAAAAGCAAAGGATTGCCCACAGGTGCTTGGAAGTGACAAAAAATACTCTAGTGGCAACCTGGACACCTTCCAACGTTCTGAAAACTCACTGATTTCCGCCGGATCCCGCGGCCTGAGACTGAGCATCTGAGCACAGGAGACGATCACCCATAATCCCACGGTGGGAGAGAGACAGAGACAGAGAGAGAAGACCCACTGGCTCAGTTGTGATCATGTGACATTTGGTGTCACGTGCTACTCGTATTGCAAGACATCGCTCGTTTATCAAGTTCAAATTTATTAGAAATGTTTGCTCGTCTTGCGGAACACGTTAATCCCAGTCCAAGGTTTTATTCTATCCCCTTTGTACTTTGACAGTTTCCTACTCTAGGTGCGTATTCCCTCTCCCCCAAACTATACACAAAATACATTTGTAAAACCAACCAACCAACTTGAATGTTCAGATCTGCCAAGAAATTTGGATGGGCTGGAGCCCATCCCGGCCTAGCATGGCCTCAAGCCTGCAGTTCCTTCTGTATCTCAGTGGCTGCAGGTGGCCTCCCTGAGCAGTGTCCCCGCTCTGCCCAGAGCCACGCCCAGGAAGCAACATTCATTCTTTCATTCACTCATCTGGCCAGGCACATGCCCTGAGCTGGACCTCTGCTGGTGCGGGACACAGAGATGACAGACACAGGCCCAGCCCCCGGCTAGACTAAGTGGCATAGTGTGGCAGTTAAGATTAATGAGTGGCCACGGAGTGAGACAGTGACAAGCTTGGCCTTAGAAACGAGCCACACCTTGGTTTGGGAACCACTCATTAGCCTGGCCAGTTACTGAACCTCCCCAAGCTTCAATTTCCTCCTCTATAAAATGACTCCCGGGCTTCATCCATGGATCCACTATTTTTTTTAAAGCTGTGTCACTCAAGGCCTGTTACTTACCTCTCCGAGCCTCAGTTTCCTCGTCTCTGAAACGGAGGAGTGAATGCGATGCGTCCATCATCCCTGCACTGGAGGGTCACTCCACAGGCACGGGTTGTTACAGAAGATGCTGCGGAAGCTGCTCGCTGCTTCCATGCTTGGAGGAGAGGAAGGAAGGGGGAGGCTGGCTTCCCAAGAGCTGAGGCTGAGTAGTGGGGAAAGCAGTGGGGGGCTCCTGGCAATGACCTGGGCCTAATGGGTGAGAGATGGACCAGGGAGCAGTTCAAGGTGGCTGGGGAGTCAAGCTGGAGGAAGGGACCAGAGCTGAAGGCCAGCACAGGCCACGGAGGGGAGCAAGCCCAGATCTGCCCTTCGCAGCCGGAGGAGAGGTTGGTGCCGTTTCTGACGATGTCTGCGATTCTGACGGTGTCTGCGGTGGGACTCGCATGGGCGGGAGGGGACAGGGCTCCAGGGAGGACACCACTGGGAAACAATCACAAGGGTATTCTGACCTCTATACCTGAAAAGAACAGAGCAGCGCTAAGTCCTGGAGGAACATCCCACCCCAGCCTCATCGTCTCTCAGGAGGCAAGTCTGCCTCATGACCTTGGAGGCCAACCTGGTTTACTTAGAAACGGGGCGGGCACAGGCCTTTGAGCTCTCCCAGGTCTGTTCCCCCAAACCACTCCTGCCTGCAAGCATACACAGGAGCCCTCAGGCCCTGGCCCTCCACCTGCAGGGTCCTCTCCCTCAGCCCTCACCTGTCGAAGCCCCGCCCCATCTCCAGTGCCACCTGCGGTTGGCAGAATAATGGCCCTCCAAAGATGTGCATGTCCGAATCCCCGGGACACCTGCACATGCACCTTAAGTGGCAAAAAAAAGGACTTTGTAGATGTGGTTGAGTTAAGGATCTTGTGATGGAGAGATTTATGCTGGATTATCTGAGCGGGCTTAGCGTAATCACCAGGGTCCTTATAACAGGGGGGCAAAGTGGTCAAAGTCAGAGAGAAGAGATGGGACCATGGAAACAGGGCAGAATGATGCACTTTGTTTAAAGTTTATTTATTTGCATGGAAGGGGGGCACCTGGGTGGCTCAGTCGGCTGAGCATCCGACTTTGGCTCCGATCATGGTCTCACAGTTCATGAATTCCAGCCCCTGCCGTCCGACTCTCTGCTGACAGCTCAGAGCCTGGAGCTTGCTTCGGATTCTGTGTCTCCCTCCATCCCCACTTGTGCTCTGTCTCTCTCTTTCTCTTAAAAAGGAATAAACATTTTAAAAAAGTGTTTAAAGTTTATTTTTGAGAAAGAGAGAGAGAGCAGAGGAGAGGCAGAGAGAGGGGGAGAGAGAGAGAGAGAGAGAGAGAGAGAGAGAGAGAGAGAGAGAGAATGCCAAGCAGGCTCCACACTCAGCACGGAGCCCAACTCAGGGCTCATGAACTGTGAGATCATGACCTGAGCCCAAATCAAAAGTCAGTGGCTCAACCCAGCTGTCCCAGAATGATGCACTCTGAAGGAGGAAGAGGCCCAGAGTCAAGGCAGGCAGCAGCCTCTAAGAGCCGGAAAGGCAAGGAAACAGACTCTCCCCTAGAACGTCCCGAAGGAACACGGTTCTGCTGACACCTTGGCTTTAGCCCGTAAGACCCAGTTCAGACTGCTGAGCTCTAGAACTATTAAGACACCAAGTGGGTGTTTAAGCCACTAAGTTTGTGGCAACTTGTAACAGCAGCAAAAGGAAGTTTCTTCCTTAAAGCCAGTGTGCTCCCTGACCCCGCCTACCCAACTCCCTTGCTCCCCCTGGCCTGTCTGGAGCTTGGCTTCTGCTGCGACTGTCCTCTTCCCACGGTGAGCTCAGCTGGCTCTCTTTCCTCCAGCAAGTGAGCTACTTGAGGGCAGGAGCTGGCTTATTCATCCTGGGTCCCCGTCATCCTGATCATTCCCCTGGGTCCTTCCAGGTGCACCCCTCACCCGTCTGCACCCTGCTCTGAGGGAGGAAGGCCGATCAGCTACTGGGAGTGGGGGGTGGGGGGCCTCTTAAACACCGTAGGCAGCCCTCCCCCCACTGCCGTCACCAGCCCATCATCACACCGCTCTTCCCTCACCCCTTTTCGCCTGTCCCTTCAGCTTCCTGCTGCTCTTCTTACTCCCCTCCCAGCCCCCAGCTCCCATGCCCCAGGTTCGGGCCCATCCCTGCCCTTGTCCACATTTCCAAAACTTCTTTCTTTAAAGTCCATCCTGTTGACCCTGAACGTCCCCAGTATCCTGTGGACACCCTGACCCAGGCAGGGGTGGCTGCAGTCTGCCGTGGGGCCTGATACACATGTGGACACCGTCTCAGCCTGTCTTAGATGGCGACCCCATGGGGGCTGGGAGGGGCCCACAGAGCATTCTTCTCCACCCCCAGCCGCAGGGACAGGAAGAAAGGCTTTCGCAAGGGGCGGAGGGCAGTGGCTGGGGGGTGGGGGAGGGGGGCAGCGAGCTGGGGGAGGAATGCATCCCGGACCTCGCCCCCAGAGAGGGGCCCCACTCCCCGCACAGGCCCACCCTGAGAATTCCCAGACCACATGTCTCCTCTGGCCTACCCCGTTCCTGGGGTGCACCAGATAGGACAGGAGCCGGCAGGGTGGGGGTGGGCACAGGGCCACAGCCTCGCCTCTGCTTCAGGGCCGCCTCCCTGCCTGGCATCGTGGTGCCTGGTGCCGCCGGGCCTGGTCAACCCCCTCACTCCTTCCCCCTTCACTCCACAGCAGCTGGACTGGAGAATGACTCACCCCACATCCCTCACACCCTGCCCTGCCTCTGACCCCACCAGACCTGGCCCCTCTCAGCTCCGTCTCTGCACTGGCTCCGCCAGGCTGATCAATGCCTGCCCCACACTCTGCGCCCCAGAGTCAAAGGCCATGCACCGGCCACCCCCGCCTCAGGGAGGCACAGCAGGGCTCTGACATTCCCAGCCTGGGTCCCTAGGAAGAAGGCTATACAGAGGACAGGGCTGGCAGCATCCCGGTGTTCAACACCCGCTACCGCAGACCTGGTTTCTAGCCGTCTCTGTACATCCTTGTGTCTGTTTTCTAGAGCAACCTCTGGAGGGAAATGATTAGCACCATTTTACAGATGAGAAGAGGAGGGACAGAAAGGTCAGGGAGTCGTGGAGGGGACTCCAAAGCTTCCCCCACAACTGCCTTCCACAGCACCCCTTCCCATTTACCCTGAGCCAAACTCTGGGAACCCCGAGTGTGCCAGAAAGGGGGCTGGAGTTTGAATCTAGAAGCTCTGGATGGAGGCCCGGCTCTGTCTCTTTAGCAGCTGGCTGGCCTTGGCCAATCCCTCGGCCTCTCTGAAACTGTTCACCATCCGAGTCACAGGGAAAACGATCCTGCCTGGACATTCGGAAACTCAGTAAGAAGAGGTAGCTTCTGGAAAGTGCAGTTTCGAGGGGGTTGAGAGGAGGATCAGAGGCCTGGCTTCCGAGCCACGGAAAGAGGTGGTGGTGTCCCTTTCGGAGCCAGCCACGGCTTCGGAAAAGGCAGGCAGCGGGCCACGGGGGCCCCCCGTTGCACGCTCCCCGCAAGCCCCCCAGGCTGGCTGGCTGCCCTTTGTCCCCAGTGTGCGGAACTAGCTCCGCCCCTACACCGGGAGCTTGGGACCCGCCAACTCGGTCCCACAGCGCCCCCTGGAGGCCTCATGGGGACGCGCTGCCCTGCCACCAGGCCGTCTCCTTCTTGCCACCGGCCCCTTTCTGTACCCCTGCTCAATTCTGAACCGAGGAGAAGGATCAGAGGGGGCCTATGTAGGCAAGGGCGGGCGCTACACTCCAGACTACTCCCTGGCCTTCCTATGCACAGCAAAAGGGCGCTGAGCTGGAAGTGGTACAGGAGAAAGAGCCCCAGGAGGGCTGGAAGTCCAAGGGCCTGGGTTCTAGCTGTGTGACCCTGGGCATGTGTCTTTCCTTCTCTGAGCAACAAAGGAGTGGAGGAGGCCATCCTTCTAAGGAAAGGTACCTCCCCACCCAGCTCTAAACTTGTAGTGCATCTGACACTCAGTTTCCTTGTGTGTAAGACGGCCACAAGGGGCCACTGCAGCCTCGGCTGTGAAGGAAACTTGCACCCACTTCGGCCCAGCTCAGCTACCTGCCCCCACCATGCCCCCACAGCTTCGGCCCAGCCTCCTGCCTCCCAGTACCAGACCTGCTGGAATCAGTGTAACCCGAGCGGTTAAAGATTTCCAGGAATAGAACAATCCTCTTAATTCAGTTCTGTTGGGAGTGGAATTTATTGGGACCCTTGGAGATCAGGGTGTGGAAAGCCAGGCAAAGGGGCACCTGGGTGGCTTAGTTGGTTAAGCATCTGACTCTTGGTTTCGGCTCAGGTCATGATCTCATGGTTCATGAGTTCAAGCCCCACATCAGGCTCGGCACTGACAGTGCAGAGCCTACTTGGGATTCTCTCTCTCCCCCCCCCCCCCCTGCCCCGCCCTTGTTCTCTTTCTCTAAAAATAAAATTTAAAATTTTTTTTTAAAAAAGAAAGCTGGGCAGATAGGAGCATATATCCCATGAGACCAAGAAACAGCCCTAAATCCCTTGCAAGGGGCAGAGACAGGATGCCAAAAGAAAACCCACTGGTCATGGAATCCCAGGCACATGGGCTCAAATCCAGGAGGGCAGTGAGTCTCTCCATAGCTATGGGTCCGAAGACAGTCACTTGAACCTCCCAGAACCACCAGTGGGAGAGGACACTCTGGGGGGTGGAGGTCTGTGTTTGGACTGAGGGGACCCTCCACCAAGTTCCCCTCTCCCCGGCAGTTGCCCCACACAATGGGAGATGTGGGCATAGGAGGAGCCTCTGACATAACTCGAGGAATTTGACACTGGAAGATTGCACAGCCTGAGCACAGACCCTTCAGTGGGCCCACCTCTCTGGCATGGTTTTCCATACCTTTCAGGATCCAGCCCAGCTACCTCTCCATCTTCAACCCTCAGCACTTTCTACCCGCCCGCCCCCCTCCAGATTTGTTCTGGTTTCTTGAAAGTACCAGGCCAGCTCTTACTTGCAGGCCTCCCCACGTAAACTCCCCACCACCAGCACCTCCACTCTGTCCTCTCCCACCTGCTCCTTAATCCTCTCCCTGGTGCTCCCTCATCTACACTGCATGCCCTGCTATGAGCTGCCAAGCCTGTGTTCCTCCCTCATCACAGCCCTTGGATCGCCAGACCTGGATTCTATTTACCCAAATATCACAGGATATTTGCCGACTGCATGAACGGCCTGGGAAGGGGACTGAGGTCCTGGTGTGGTTTTACTGGAGACAGCCACTGTGGTCTTCCTTTATCCTTTTTTTTTTTAAGCTTATTTATTTTGAGAGAGAGAGGCAGAGCACAAGCAGGGTAAGGGCAGACAGAGAGGGAGCGAGAGAATACCAGACAGGCTCCACTCGTCAGAGCAGAGCTCAACTCAGGGCTTGAACTCACAAACTGTGAGATCATGACCTGAGCTGATATCAAGAATGGGATGTTTAGCCCACTGAGCCACCCAGGCATCTCTTCCTTTGCCTTAATCCCAAAAGCGTGACTCCATCTCCTAGGATTATACCCACTCTGAATACTCCTTGTTCATTTCCATTAAGCCTTTCTTAGGTGGCCAAACTTTCCCTCTGAAAATTCCAGAGCATCTCAGACATCAGCAAGAAGAGAAAGGGAGGGAACCAAGGGAAAAGAAAAGAAGATTTGGCTTTCCTGGAGTTCGGACCCAAGAGAAAATGAGAGTAGCTTTCCCCTGGGGCAGAGGGGGAACCATGACATTGGAGAGAGAGATAGGAGGCCCCCACAGGGAGGAGAAAGCTTGGGAAATGCAGGTTTTCTTTGAAATTAATGCATTTCAGAATCATTAACCAGTAGAGCCGGGATCCTCTGCCCCAGCCCCATTCTTGCATGTCACACTTGAACACGTGTGAATGTTCTACAAGCTCGCACCTCAATGTCTCCACCAACTCGCCCTCGCCCTCGCCTCTCAGCAGCCCCTCATCACACTGCCCTAGGAAGCATGTTCCAGGTCCTCCGTTGTGCCACGGCGCCACCTCCAGGCCTTGACCGGTGTAGGTGCCCCTGCCCAAAGCACTCACCCCACCCCAGCACGCATGCACTCTGGTACAACACACCTCCATCAATTATAACCTGGATAAACCCAATCATCTCTCAGGTCTCAGCCCAGCGCTTCCTCCATGGAATGTCCCCTGACTCCTAGGACTAGGTCAGGCACCCCCAGTGTGTGCCCAAGCCCCCAGATTCCCCCGGGAGGTACTCAGCACGCCGTGCCGGCACTGTGGTTTCTGGTCCTCATTGGTCTTCTCCACAAGACCCGAGGAGGCAGACCCTGCATGGATCACTCTTGTGGTCCCACCACCAAGCAGCCTCCATGAGTATGTGTTGAATGAAGGGGACGATGACTTGATAAAGGGAGACAGGGGCTCCACTTGAGGCTCCCAATGAACAGGGAGACTTGGAGGAGCCAACTTTCTCTCCACCTCCACTCCACCTTTGAGTCTGTCTCAGACTTGACCCATTCTTATGGGTTTTGTGCTCTCTTGATTCACTTCCCTGAGGTTTCCCTGTCCTGACAAAAGTTCCTTCCAACAATCCCCAACACGTGTTAGTCATGCTGAGGGGAAGGCAGGAAAAGGATCGTGTTGCACTGGGTCTGGCCTGAGTCCAAGTGAGAATGGCGTGTCCCTGAGGCTGAGGGTGCTGGTGGCAAAGGTGGATCGAGAGACTCCTGGGCAAGAGATTCCAGAACTCTCAGGAGGGTCAAAGCCATCTGATGAGGTATGAAGGTCAGAAGCAGATTCTTTGGGGAAGAGGGATCCTTAGGCACCATCTGGTCCAATGCCCTCATCCCCTCCATAGCTGTTCACTCACTCATTCCTTTAACAAGCTCAGGGAGGGTGCTTGTGGGGGGCGGGAAACTGAGGCCAGAGACCGAAGAGCTCGCTCTTGCTTGTTTGCACGGTTGTCTCAAAACAGCTCTGCCCATCGGAAGCCCACCTCTGACCTTAGAAGGTGCTAACAATTGTTAGAGGCCAGTGCTGAGAGGACAAAATTCGGAGCCAGGCCAACCTTGGTATGTGTGACTTGAACAAGTGACTTCCCTTCCTGAGCCTCAGTTTCCTCATTTGCAAACGGAAGCAACGGCATCTACCTCTCGTAGTTGTGTCTTGAGAAACAGTGGCACGCGGAACATCCCTGAACACGCCTGTCGTAGGAACCTCCTAGGCCGCCAGTGCCGGGTCAGGAGGCCATGCTCTCAAAGCCCTGGGCTCTTCCCGGCACGGACTGTGCTCACCGCACCAGACCGCGATTACCAAACTGCCTGTCTGCCTCCCGCACCCGGCCGTGAGCCCCCTGGGCAGAGACACTCCATCTGTTTTCCTCACAGTTTTATTTCCTTCCAGCCCAAATACAGAATTTGTTGAATACAAATTTGTTGAATGAATGAACCATTGAATGAAACAGTCTCAGGAGGAGATTAAAATAGTTGGAGGCCCATAAGGAGGCAGCTTCGAGATTCCCACCCTCACCTCGCCTCTCCTCACTAACTCCTAACCTCAGGCCGGATCGTCTCTCCTGCCTCCTACCTGGCGCCGGTGTTCATTGTGAGAGTCCCCAGACAGTCCCAGTGGTTCCCAGTCCAGTAAGGGAACAGAGAAGGGAACGTTGTTCCTGTCCAGGCCTGAGGTGGGGGGACAGCACCAGGGCCCTGGGCCAGGAAGGCCAGTGGCCCCCACACGTAGGACAGCCTTGGGGCGGGGGGCCTCGTGAGGTCGGGGAGCTGGCGAGTCATGAGCGTTGGAGTCACAAAGGTTTTCCAAGACCATCCAGCTATCACTCTTCATTCCTTCGCTCTCTTCTCTCGTTTACCCACTCTTCCTTGCGTCAAGCGCAGACCCAGGGCCTTCTCGGGGGGGGGGGGGGGGAACTGAGGTCCCAGGAAAGAATCTCCATGTGTGAGGTTGCCCATCTTCTCTGCGCTTTATGCCAGCATCGCTTCCCACACGGGGCATTTGCGACAAGCTTCGGCTTACAGACAAGCTTCTGCTTCTGCTTGTCTCTGAATTCAGTGGGAGCTCTATCGTCCTTTGAGGCCAGACAGGGCAGGAAGAGCACCAGCTTCGGAGCCAGGCCAAACTGGATTTGAGTCCTAGCTCAGTCACTTATAAGCTGTGTCACCTCAGACAAGTTGCTTAACCTCTCTGAGCTAGAGTTTCTTCTTCTGTAAAATGGGCATGATAACCTCCGCTTTGTTGGAACTGACTTCTAGGTTCACATCCTGGCTCTGCCGCTTAGAAGATATGTGACCTTTTGGCAAGTGATTTAACCCTACGGAACAGTACGTGTTTTGTCATGAGGAAATGAAAAAATAAACAGCATCAGGAGGTTGCAGCGAGGACTAACAAAGGTAATATATATAGGAAGTGTTTGACACAGCGTCTTGTCCACAGTAAGTGCTTGATAATTGTTTGTCCCTGCCCCTTTCTCTTGTTCTTGGTCACCCGGCTCCTTTGCAAAGGAATTCTCCGTATGGTGGCTGTGCTCCCCCGCCCCCCTCTCCACCCGCCCGTATAGCCTTCCAGGCTCCCTTGCAGTAGGAACACAGCCACATGACCAGAACCTTTCCAAACAAACCCATGGCATAAGCCCGCGGGCCGAGAGCTAATGATCTAAACAGGGATGTGCCCCGTGGGATCCACTCTGGCAGGAGCGGCCACAGAGACACCCAGCTTCTGGCAGCAGCCATGCCAGGGCCTTAGCAGCAGCTTCGAGTCAAACATGTCGCTGAATCGGTGCCCGCAGATGGTGCAAGACGGAGGCTTCCTCCGGCTGCACAGCCTGGAATCCTCGTTCCCTGCGAGTTCTTCCCAGGGACTCTGTGACCCACCTTAACAAACTGGCTTCAGAGTGTGGCTTCTGATCCGTGCAGGTAAAAACCCTGCTTGATGGGGCGCCTGGGTGGCTCAGTCGGTTGAGCGTCCGACTTCAGCTCAGGTCACGATCTCGCGGTTCATGGGTTCGAGCCCCACATCGGGCTCTGTGCTGACAGCTCAGAGCCTGGAGCCTGCTTCGGATCCTCTGTCCCCCTCTGTCTCTGCCCCTCCCCCTCACTCACCCTCTCTCTCTCTCAAAAATAAATAAACATTAAAAAAAACCAAACACCTGATTGATTCAGAGTTTAGTAAAAGAAATGAAGGCCGGCAAAAGACTCCTAAGAAACCACTGCTTGCGTGTCTGGCTGAGTCCGCTCGGGCCGCCACACAAAACACCACAGACTGGGCGGCTTACACAACAGAAATTTATTTTCTCACAGTTCTGGAGGTTGGATGTCCAAAATGAAGGTGTCGCAGGTTTGGTGTCTTCCGAGGCCTCTCTCCTTGACTTGCAGATGGAGACATTGACTTTCAGATTCTGGGTCTCCCTCTCTCTCTCTGCCCCTTCCCTGCTTGCGCTCTGTCTCTCTCGCTCTCAAAAATAAATAAACATTAAAGACGTGGCTCAGACGGTGCTGCACCCCTGCCAGAAACCCGAGTGTTAGTCATGTTCGTCAACACTAGCTGCTGTAACGACCTCAAAAATCTCGCCGACCTAACGGGGTGAATGTTTGTCACTTGCTCACAAAAGGAACAACCTGGTTGGACAGTTCTCCTGAAAGCTCCCCTCCAGATGATGAACTCAGGCACCATAATCAGGGGCACCTGGGTGGTTCAGTCAGTTAAGGGTCCAGCTTTGGCTCAGGTCATGATCTTGTGGTTTGTGGGTTTAAGCCCTGCATTGGGCTCTGTGCTGACAGCTCAGAGCCTGGAGCCTGCTTCGGATTCTGTGTCTCCCTCCCTCTCTCTCTCTCTTTCTCTCTCTCTCTCTGCTCTTCCCCTGCTTGTGCTCCCTCTCTTTCTCTCAAAAATAAGTAAATAAACTTATAAATAAACTTATAAATAAATAAATAAAACCTAATCATATGCCAAATATGTTCCCTTCCCACCTTAGGGCCTTCACACCCTCATGCACTGTGCCCAGATTGATCTCCTGCCACACACCTGCCTGTCTATCTCCCTTGCTCTGTCAGGTCATTGCTTATATTTCACCCTGTTGACTAACCTGACCTTGGCTACCCTGTTTAACCTTGCCATCCTTCCCTCCCTACCACGCATTCCAACCCCCCCCCCCTCACCATTCCCTGCTTCTCTTTGGACTTTCCACCTCAAAATATATCATAATAATTTATTAATGTGTTAACATTTATTGTGTTCCCCTCCCCCTACCTATAATGTAAGCTCCAGGTAGGCAAGAATGTTTGCCTCATTGGTTCATTGAACAGTGCCTGGCAGAGAAGGAACTTAATTACATTTTTACCCCATAAAGATTGTTGAAGGAGTAACATGAGATTCAAAATAGTTATCTGACCTAGATGGGTCTGAAGGCAGTGAAAATCCAACTATTATTAAAATATGGGGCTTTGGAAGCCCAAGGCATGTAGTGATGAGATAGGGTTGTCTAGTTTTCTTCTAACTGTACCGGAGAGCTTAGAGAAGTACCTTAGGGTAGTTTTCTCAAATTCCCAGGTCCTGGACTTTATGGGCAATCAGAACACCAGGGACTTTCCATGGTTACACTAAAAAGGTCTCTTATTTCCTGTACTTTCCAGGCAGAAGGAGTGAAGATTTCATCTCAAAGTTGAATTCCCCAAATTGCCACGTTACAGCATCGGTTGAAATCATAGCCTTGCTAAGTCTCTTATGTAAAAGTTAGGCCATTGATCTGGAAACAGGAGCACTCACGGAATTGGAATGGAAATATAAGAGGATTTTGTTGGTTTAAAGTACCCCAAACTCCAAATTATCTTTACACTCCACCCTACCACCCTTTACAGCCTTTATAGCCTCCAAAGTTATAAGTAAGTCAGATCTCCGGAAGAGAAGGTCAGCTATCAAGTCAAAGCTTAGAGAAAAAGGCTCACCCAAAGGCTTACCCACTGTATCAGCAGAAATGTAAACACTGGGTTTGAGAATTAATTCTAATTTTTGATCAGGCTGAATTAATCAATATGGAGGCATTCACCGGAGAGTCACCGTTCAGCTATTAGCTTGAATATCTGGGAGTGGGTCTAAATACTTGCTCAGTTGAATGGCAGACACTGAACTCAGTGGTGGCCCATACGAAATAAAGCTGAGCTTCCAGAAAACCCCTGTTGTAATAAGGAAGAAGGAATACAACCAGTTAGGGAAACAGAAATGTTGGAGTGGAGTTATCTCGTGGAACGTATCCAACAACTCTCCAGCTATGAGAGCCCAGAAGACACTGTGTAGACTCTGGAAATTAAGAAATACCTAGACAAGGGGTACCTGGGTGGCTCACTCAGTTGACTGTCCAACTCTTGATTTCAGCTCCGGTCATGATCCCAGGGTTGTGGGTTTGAGTCCCGCATTGGGCTCTGCAATAAGCATGGAACCTGCTTAAGATTCTCTCTCTATCCCTCTGCCCCTCTCCCTTGCTTGCTCTCTCTCTCTCCAAAATAATAATAATAATAATAATAATACCTAGACAAGAGGGAACACAGCATCTTTGAAAAGCACAACAGCAGTATTCTCTGAGGGTGCAAGTAAGAGATGATACAGCTGAATGAGGATTTCTACTTCAATAACAATGGGATTCTATGTGGCAGAGGACAAGTAGGAGCATTTCAATGCTAGCAGGCTAGAACAGAAGGTAGAATGATAAAATCTCTAGGGATCCAGAGATTTGGATCCCTGATTATGGTCAGTTGTTCATGGGTTTCTAGGACCAAAATATATGCACTGCCCACCAAGGTCTTGATTCAGTCAGGATTCAGTATTAAGTAACAGAAACAAATCTCACTTTTCTCTTAACCAAAAGGAATTTAATACAGAGCATTAGGTGCTTACAAAATCATAAGAAGCTTGGAGGAACAGACTCTGGATTGGGCCCCTAGGAATAGCTCCCAGATTAACACCACAGAACCAGACTGAAAGGGAGCTCCTGGTTGCCACAATCAGAAACCTTGGGAATCTGTAACCCAGAAATAGTTCTGTTGACTCCGGGACCATGTCATACCTGGTAGGTCTATACCAGCAAAAACACTCTCCACTCCAGACCTCTCCCCACTCGATTCATGTCCCACAGAAGTGTATGTGTTGGGAAAAACCTAAATTTCTCCTACAGCCATAGCTGTAAGAGAGTCTGGGAAAGATAGTTCTAAGATTATCAGCCTTTAGAGTACAGGAATGCTTACTAGAAGGATGTGGGATTGATATCAGCAAGTCGGTCTTCCATACCTGCCCCACTTCCCTACCCCACACTCCAAAAAGAAACCTTTAGGTCAAGAATAGGCCTGTCGTAAGCCCATAACGGAGAATGACAGACTCATTGAATTCCTAAATCAGAACTGTCTCATAAATGCAGAGAACTCTGAATAAAAGGAAGTCTGGGTACCCTTGAGGAAGGACTCTGCCATAAATTATAAGCACATACTGTATGTCTACCTCCTAATCTTCCCCATAGGAACCTGTGGGCATTTACAAGAGTAGCTATGTACTGGGGGGAGAAAAGTACCCAGACTTTCATGGATTATTGGACACTGGCTCCACACTAACTCTAATCCCTGAAAATTGGAGGTTAGCAGCACAACACTGTGGTTCAAGACTGGAAGCTTATGCGTGTTTATGTTATATCTGTCATTTTGATCACTATTCTTTCCCAGGTACATCCAAAAACTACATTTCCCAACCTCCTTTGCCATTGAAATGAGGTCCTGCACCATGTGATCCTTAATTTAGAAGGGAGGTATATGAAGAAATGGGCTCCACTTGGGACATCCAGTTTGCTGGCTCAATGGCACAGACAGCCTGGTTCTGAAGCTCTAGCTGTGGATGCTGTTTCTTAATTCAGCAGGCCACATCCTGACTTGGAAACTCCCTACTCATGCCAGAGGCAGCAATGCCCTTGGCAGACCCATTCTGCTGTGTCATTTTGGGAGACACTAGAAACTCAGCCCCAATTTTGTTTCCTAATTGTCTCCTGCTGATTCTTCAAAGTATCAAGAGCTCTTATAAATCCCTTACTTGTTAAAATAGGCAAAGTTGCTTTTGTTGGTTGCACCTGAGAACCTGACCAATACAGAGGATCAGATAGCAAGTTAAGGGGGTTTTTTAGGTTTATTTATTTATTTTGAGAGAAAAGGAGAGAGGGGGTGGTGCACGAGCAGGGGAGGGGCAGAGAGAGAGGGAGAGAGAGAATCCCAAGCAGGCTCTGCACTGTCAGCATGGAGCCTGACACGGGGCTCAAACCCACAAACTGTGAGATCACTATCTGAGCCAAAATCAAGATCAGATGCTTAACCAACTGAGCCACACAGGTGCCCCACAAATGGAGTTTTGATTTAAGTCTGCTTCTCGTGAGCTCAGTAGTACCCTAGACCCATCTTGTGGTTATTTCCTAGTGTCTGCAATGGAATCTATATAGTCAATAAATGGCTCCCTGATCCATGGAGTAAAGATTAGTGTGGAAAGAAGAGCCAATAACACGACATTTCTAAGAGAATGACAGAGATTAGCACCTCAGAAAAGATTTGATAAATTCAGAGTTGATGCCTCTGATCACTTCCCAATTAACTTGCCATTTTCCCTGTGTAGAATATGAACAGATGTGAGGGAATGATTATTTTACGATTTATCACATGGCTATTCCAATAGCAATCATTGACCCACATTTGGTCTATGTACTAGAACAGACCACCATAGTCTCTGGCCCCTGATGTGGAAAACTCTTCTTTCCTTATCCCAATGAGCAAAGAATAACAGAATGTGTTTGCTTTCATCTACAGAGAAAGAAGTACGTCTTTCCCAGGATATGCAGAGAATCAGACTTGGAGTATATGCAACCAGAAACAATGCTCAAATCGTTCTAAAGGATTTTGCCAGGAAGACACCACGGCTGTTGCTGCTGGACAGACATTGCAGCTCAAACTGTTCATGTTGGGCACTGCATATCCCTGCAGGGCCACCACTACTGTGGCCTCAGTAAACATCCCCTGTGTGTTGGGGCGCCTGGGTGGCGCAGTCGGTTAAGCGTCCGACTTCAGCCAGGTCACGATCTCGCGGTCCGTGAGTTCGAGCCCCGCGTCGGGCTCTGGGCTGATGGCTCAGAGCCTGGAGCCTGTTTCCGATTCTGTGTCTCCCTCTCTCTCTGCCCCTCCCCCATTCATGCTCTGTCTCTCTCTGTCCCAAAAATAAATAAAAAACGTTAAAAAAAAATTAAAAAAAAAAAAACATCCCCTGTGTGTCTCTGCCCCAGCTCTGTTCCTGCCATATTAGATTCCTTCATGTTCAAATCAAACTCTTGTGTGGGAGCACCTGATTGGCAGAGCTGGGTCACATGCACGTGCCCTAGCTGCAAGGGAGGTTGGGAAAGCAAGGTTCTGGCTTCTCCCTTGGGAAGCCTCAGACTCAAGATGGACAATCTTGAGGTAGAAAGGTAGAGAGAAGATTAAAGTGGTAGGAGAGGAAGACAGCTGGAAGCAGGAAGAGAACCAGAGAAGAGAGTAACCAGTGGCACAGTAAGGGTGGAGCACTAGCGAAATGATCACAAATTCTCACTGCTCCAGCAACTTGCTAGAGCCATCTTGGACCCAGAGACACTATCCAGCTTCCATCTTCATAAACCCCAGGGTCTTGGGTTTTCCTGAGCTTCCGTGTCACTTGTTGTCCTAAGTTTACCTTTACGCAACCTCTCCCCCAATAATTTGGCCAATCTGTGGCATATTTTGCTTTCCCAGGGCGCCTGGGTGGCTCAGTCGGTTAAGCATCCAACTCTTGATTTCGGCTCAAGTCATGATCTCATGATTCGTGAAATTGAGCCCCACATCGGGCTCTGGGCAGACAGCATGGAGCCTGCTTGGGATTTTCTCTCTCCTTCTCTCTCTCTGCCCCTCTCCCCACCTCCAAACAAATAAATAAAGTGTGTTTTTTTTAAAGTGTGTTTTTTAAAAGTGTATTTTCCAAAGATCACTATATCCCATTCCACATGCTGATCTTCAAAGTGACATTGACACTCCTCCATCTTGATATGGGATCTGTACTTGTTTTCTATTCCTGCTTTAAAAATTGCTGCAAATGTAGAAGCTTAAAACAGCACCCATTTATTAGCTCACAGCTCTGCAGGTGTTTTCTGTGAAGGGTGTTACAAGGCTGAAATCAAGATGTTGGCCAGTCTGAGTCCTCATCTGGAGACTCTGGTGGAAAATCTGCTTCCAAACTCTTTCTTGTTTTTGGAAAAAAAAATCCGTTCTTTGCAGCTGGAGGACTGAGGTCCCCTTTTTCTGGGTGGCTCTCAGCTTCTAGAGGCCACCCACATTTCTTGCCATATGCCCCTTTTCATCTTCAAGCCAACAATGGCAAATCAAAATCTTGTGCTTCACATCTCTGACTTCCTCTTCTATGATCACCCAGAGAAAACTCTCTCCTTTTAAAGAGCTTGTATGATTATGTCAGGCCCAAAGGATAATCTCCCTATCTTAAGGTCAACACAGTAGAGATCTTAATTATTTCTCCAAAATCCCTTTGCAGCAATACCTAGGTTCATGTGTGATTGAATAACTGGGGTCATCTTAGAATCCTGCCCCCTGCAAGGTCTATGCTTCCTCCCTGGGATCTAAGCAGGCCCGAGCACTACAACAGAGGGGAACCCTGCATGACTTCCAAGTCTAGATAATAAAGCAAAACAACTTCTTCCAGCATGTAAGAATTCTGGCTACCCTGAAGCTACCCTGCTGGAAGGGTCACACTGAGAATCTCCATACAAAGCTACTGAGGAACCCCTGCAGGGCCAGCCCCCACATTTGAGTCTTTCCAGCCCAGGTGCCAGACAGGTGAGTAAGACTTCAAATGACTCCAGCCTGTGAGGCACAATGACACCAAGTGGAACAGAGGTGAGCTGTCCCCACCAAGCCCCAAATCAATGTTATTGTTTTAAGCTTCCAAGCTTTGGGGGGTTTAACATCAGCTGTGATAATATCCGGAACACAGGCTGAAGGGCTGTCCATCCCTTGTCAGGAAACGTAATTCTATATCAGGCCCGTCAGAATCTTTGGAGAACATTGTTGGCTGCTGTCAACATTGTTGACAGGAATATATGTCAAGGGATATACAATATCCCTTACTTTGCCTTGGAGCTCTTTTATTTGGGCTATATTTTTTGCCATCTGTGAAATCTTCCAAAGCAAAAACCACATTGTGTTTGCCTTATTTCTCTCTGTACCAGACATAGGACCTGCTAATAGGCTATGGCAGATTGTTTGCAAAAACTGGCCTCAGTCATTGCCCTCCCTATATCCATGTCCTTGCCCTGTGACTTTGTAGCTCCTCCCATCGAGAAGAGTCTATTTCCCCTGCTTTTGAATCTGGCCAGGGCTGGGAGTTGTTTTGGGCAGTAAGATAGAGCCAAAGTGACTACTCTGAGCCCAAGCCCCAAGAGGCCTTGCACACTACCACTCACTCTCCTGAGACACTTGCTTGAGCTAGCCAACTGGAGGATGAGAAGTATGTGTGTCATTCACCCCCAGCACCCCCAGGCAGCATGTAGCCAAGCCCCAGAGGCAGAGCAGCTAGCCAAATTGCAGCTGGCCACAGATGCTTGAAGGAAAATAGAACTGCCCAGTCTAAACTACCAACTGCAAAATCATGAGCTAAATAAATGATTATTATTTTAAGCCACTAAATCGTGGGTTGCTTTGTTACAAGCAAAAGTCAACTGATAGAAAACCTGACCAACACTTTGCAAAGTGGATTCAGTTGATTCTCCCTTCACCTCCTTTCTTAATCCCAAAGAACAAATGGGTCCCTTCTTAATCCCAAACAAAAGTCCCTTCTTAATCCCAAAGAACAAATGGGTCAAAGTCCAAGTTTGATTTGCAGTAGGAAAGCTTTATTGGGAAATTGAGATCAGGCAGGAAGTGGGATCACCCCCAGACCAGACAGTTGGAAGAGAGGTCTCCCCAACCCTCCTAGGGGAGGGAGCCAGTGAGCAGCCAGAGGCACACATGCCCATTCAGCCCAGTCCCAAATGAGCCCTGGGACTCGTTGCCAGCCATCCTTGATGTCAGAAGGCAATAAGCAGGCTTTGTCGGGGGCTGCCCGTCTGGGGGACACTCAGCTGAGGCGGAGCCAAAAACATTTACAGGAGCTCTAGTATCGAATCTGATAGCCTGTAGAGAGATGGAAGAGAGGTAAGGGTGAGAAGGGAGGACTTAGAACACGAGACAGAGAAACCAAGACTTAGAGAAAGATAGGCAAACTGAGAGCGAGGAGACTGGAGCTCAAAGAGCTGGAAGGACCTTGGGGTCCTAGTGGCCCCCATCCAATTCCTAAAGCTCTCCTGCAGCAGCCCTGACTGATACTCTCCCATTTCTGAAGATGAAGTTTCATGAGCCTGGTCCCTCTTCCATTCACTAGCCTTATTAGTACATTTCTTGGATATTGAGGTAAGGATGGCCCAGCCTCTGCCCATACATGCACATCCATGGCCCTGTGGTTCCTCTTGTTGCACAAAACCACACCAGACACCCTAGACAAGGACAGCTTCCATGCACCTCAAGGTTTCTCTGAGCTAAACATCCCCGGTCATGTTACCCAGACTTTTTACTACAATTTCATATAATTCATAAAATTCAACATGCACAAGGGGAAACTTTCTCTGACCTAGAGACCACTTCACGGTGTGACTCTTACATTAGACTTTTCTGTTCAGTGTATGCCCCTTTAGATAGTTGCACCATATAACTGACTTGTATGAGCCAACCACTGACTACAGTACCTGAACCTCTTTTACACCTGAAATGTTGCCAATCCAGGTCTTCCCATCCTCATGATGATGGAAAGTATTGGCTGTGGAGACCCACAGAGCTGAGTTCCTCATTTATTGATTGTATGACCTTGCATAAGCTACTTCTCTTCTCTGAACCTCATTTCCCTTATCTCTAAAATGGGAATAATGATACCACCTCATAGGGTGTGATGGGAAATATATAAGATAATGCACAATTTCCAACCAAACTCCTAAGCTATGGAGACTCAGGCCATGTAGATTTGGTCCTAGCCTCACCCAAAGGTTTGTCAAAATTAATGATAATTAAGAAATAAGGGCAAGTCTATAACACCTTACTAGAGACCTCCCTAAAACCTAGCTCTGTTCAGAGTATGTATCCCCTAGAGAAGCTCAAAGATACTCAAAAAGGGGTGGTACCATGACAGCTTAACACTCGTGCCTCCCTGACCCCATGAGCTAGAGTTGTCCCTTACCTTGTGTATCATCACATTCACCAGATTTTGAGGAAGAGGACTGGGACTGAGATGATCTTCCACTTCCTCCTCCGTAGCTGCCACCACTTCCGCCTTTGGATCCACTTCCTCCTCCGTAGCTGCCACCACTTCCTCCTCCAGATCCACTTCCTCCTCCGTAGCTGCCGCCACTTCCTCCTCCAGATCCACTTCCTCCTCCGTAGCTGCCGCCACTTCCTCCTCCAGATCCACTTCCTCCTCCGTAGCTGCCGCCACTTCCTCCTCCAGATCCACTTCCTTCTTCACAGCTGCCACCACTTCCTCCCCTGCCTCCACTTCCTCCTCCAGAACTACTTCCTCCACCATAGCTGCCACCACTTCCTCCTCCGTGGCTACCTCCACTTCCCCCTCCAGAACTACCTCTTCCTCCATAGCTGCCTCCACTTCCTCTTCCATGGCTACCTCCACTTCCTCCCCAGGATCCTCTTCCATGACTGCCTCCACTTCCACCGTGATATCCACTTCCTCTGCCACCTCCAGAGCGCCTTTGTCCAGATTCATGAGATTCACTGAGAATGAAAGATAACACAGAGAGAAAATGAGAGACCCCACTACATATACAAGGATGGACCTGGACAGAGTCAAGACCCAAATGTGAATCTTCCTGAGTTTTCCTTCTGCAAGCTAGAGGACAGACTAGGCTGGCACCACAGCTGGAAAGGAGAGCCTCCCTCTCCCTGGAACACGGAGTAGTCCCTTTTCTCATTGTTACCAACCTCCTTTCCCAAAGCCCAGATGCCCTGAGGCTCCCCCACCGAATGAAGAAGTCCTCAACCCATCAGACCCAGTTTACAGGAACTTTCCCAACTGCCTGTGTCCAGAAAGACAGATGCAATGTCAGGGACTTATAAATTCCTAGAGATTCCACAGAATCCTGGGGCACCTACAAGTCCTCCTGGCCACCCTCAAGGAGGCTGCGGTAAGTCGCAATTTCCTGCTCCAGCCGTGTCTTGATGTTGAGCAGAACGCTGTATTCCTGATTCTGGCACTCAATCTCTCCCCGGATCTCAGTGAGCTGAGCCTCCAGGTTACTGATCTGCTCCTGCAACTGCTGCAGCTGGCCACAGTAGCGGTTCTTGGTGTCTTCCAAGGACTTCTCCAGGGCCGATTTCTAGGGGGCATGAGGAGGCTATAAGAGGGATGCTACATCATAGCCCCTCCCCTTCCCACTCCTGGGGATTATGTCAAGCCTCCTGTGCCTCACGTTGGCAGAGGGTCTAGAGCAGAACAGCCAACCTTGCTGAGCTGAGACTGCAGCTCAATCTCCATCTCCTGGATGCTGTGCCGGAGCTGGGTCACCTCCTTGTTGCTGGACTCCATCTCCCGGCCACTATTCGTCACTTCCTGCTCCATCTGGCTCATCTGAAAACCCAAGAACTCAGTGAGAACCAGGCTGGACCAGAAGCTGCAATGGAGAAGGTTCTGCCCCACTCGCCCGGACCTTTGCCTCCAGGACCAAGAGTGAGCCAAAACCAAAGACAAGTTATCCTGAGTCCTGGGTCTGCCAGCCAGCCAGAGTAATCCAGTTCTCTCAACTTAACATTCCCTCTCAGCAAGGCTCTAAGATTCTTCACACTTGTCCCCAAGCCACCTTTCTAACCTCATTTCAAACCGACCCCCAAACACACACACACAAGCACACACACACACACTAGAGACCATGCCCTCATGTGCCAGGGTCGTGTGGTAGGCTCTGGAGGCTCAAGGAGAAAGGAAGACATCAGAGAGCTCAGTGTGGTATAAGAGGCACACCACGCACCTCTACTGGGGGGTCTGATAGCACGTAGACTTACATGAGTTGTTCGTGCCCTGCCTTTGTTCACACATGTAATAAATTGTGAGCTTCTTGAGAGCAGCAATCTTATTGGCTCATGTCTGAGACATTAGGACTTCACATAAAGCTGTCACTGACAAGCCACTCAGTAATCATGTTTGTGGGCAATGACTGAAGCTGGATGGAGGACAGCTGAACCGAGAGATGGAGGGGTGGGAGGAGAGAGGGATAGGGTGGAGGAATGGAGGGATGCATGGAAGAAGGAGAGAAGGTTGAATGGGCAGCCCGCTCTGCTCACCTGAGTCTCATATTGCTCTTCAATGTCCCTACGGTTCTTAGCACTGATCCTCTCATACTGCTCGCGCATGTCATTGAGGATCTTGGTGAGATCTTTGCCAGGAGCAGCATTCATCTCCACGTTGACATCCCCAGAGTTCTGCCCAGTCAGCTGACTCATCTCCTGCCAGGGATGATGGGTCTATGAGGTCAAGGGGTAGGATCCTCTCCACCACATTTTAGCCCTCCCTGCTTTCCCAGAGGTACAAAAAAGGGGCACAGTTGGGAAGGCAAAGCCCAACCACCACCATAGGAACTGCTAAGGAGGCACTGGGAGAGTGTCCTCAAAAGTCACGGAGAGGGTGTCTCCCAGGCAATGCCCCATAGCTGTCCCCCCATTGTCTCTGCACTTCCATTCCTCCCACTCCTCAATAAGCCATAAGTAGCCAGTATCATACATCCTCATGATTCTTCTTGAGGAAAATCAGTTCCTCCTGCAGAGACTCATACTGCATTTCCAGGTCAGACTTTTGCATGGTCAGATCATCCAGCACCTTCCGCAAGCCATTGATGTCAGCCTCCACTCCTTGTCGCAGGGTGTTTTCCATCTCATACCTGCAGACCAGCCATGGGTAGGAATGAGCAAGAGGGCACAAGTCCCTACTGGGACATTTAGAGCACTAGGGGGTGGAGAAAGATTGTTGACAGCAGAGGGAGTGGCAGCCGGACTCACTTCATCCTGAAGTCATCCAATGTCATGCGAATGTTGTCAAGATCCAGGAGAGTCTTATGGTTGCCCACTGTGGTGTCCAGAATCTAAAAACAGAGGAGACGGCATGGAACCCATGCTCCTCTGCTATGACCCACTGCTGGGAAGGCAAGAGGCCAGGCAAAGCCATAAGAGATGATGGCCCCATCCGGGAAGATGCTTAAAACGTAGGAGAAGCTTCCAACAGCTGGTACCTGGCACATACCCCTCACAGACTTCAGCAAGGATGTTCAGAGTGACATTCATTCATTCATTCATTCATTCATTCATTTAGCAAATTAGCTAAACTGAGAGCTCCTCAAGGACAGAGACCAAGTCTGGTACATCAGTTTGTCTGCCGGAGGCAACACTGAGGGTGGTCATTCACTAGATTGAGTGGATGAATAAGTGGATAGATAGAAACATGGCTGGATGGATGAGTGGGTATATAGATGAATGGGTGGTAGGAGGATGAGTAGATAAGGGCAGGTAGGGGTTATGGAAAAGTAGATTACTTCCATCCCCGGAGTTCTAGATCCTCTTCATCCCCTTAAACAACCAGCATGTGTGTCTGTGTCCAGCTGGAAAGACCAAGACAGGCCCCTCTAGGAGCCCAAGTAGGAAAGAAGAGATACAACTTCTAAGTTTCCCAAACTAGAAAGTTCGAAATTCTTAAAGAGTGAGAGGAGAGACACGCACAGATTACCTCCTCTCTTGAGCCACATGATATGCTCCAAACAGGATTTTTTTTTCATATCATTACAGAAGTTTCGAACCAACAGGGACAAGAGCTGGTCTGCCCATCCCATGCATTAAATGTGTAGGAGAACAGATCCAGAGAGGGCATCACGTTTCCCAGAGAGGGCATAGTGAATTGATGGCAGACCCAGGACTGCATCACTGGCTCCCAGGGCAGTGCCTCCATCACTGTGCTCCCTCCACACTGCCTCTCCATTCCCAACTTAGGGTCAGGCCAAGAGGAGACCCCCCACAACCAGTCCCAGACTCCCCCATGCTAACCTAAGCCTGTCCTCTCTTCTTCCCAGACTCTGAAAGTTGATGAAGCATGTGAGTGTGTGTGTGTGTGTATGAGAGAGAAAGAGAGAGAGACAGAGACAGAGACAGAGACACCAAGAGAGAAAGATCAGAGTTTCCCCACCTACCTGGTTCTTGAGGTCTTCGATGGTGTCATAGTAGGGGGAGTAATCCTTTTGGAAGACCATGGGTCCCTGCTTGTTATACCATTCCCGGATCTTACCCTCCAGTTTATTGTTGTCTTCCTCTAGTGCCTGCACCTTATCCAAGTAGGAGGCCAGCCGGAAATTGAGGTTCTGCATGGTGGTCTTCTCATCAGTGCCCAGAATACCACCAGCACCACCATCAAAGTCACCGCCAAAGCCCCCAGATCCCCCAAAGCCTCCTGCAGAACCGCCACCAAAACCAAAGCCTCCTCCAGATCCACCCCCAAAGCCCCCAAAGCCTCCAAAGCCTCCTCCAGATCCACCCCCAAAGCCTCCTCCAGACACACCACCGAAGCGCCTGGAACCTCCACCGAAGCTACCAGCACTAAAACCACCCCCAGATCCTCCACCGTAGCTGGAGCCAAAACTGCCACCACCTCCCCTCCCACAGGCCCCAGAGCGCCCCACTCCGTAGCTACTGGAAGAGCTGAATCGGCCCCCTCCTCCAGCGGCCCCTGAGGAGCTGACGCGACCGAACGAGGACATCATGCTGCCCCCGCCGCCCCTGGAGCTGCCTTGGCTCCGGTAAGAGGAGGAGAATTGTCTGCAACTCATGGCTGGCCCTGCTGCAGCTCGTGGGATAGGAGGCAGTCGTCAGAGTGCTGCTAGTTCCCGAGTGCAGGGTACAGGGCTGTCCCCAAGGCTTCTTACTTATACCCCCAGCTGAAGGTGGCATGCCTGGGTGTGCCCTCTGTCAGCACCAGCCTCCCCCCACAGACCTGAAGGAGGTCTGCGATCGGGAGGCGGCAGTGCCGCCCAGGCTCAGCGTCCTTCTGTGACTCCCCGGAGGCAGCCCAGCCTCTCTCCATTGTGTGGGGTAATTTGGTGATATTAGGCTGTCAGGGGGACCATAAATCAGCTCTGCTGCCAAGGGGGTGACCTAGATCCTGGAGTTTGGTCTCCAGCCGGCCCGGCAGCAGGTCTGAGACTTAGCCCCTCTGGGATAGGAACTCCTAGGAGTAGAGTCTTCTCCCCCACTGATGGTTATCACTGTGTGCACCCCTCCCTGCTCCCACCTTGTGCCCACTGGGGGTGGGCTAGGACTGGGGGACCACGGGGTCATCCCCGAGGATGGAGGAGGCACAGCCCCAGCCCACAGAGAGCTGCCAGTGATCGTGGGAAGCCCAGCCTCTGTCCTCACGGAGCCCCAGACTGATGGGGAACCCGGTCCTTGCTCTCAGAAACCCCAGTCTGAAGAAGGAAGCAAATGACATGGCAGAAAGACCACAACACAGCCACATGCCCACCAGCGCTCGGAAATAGCAAGCGGTGTTCACACAAAGACACGGGGAGAAAGACTGAATAAAGACAGTGGTACTGAGGCTGGCTGACCTTGGAGCAGGAAGGCAAGGGGCTCCACTGTCCTGATCCTTCAGCAGGGCCCAGCAGCGGGTATGGAATTGACCTTGGTTGACTGCCTAGTCCGTACTGAGCCCTGAGGGATACAGAGATGTGCGATTTCCCAGCCCTCCTGGAATGCGCAAGCCCCCCGCTCCTGGCAGAAGGTCAGAAGCATGTTCTGGTGAGCAGGGCCAGGAGACAGCGGTAAGAAAGGCAGTGGACTCTGGTGCCAGACTACCCGAGGCAACCCCCGCTGCCCACTCTGCCACGTTATGTAATTACTCGGTGCCTCCGTTCTCTCCTCTGTGAAAGGATGATGTTAATGGTGTGCCCATCTCCTAGGAAGAGACGCATGAGAAGGGCTCCAGAAACCGTCTCACCACCTCTGATCCTTCAGCCCCAGAGGCCCTCTGGACTCTGCCCCCTCCTGGATCTTTACCATCAGCTCGCAGCGGCTTTCCCTGCCTCGCTCAGTCCGGACTCCTCCCCTGGGGAAAGTGGTCTTTCCCAACCTGGGTGTGACCACAGTTCTCCACTGACTTCCCTTCACCCCCAAGAGAAGGTCCACACTCTTGACACTCAAGGCCCAGGCTAATCTTTCCATTCCAGCCTGACCTGCTGCCTTTCCCCAGGCCCCCCTAACCAAATCACGCAACGCTCCCAAACACCCTTCAAACCTCAGATGATGCTCGGGGCTTCCAGTTTGCTCCAGTCCAAATATCCCTCCGTCTTGGGGCGCCTGGGTGGCGCAGTCGGTTAAGCGTCCGACTTCAGCCAGGCCACGATCTCGCGGTCCGTGAGTTCGAGCCCCGCGTGAGGCTCTGGGCTGATGGCTCGGAGACTGGAGCCTGTTTCCGATTCTGTGTCTCCCTCTCTCTCTGCCCCTCCCCCGTTCATGCTCTGTCTCTCTCTGTCCCAAAAATAAATAAAATACATTGAAAAAAAAAATTTTTTTAAAAAAACAAATATCCCTCCGTCTTTTCTACCCAGAGACTCCTACTCATCTCTGGCGAACCATCTGTGTGCCCCCTCCTCCGGGAAGCCCTCCTGCGTTCTCTCCCTCTGGCTTTGCACTTTGCTCCACTGCAGTTTCCTGTGCTTATGCATCTTGTACTTGTCCTGGTGCCCAGCACCGTGTCTCGTCCAAGTAGGATCCCAACACATATGGAATAAAGGAACGACGACCGGTCATTCCAGTTAGGAGGTGCTAAGAGCTGAAAGAGAAATAAAGGTGAAAAGAGAGAGGCCGGGGTGGTCAGCAACAGCTTCTGGAAAAGGCAATGACCTCTGTGCTGTAGCTAAAGGATGCTTAGGCTTCACAAAGGACCAGTGTTTCTTGAGATGCTTTTAGGCAATGCACAGAGACTCTGCTAAATAATAGAGTCACGTGGTAAGAAAACATTCCCTTTTTCCATTTTTCAATTTTCTGATCAGTCAAGGAGAAAATCTCATTTGGATTCTACAGCCCCTTCAACACCCGTCTGTAACTACCAATCGCTGTTTCACAGACCACAGCTGGCCTTGGGCTCAGAACCTTCAGGAAGCAACAGTGTCTAGTTAAGTTAAGTATTTATTTCCTTCCATTTCTGGCAAGTGATTCTGGTTTTCATTTTTTGCTAGTAATAGAGTAATATAGGATTTCCTTCATAAGCATGCATTTGTTGAAATGGGTTGGTTGAGTGCCCAACTCTTGATTTCAGCTCAGGTCATGATCCCAGGGTTGTGGGTTCGAGCCCCAAGTCAGGCTCCACACTGAGCATGGAGCCTGCTTGGGATTCTCTCTCTCTCTCTCTCTCTCTCTCTCTCTCTCTTTCTCTCTCTAAAATTAAAAAATAAGGGATGACTGGGTGACTCAGTCGCTTCAGCCTCCAACTTTGGCTCAGGTCACGATTTCACAGTTCATGGGTTCGAGCCCCACATTGGGCTCTGTGCTGACAGCTCACATCCTGGAGCCTGCTTCAAATTCTGTGTCTCCCTCTCTCTCTGCCTCTCCCCCGCTAGAGCTCTGTCTCTCTCTCTTTCAAAAATAAATAAATGTTAAAAATTTAAATAAATAAAATTTAGGGGCGCCTAGGTGGCTCAGTCAGTTAAACGTCCGACTTCGGCTCAGGTCATGATCACGCGGTCTGTGAGTTCGAGTCCCGCATCGGGCTCTGTGCTGACATCTCAGAGCCTGGAGCCTGCTTCAGATTCTGCGTCTCCCTCTCTCTCTGCCCCTCCCCCACTCGTGCTCTGTCTCTCTCTCTCTCTCTCCCCATCAAAAATAAATAAACATTAAAAAAAATTTTAATAAATAAAATTTTTAAAAAGGTGAACAGATGTACCAAAATGCATTAACTATTTAAATGGGCAGAACGAAATATCAATATTAAATATTAAATAAAACATTAAACAGATGATACATAAAATATTGAAGGCATTTCGTGAATGCCTAACACACAGGAAACTCGGTGGCAAGAGTGTTGTTTGTAAACCTTTCCCAGGTTCCCGCCAAGCTCTGCTGGTGACCCCAGCACCTGCCATGTGATTGGAACCCTGGGAAGGCCCCTTCCTTTTTACCTCCTCCCCTGATCCCCATGAGCTGCTGCCACTCTGGGATGCAAAGCTCAGGTCTCGGTGCCCGAGCTGGATGGAGGAGGAGTCAGGGCAGCCGGGGTGAACAGGGGAGGCAAGAGCTAGCTGAGCAGCACCTCTGGGGCCCTGCGCGTGCGTCCTCTGCAAATGCATTCGTGCTGGGGGCTCCTGAACATCCATGCCTGACTGTGTCGAGGCAGTTGAGACCTGCCTGCCTGACCAGAAGGTCCCAGGGGGGGCACCTCTGCCCAGATGGCTCTAGTGACAGACGACCCTTACCCAGCCGTGTTCCCGAGCCCTCCAAACCCTGCCCCCAGCCACCTCCTCAACTCCCCCAGCTCCGGGCTGGCCCTAACCCTCCCTCAGCTCAGAGCTGCAGGCTGTAATCCTCAGACTTCCATTGTGGCTACACAGGAAGGCCAGGTCGCCCGTGGGGACACCCAACTCCCAGGGGACCAGCAAGGCAAGGACTTAACAGGCCATGTGCTCCAGGTTGACTGTCACCTCTGGCTGTCCCCTGAATTTTGGACTTATCTGGCCAATTTTCTGCCTGCACTGAAGGAACCCTGGTCACTGCCAGCTCCTCTCCCTTCCCTGGGTGCTAAGAGGTCCAGGCCTTTCTCCCACATCTGGGCCGCCCCTGCACATCTCCAGTGCCTGCCACCCTCTCCTGAGCCCTTGCTCTCTCTCTGCTCTCTCCATCTGGCCCTCCTCATCGGGGCTCAGGGAAGCAGTGGTGTGGAGAGAGAAGGGGCTGCCTCCGGGCCGCACTCTCCCTACCCTGGGGCCTTGGCCTGTTTCTTCATGAGAAGCCCTTTCATACACAGTTGTCGGGGCCATAAAGACAACATGCGTCAGGCCCGTCTGGAGGGGTCCCTGGATGAATGTCCAGCTACTCCCCATGTGCGGCCCTGCCCCCCCCCCCACCCCTACCTGTCCTCTCCGCATCCGGCTCTACTTCCAATGCCAAGAGCAGCTTGCTGTACTGGACCACCCTACGGCCCGGAAATGAGGCCCTCCTCCAGAAGCCCCTGGGTGCCGTCCCTTCCCTCCCCCAAGTTCTCTGTCTGGCACAAGGACCCAGGCCGCGCGAGATCGGTTCAGGGACGGGGGAGGCTGACAGATCCCTGGCCTTAGTGAGCGATTTCTTCTGGGCCATGTGACATGGCTCACTCTCCCACCCTCTCAGGGCCCAGGGGCTGCCCTCTGAGTCCCACCTCGACCACCTCCTGCAGGAAACCTCCAGAAGGTGAGTGAGAAATGGCGCACACACAGCCCAGGGACCCGAGGAGGAGCGGCGCTGCCTCTGCCGCCCCACACGCAAGACTGCCACCTGCACCCTTGGTTCCAGCCCGCTCGGTGCAAGCCCTGCCTGCAGAGGGGGAGTGGGAGGGAAGGGGCTGCTGGGACTCAGGCAGGCAGAGGGACAGACAGGGAACCAGATCCCACCTGCGAGGTGTCCTCACAGGGCAGGTGTTAAGGGGACTGGGGGGATGAGGGGACAAGGATAGGCTTCCACTGGCCACAAGAGCCCTTCTGCTTGCCTGCCACCAGCCGCTCACACCCCAGACTTGCTGTGTCATTGAGCCCCAGGTGGGGCCCAGGGAAGGACCTTAGTCATCCTGCGTGGCTGCTTGGGCGCGGCGCATGGGCCCGCCCCTCCATTACCTATCTAGGCAGGGACTTCCCACTGGCTCAGCGCCAGGCGCCTGCACCTGTTCTAATTCTTTCCTCACACGTTAAGTGCCTGCCATCACCCCCACTTAACCAGACCCCATGACACCAGGGGTCATGGGCAAGGGTGCGAGGGCATACCTGGCAAAGAGGTTCAGGGCACTAGCTTTTGGAGCCCAGACAGGTCTGAGTCTGAAGCCAAGTTCTCCCACTCAATTTGGGAAGAGTCGCTTCCCCTCGCTGAATCTCAACTTCCTCACTGTAAGTTTGGATTCATCGTTTCTTGAATACTTACTGTGTTCCAGGCATTGTCTTGAGTGCTGGGGATAAAGTGGTGAGCAAGCCAGATATAAGCCCTACCTACCTTCTTGGACAGTTATGGGATAAAACAGACCCTCAAGAATAAAGGTATATAGGGGCACCTCATGGCTCAGTTGGTTAAGCACCTGACTTTGGTTCAGGTCATGATCTCACGGTTCGTGGATTCGAGCCCAGTGTTGGGCTCTGTGCTGACAGCTCAGAGCCTGGAGCCTGCTTTGGATTCTGTGTCTCCCTCTTTCTTTGCCCCTCCCTTGCTCTCACTCTGTCTGTCTGTCTCTCTCTCTCTCTCTCAAAAATAAATATTCAAAGAAAAATTTTTTAAAAAGAATAAAGGTATAGGGGCGCCTGGGTGGCTCAGTCGGTTAGGCGGCCAACTTCAGCTCAGGTCATGATCTCGCGGTCCGTGAGTTCGAGCCCCGCGTCGGGCTCTGTGCTGACGGCTCAGAGCCTGGAGCCTGTTTCGGATTCTGTGTCTCCCTCTCTCTGACCCTCCCCTGTTCATGCTCTGTCTCTCCCTGTCTCAAAAATAAATAAAATGTTAAAAAATTTAAAAAAAAAAAAAAAAAAAAAAAGAATAAAGGTATATAATTCAAAACTGGGGTGAGTACTATTGGTAGGAAAATGGGGAGCACATGACAAAGGTGTGACCCCATCTGGGAGATCGGGGAGGGTCTCTCTGAGAAAAAGACACTTCAGTGAAGGTGAGTAGAAGTGTCCTCGGGAAGATATAGATAGCATGTGCAAATGTCCTGAGGTGGGAAGAAGCAACGTGACTGCAAAGGCAGAAGGCCAGTGCGGCCAAAGTGCAAGGTTTAAAAGAGCTAATGTAAAGCTGCTGGTGTAGGACCAGCACCTAATGGGACATTTTCCTGTCAGTGGCATTGTGCCTGCCCCCTACCTTCCCCCGGAACCTGGTGGACAACTTGGGTTCTCAGTCCTCTCTCTTATTATCAGTCTACCCCTCTGGTCTGCTGAGCCCCTAGTAAGACCGAGGACCTATGCTCAGTGGGACGGGGAAGGAGAGGACACAAAGGTTGGAGGATCATGATTTCTTCCATCAGGAACTTCCACGGCTCCAGGCAAGACCCCCATTGCTTTGCCTGCCCTATGGTAATCTTCACAATTAATCCTCACAACAGTTGAATGAGGTAGATACTAACTTTTAAATCATTTTACAGGTGTCTAAATTGAGGCTCAGAGAGACTGAGTGTCTTGGCCACAGTCACAGAGCTAAACAAACAGAAGGCGGAACACGGTTTGTCCTGCCGTGAGTGGGAGCTAAGATGGACACGGGCTCAGGGCTCCCTCTCCCAGCCTCACACACCTTCTGGGTCTCTCTCTGCTTTCCCCCACTTTGTCTCTCTCCTTGTTTCCGTCTGTCTCAATTCACCCCCAAGTTCCTCCACATGTAAATTTCAACAACTATGTATGAGGGAGGGAAGGAAGGAGGGAAGGAAGGGGGGAGGGAGGGAGGGAGGGAGGATCCTCACTGCTTAATCCCAGCCCAAGGCCTTCATTATCTTGTCTCTCTCTCTCTCTCTGACTCTGTCTGTATGCATTTGTTTCTATCTCTCTGTGTCTTTTGCCCCTTTCTCCCATGCCAAAATGCCCCCAAAGTTCATCAGAGTACCTCAAAGGAAAAGGCTTCCTTTCCCCGGTCTGGCCCTACAGCTAATAGTGCGTCACAGGAAGGCCCCGGCAGGAAAGTGCTGGCCCAGCAAAGGACAAAGGAGGAGCTGCTCGTGTTTGTCCTATCTGCCTGAAGCCAGGCCATTGCCCTGGAGTCCCTAGCGTCCTCTTGTCCCCTCTGTGGCAACATCTAAGCTCAGTGAGGTGGGCTAGGCCGGGACATCAGGACGTCCAGCCTCCGGGGCCTCAGGCTTCCTTGGGGCTTCCCCCTCTGACGCTAGCCTATAGGACTAGTTGGCTACGTTGCCCAAACCAGGTCATCTCTGGCCTTGGGGAGGGGCCTTTCACCAGATCCGATAACCATAGGGAGACGTGCCACTTGGGCCTGTAGAGTTCCCAGGGCACAGTTAAGTTCCTCTCACAATAAAAAGTCAAGTTTCTCCCACAAACTAACGAGGACCCAGAGTTTCAAGGTGGGCCTATCCCATAAGACGGAAACCTCGGAGTGAGTTGGGAAAAATATTCATGCTCGCCCCCTGGGGCTCTCAGCTCCATCCCCTGACTGAGAACACACAGGAATGGAGCGCAAACCTGGTCAGGGACCAGAGGCCTGAGCACCCGGTCCACTTTCAGTCTGTATGACCTAGAGCGGGCCGCTGTGGCCCTAAGTTGAGGAGGTTGGAAGAGCCGTCTCCCTGACTCTCCCAGCACTGCCCTTCTGCGCTGTGCCCTGTGCGAGGGAGGGTGGGGAGAGAGGATCGCTCTTCCCAAATTGCGGAAGTGGAGCCAGAGGGTCACGTGACCTGCCCCGGGCCGCTAAGAGGCCATTCCTCCTACCTCCACTAGACTGTGCTGTGGAGTCACTTTCTCGGTTTCCTGTCATTCCGATCTGGGGTGGTGGGAGGGGAGGCAGTCTCGCCATTGTCAGAGTGGCTGACCCAGGTCTTCGGGTGTGTTCTTGTGGTGCCAGGCCTTGTGGGCAAGAGCACTGGTCAGCAGCGGGGCCCAAAGTGTTGACTCTGCTCTTCCCAGTGGGGTATGATGGCAGGGGACCCCAAGGAGGCGTGGCCTCCATGAGGGACTCTGGTACGGCAGCTCCACCTGCTCTTTTTCTCTGGGGCCCAGATAGGGTGGAAGTCCCTCGAGGCCCATGTTTGAGCTCCTCGCTTCCCACTTCTGACCCTGCTGTCAGCCAGGTGGCCTCCAGCCGCCATCTTTACTGTCAAGCAAGCCCACACCCCCTATATTCCCTCCAAACGTCAATGGCAACCAGTCAAGAGGAGGAAGCTCACCCCACCACCTTCAAGTCTAAGAAATCTCACATTCTATATTCCTCTAAGGCAAATCTCTTTTGGGGGTGGAGAAGCTTTAGTCTGCCACCACCTCCAAGACAGAGTGATGTCTGGGGATTCTTACGCAATCTGGAACATTCTAGGCTTCAGGCTTCGTTGGCAACCGCTGAAAGGTTTTGCTCTTCGTCCAGGTCCGTGTGGCCTCCCAAATGTGAACTTTTCCCCGGGTTTCTGCCACATGTGAGCTCATCGCCCAGCTGGGAACACTAGACCCTAGAGTCCACCATCCTCGGGGGTAACGTGTGGCCCTCTGCACCAGGGCACTATCATTCTTAGGACCACCAAACTACCCCTTCCCAGGATCCAAGGAAACTTTTCCAAACACCCTCCTCCCTGAGTGGCCTATCCTCACATACCTCCAAAACTAAGCATTCATCCCCAAAATGACACACCCTCCCCCAGAGATCACCCCAGGTAAACTCTTCCTAATGACAAAACTCAGGTAAAAAGACATCCCAGAGTTTCAGGAGCACAAAGCAGGCGTCTCTTCCCTGGGGTGAAGATGAGGTGAGGAGAAATCAACATCACTTCATTCCAATTCCTAACAACTCACCCTTTTACCGTACCATTTATAGAGCACTGACTATGTGCCAACCACAAAGCTAAACTCATTGCCTGCATGAGCTCATTCTGTCTACCATTGGCCTTATGTGGTAAGGGTTTTCATTCCCCATTTTGTAAAAGAGGATCTTGTCCAAACTCTTCCATGCTAGTCAGTGTGGGAGCTGGGACTCCAACTCAGGGTGTCTAATTCCAAAACCTAGGCTTTTGGGTCCCTTGCTCTCAAGGACTAAGTCTTTCTTTAACCCACGTCCCATCCTTGGCACCCCCGACAAGTTTCATTCACACAGCCAAATGAATGAGCTCTTGAAACTGATACAGTGACTAGTCAACTCTTTCCTAGCTCCGGGCAATGAGCCCTACCCACCTCTGGAATTTTCACTAGCACTCAGATGATCTTCCCCTTCCTCCTCCTTTTCCAGCTCCCTACAGAAAAGAAAAAAAGACACTTCCACCAGAGAAATCTCCTGCAACCTACAGCCCAGGTTCTTACTGTGCATTTATTTGCTGGATTCTCATATTAACTGCAAGAAACAGAGTTCCCCACGCTTACTATATAAGTGGGGAAACAGACTCTCCGAGATCACAGAGATAATACAGAACAGAGTCAGGGTTAGAATCCAGTCTGTCTGTTCCCAAAGCCTCTAAAAATGCCCTCATCATAGATGGCAAATCACCACACACGAGAGGTAGCTCCCCCAGTATTACTCACAGCTGTGCCTGAGCCTGCACTGTGCCAGGTCCTGTGCTGGTGGCCTTACATGCATTCTTCCAGAAAATCCTCACAAAAAGCCCATGAGGTAGGTACCGTCATTGTGCCCACTTTATGGACGTGAAAACTGAGGCATGGAGATGGTAACCAACCTGCCCTATGTCGACTGAAAGTAGGCAGTTTCTATCCCAGCTCTAGAGACAAGAGCAGGTGGGATGGAAGGTGACAACGTCTCAGTAAAGCATGAGCTCTTACTGGGTTTGTGGACCTCCACTGATGAGCCTTAGGGGACCCAGGAACCTCATGAATTATGTGCAAGTGTGTGTGTGCTTATCGGGCTGGGGGAGGAAAGAGTATCTATAGCTTTCAGTATATTCTCAAAGAAATCCCTGATGACAAAACTGTTAAAAAAAATCTTTAACCTGCTGTAGTGCCCGGCACACAAAAGGCACTCGATGATATTGGTGAATAAACAAACTAATAAATAAATGAGTAAACAAATAAGTGAGTGAATGAATGAATGAATATGCCTCCATGACCTTGGAGACACCACAAACGACCTAGTACACACATCCATCTCTACCTTTTGAGATGGTGAAAGCCATTCCAGGACCTGAGCCCAGTCCGCCCCCAAGCCCTTTTTCCCAGTCCCAGAGGCCACAGCCAGGTGTTAACGACAGGCTTCAAAGAGAGGCTTCCCCCACTTTCTCCCCACCTCCACTCCTGACAATGACCAGGTAGAGGCGGGAGCTGTGCAACTCAGATAATGAAGCTTTATTGAATGCCAGGAGAGGGCAAGGGTGAGGCAGGACTCAAGTGTGAAGTTCTTGGGGGGCAAGAAAGGGGATTCCCTAGTGTGGTCTGTATCCACACGGCGGGGGAGCAGCGGGGAGGGGGGGTTGCTCCTAGGCCTGAGCAATGCTGAGCAGCCTTAGTTCTTGGTGCGAAGAACCTGCTCGTGGGTGGACACCACCTTGCCATCGTGCACATCCATGACCTTGGTGCGGATCTGGCGACTGGAGGAGGTCACTGAGGAAGAGGGGAGAGAAGGTGTTACCAGCAGAGGACAGGCAATGGAGAAATCAAGAGTGGGGAGACCAGGGAGTTGGGAAGACTTAAGCAGACTGTCTCCCTGTTGCCCTCTCCCCTGATTATCTCTTCACTCACTGCTCTTATCCCAGCACTGATCCCATCTACACAGTTTTTTCAGCCTAGAGCTCCCAAAGGTAGGACAGAGTCTGTGTCCTCGAACTGGGGGCTCCTAAGAACTCAGATCAGCTTGGTTCAGTCCAGATCAACCCAAGTGGACTGGTCTTGAGGGGAAGACCCATGTGGTGTCCTGTCCGTGGTGCTGACCATCAGAACATTGGAGTCTGCCACAGACACCAGGTGACAGAAGTAAAAAGTGGAGGCCACTAGCTCCTAGCCCTAAGGAAGGTTTATAAAATGGCTTCTTCTACCCAAGTAGCTTTATAAGGGATCTTAGGTGAGAAAACTCTAACTCAACCCCTCAAAAAGCCAATTCTCTAGACCTGCTGGGAGACAGGAAGTGGTCACGAGTCCAGGCTTGATGAGAAGGAAAGTCTTACCGTCTCTGGACGACTGAGAGCCAGAGGAGAACTGGGAAGAAGAGAGGCTGTGAAGACAGAAAAGGGCAAGATCATTAGACACATGGGATACAGCAGGTGGATAGTGGGGGCAGGACCGGGAAGGAGGGCAGTGCACTCACTGGGCATCCTCGCCCTCCAGCAGGCGGCGGTAGGTGGCGATCTCCTGCTCCAGCCGCGTCTTCACGTCCAGCAGGATCTTGTACTCCTGGTTCTGCTGCTCCATCTCGCAGCGCAGCTGGGCCAGCTGCTCCTCCACGCTGCCGATCAGGTCCTGGATCTGGGCCAGCTGCATGCAGTAGCGGCCTTTGGTCTCCTCCAGGCTGTTCTCCAGGGATGCTTTCTGTGACGGAGGGTAAGACCAAGGATCAGTGAGGGTAGTCACTCCCTCCCTCCCAGTCCTGGATCAGATCCAAGCCTGGCAGCTCCCCTACCATGCTGAGCTGGGACTGCAGCTCGATCTCCAGGTTCTGCACGGTGCGCCGGAGCTCGGAGATCTCGCTCTTGCCGCTCTGCACCAGCTCGCTGTTGGTGGCCACCTCGCGGTTCAGCTCCTCTGTCTGCAGAAAAGAAAAAAGAGTCATTCACACCAGAAGTTCCTGGAAGGCGGGTCTCCTGGGTCTTCCCCACCCCCCACCCCCTGCCCCCGGGATGACACCCACCTTGCTGAAGAACCAGTCCTCGGCGTCCTTGCGGTTCTTCTCCGCCATCTTCTCGTACTGGTCGCGCATCTCGTTCAGGATGCGGCTCAGGTCCACGCCGGGGGCGGCGTCCATCTCCACGTTGACGTCTCCGCCCACCTGGCCTCTCAGGGCGTTCATTTCCTGCACAACCAAAGAACGGTCCATAGTCAGGAGCCATGGCGACATGGCAACCAGTTGGGGTTCCCTCCTCTCAGGTGATCCTGGCCTGAGCATTGCCCACACCACCACCACCCCATCTCAATCCCATCCTTTCCCTCCCAGCTTCATCTTCTAAGCTGGTTCTCACCTCCTCGTGGTTCTTCTTCAGGTAGGCCAGCTCCTCCTTCAGGCTCTCGATCTGCATCTCCAAGTCGGCCCTGGCCAGGGTCAGCTCGTCCAGCACCCTGCGCAGGCCGTTGGTGTCGGCCTCCACGGTCATCCGCAGGTTCAGCTCAGTCTCGTACCTGGAATGATCCGAGACAAGAAGAATTGGACATCCATCCTGGCCACACTGAAGGCTCTGTTCTCTGCCCCCTGCAGCTTCTTCCCATAGCTGGCACCCTGTGGGTGGTTTAGGGAGTCAGTTTTGAAAATGGCGTGGTTGGACACAGCACCCATTGAGGACTCAGATCTGAACACTCCTAGGGGCAGGGAATAAGGCAGTTCATGAGGCTGCAGAATTCAGGGAGGGGAGACGCTTCTGGCCTCACAACCAATAGCACCCAGGCCTCCAAATGTGACTGCCTCCTACACTTCAGGGACAGGTGGAGGAGTGGGGAACCCCTCTCCCTTAAAACAATGGCACCCAAACCTGGCCGTGGATCAGAATCACTCAGGTAGCCTGTTAAGAATAACTGAATCAGAACTCCAGGTTGGGGCCCAGGAGTGTTGTATTTTTACAAGCACCCCAAGGGGTTTTCATGTGGCCATCCTGGCAACTGGTCAGCCCTATTTAGGGGACGCTGCCCCCAAAATTCCCCCACCCTGGGGAGATTGGACATCCTGAGTCACTGCTGCGAACTCACTTGGTGCGGAAGTCATCAGCAGCAAGGCGGGCATTGTCAATCTGCAGGACGACATTGGCATTGTCCACGGTGGCCGTGAGGATCTGCAGGTAGACAGGGCACAGGTCGTCAGCCAAATGGACGTCACTAGCCAGACCTCACTGCAGCCTGCATACATCAGGCCTTTGCTTTCCTGCTCTCACCTGAGTCTCCCCTCCTCCCAAAAACCTTTGCCACAGCAACCTAAAGGGTAACCCCTGATGGCCCAGCTTCAACCCACGACTTTGCTGACTCCGGGTCAGAAAAAATGGATAGAAAGAGCCCTGGCCCTGGAACCAAAAGCCCTTGAGTTAGAGTCCTGGTTCTACCACTGATGAGTCTCAGGGTCTCAGTTCCCCTACCCAGAGTGGAGGAGTGACCTAAGGTCCCAAAGTCTCCCTTCCTGGTCTGAATTCTCCTTTTTCTATACAGGCCAATCTGCCCATCTTCACACCTTCCTTTTAAGCCCGCAGAACATGGGACCTCAGGTGTGGCTTTCCCAAAAGAGGAGACCCCACTAGCACAAGGGATGAGAAAAGAAGAAGCAGAAGAAATACTAAACCCCGGATTGGCTGCAGTCCTCTCCCTCACCATCTAATTTACCTAATCCACGTGAGGCATCAGAGCCAGGCACGAAAGGAAGCAGGATCAGCGGGGAGGGCTCCCAGGGTGAGGTTAGAGCAGAGGGTTGGGGCTGGAGCAAGGTGATACAAGTCCCCCAGACTCCCTCCTGTGCAGGACACGTAAGGCGGGGCTCCGCTGATTGCCTCTGTGGGGTTTTTGTGCCTGCCTGCCGGTGGGGAGGGGCGCCGGTGCCAGGGCTCACGGGCGGCAGCCGCCACAGCCCAGACTAATGAGCTAATGAGTGGTTTGGGTGTCTAGCCTCGTCCCGTTACAGCCTCGCTCCTCCCCTGTGCTGGGGAACAGGTAGCTGCCTCGTGTATTAGCAAGTGGGCACACGGGTTCTGGCCTCAGCTCTGCCATTGATTCTCAGGCCACAGCACCTCTCAAAGCTCTGACCCCTTCCCCTGTAAAATGTAAGGGTAGGAATCCCCAGGCTCTCACGGTCTGCGGTCTGGAGCCCCGAAGGGCGTGAGCAAAGCGGGGAGACACTGACCGGCTCCGCGGGGGGCGTCCAGAGCCAGAAGAAGGGATGCGGGGTTGGCGTCTGCCCGGTCTAGTAATCTAAAGATGCCAGTGGCCTGAGGCATCTATCGCTCCAGAGCGAGGGAGCTAGAATGGCAAGTCCTGCCGCCCGGTCCACACACCTTGTTCCTCAGGTCCTCGATGGTCTTGAAGTAGGGGCTGTAGTCCTTGGTCTCAGCGGGCCTCTGCCTCTGGTACCAGTCGCGGATCTTCACCTCCAGGTCGGCGTTGGCCTCCTCCAGGGCGCGCACCTTGTCCAGGTAGGAGGCCAGCCGGTCGTTGAGGTTCTGCATGGTCACCTTCTCGCTGCCGACCAGGAGCCCGTCACCACCACCGAAGCCACCACCAAAGCCAGCACCAAGGCCACCTCCAAAGCCAGCACCAAGGCCACCACCATATCCTCCACCGAAGCCGCTACCCAGGGCCCCACCAAAGCTGCTGCTGCTGCTGAAGCCGCCTCCGTAGCCGCCCCCCAGGCCGTAGGCCCCCCCGGAGGAGTAGCGGGAGGAGGAGACAGACAGGCCCCCGTAGGCGCTGGGGGCCCGGCAGGACCCTCCGGCCAGCACGGAGGACATGCGGCTGGAGCCGCCCCCGATGCCGCAGGAGCCCTTCATGGAGCTGGAGGAGGTGAACTGGCGGCTGCAGGTGGTCATGATGCCAGGAGGGAGGTGAGTGAGCGAGCGAGCGAGCGAGGCGGCAGAGAGGAGAGAGAGGTGCTCAGGTAAGTTGGAATAGGAGGTGGGTGCTTTATACTCCTGAGTAGGGGGCGGGCCTGGCATTTTCCATTCCCCTTGGCTTTCACCACCCACAGTCCAGTGCCAACTCCCAGTCAGATCCCTCCTCTCCCCCGCCTCATCACGTCTGTCATATTTTACTGGAAACTCATTGTTTAGGGTGTTTTTGGTTTCTTGTCCCGCCAGGTGTGATTCACATAAGGAGGTGTGGGCCTGCAAGCTATACTTTCCCATCTGGCCCTGGAAGCCGCGGCCCTCAGGAGCCTGCATGTTGGGCTCGGCCAGGCGGCGGGGAGCAGGACGTCTGCCCCAGAAACCTGGTGACCTGTTCTCCCATTAATGAGGTGGGCCTTTGACATCCATCCAGACATCACTCCAGGTGGCTCCTGGCTGGAGAAATGCCAGCATGGCAAGGCTACGTTAGCCACAGTGATGCCCCCTCAACATTACCGTCTATAAAAAGAGAGAAGTTCTTGGGGGGTCCTCCCAGATGCGACCCGCTAGGCTGTGCCGAGAAGCCTGTCACATCCCCAGAACATGTCCAGCCAATCAGCTGGCTCGGGCTTCCACCCTGACACCCCATTAAAGGGAAATCTAGGCAGCTTTTCCCCAACCCTGAGCACAGACTCTAAGATCCTCCACGCACCTGTAGATGGGCCCATGGCATTGGCTGGCCAAGAGCAGGTGGCCAAGGGTGGGGGGGCCTCACAGGCACAGCCAGAGACGTGCTAAAAGAGCATGGAGTCACACTGAGTCTGGGCTCTGCTGTGTGCCCCTGTGTGACCTGACATTTCTCCGAGCCTCAGTTTCCTCACGGTAAAGTGGGAGTAAACATCATCCACCCTGCCTACTGCAGAGTCAGCTCCGAGAATCCAAGTGGCAGTGTATATGTGAGGGTTTTATAAGCCAAGTACGGCACGAAGTCTGGTTAGCATTGTTGTAGCCTCGTCTGGCCACAAAGAGGGTGTGCAACAGCCCTGGAACAGGACAGGAGAGCCTTTCTGCTTCTAGCCCCAGGTGTCTCCAGGCCCCAGGGCAGCGGCAGTGGGAGAGGCCGGCTCGGGCACCCTGGTCTGAGCCCCTTGTGTCGCTGGCCCAAGAGACTTGGGGGTGGAGAGGCAGTGCAGGCACTTGGGAGTGTACTCGAGGGTCCCTGACTCCTGAGACCCTGAGGCTCAGGGGGACATTTCCAGGGGTCCCTTTGGTTCTACCTCAGAGGCTTGCAAATTGGGACCTCAGCTGCCCCCACGTCTCCCAGGCAGCCTCCAGAGGCACCCCCTCCAGCCACACCCGCCTTCCCGCCAGCCCCTCAGCTCCACGGACCCCAGCAGGCATGTTGGGAGGAATGCAGTCGTGTCTGGGGCTGCCTGACGCGTCCCATCTCCCCAGACAGGCCCCAACAGCCCCCGCTGCAGGCTCCAACGCTCTTCCGGGGATCAACAGCTCCCAGGAGGGAAGCAAAGCCTCCCTCTCCCCGCCACTCTGCCTGCCACCAAAACACATGCCAAGGGAGCACCCCCTCACCGGGGCTTAGGAGCTCAGAAGACAATGCTGAGACAGACACTTGAGGCTGTGGGCTCCCCAAATCTGCCGCCCAAGGACTTGCAAGGATGAGTAAGAACGGCCCCGCCTTGCCCCACCCACCCCTGACGGACACTCTAATCTCCTTCCAGGGAATGGTCCCCCACCCGGCCCAGCCCTACAACTACCCCAGTGAGAGGCAGCAGGGATTTTGGCTGAGGGACAGATGCATTTGTTAGGAAGCATACTGCCCTTGGGTGGGGCAGGGGGTTACCTACCAGAGAAAAATGCAGCCTCCACAGAGACCTGCGGGACAGGAGTGGGTGCAGAGCCCAACACCAGCTTTCTCTGTGCTGCCCACCACCCTGTCTCCCTCCACGGCAGGAAGCCACGGATAAAATCCCTAGAGCGCAGGACGTGGGCAAAGCTCTCCTCCCCCAACCTTCCACCTGATTTGGTGGAACCCAAAAGAGGCTCCTTCCTTGTCCACCTCCAAGGGAAATCCAAAAGTAAAGAGCACAGGGAACCAGAGACATGTACACTCACGCACACAATCTAGGAAGAGACTTTTGCCAGCCCTCCTTGCCCCTCCGGACCCCGGAACCCCAGCCTGGAACACAAGTCTGAGGTCCCCCACCCCTTTCCGGCCAGCGCCCAGGATTAGACCCCTGGCCTCGATCCTGGGACCGATCTCTGCAGACGTGGAACTAGGCACAAATGGTCCAGTCTGGTACTCATGACATTGGAGGAGAGACAGCTTTCTGGACAATAGGGATTAAAGGGATGGGGGCTTGTCCGCTGGGCCCTAGACTCCTAAACAAGCTTTAAATGGGCACCATGACCTGGCCCTCACTCCACCTACCCCAAAGAGGAGGGGGCCAAAATGAGCTTAGGGTGGTGTCTCTTGTGGTTGGTGAGTCTTCCTGCCAGCCTATGGAGGGGGGGATCAATGCCAACCCAAACAGGTGAGGCGGCAGGGCCAAGCACCCCCCCACAGAGCCTGCATTGTGTGCTGAGGATGGGCTGGGCACCAGGGGGTGGGTTCCTAAGGAAGGAAGGGACCTAGTGACAGCCCAATCTGAGGAAAGAGGCACAGCCCCTGTCTTCAGAGCCCCATCTAATGGAAGAGACTGCCCCTGCCCTTAAGAAGCCCCCAGCCTGAAAGGGAAGAGAAGTACGCATCAAAAGTACTTAAGACATGGACAAGCATAAGAAAAGCACAATTCATATGTATTCGTTTCCTGGGACCGCCGTGATAAATTACCCCAAGCTTTGTGGGTTAAAACAACAGAAGTGTATTCTCTCACTGTTCTGGAAGTCCAAAATCAAGTTGTCGGCAGGGTCACACTCCGTCTGAAGGCTCCAGGGGAGAACCCTTTCTTACCTCTTCCAGCTCCCGGTGGCTCTTTGCAGTCTTTGGTTTGTGGTGACACAACTCCAGTCTCTGCCTCCGGCTTTACGTGGCTCTTTGTGTCTGTGTCTCTCTCTGTGTCCTTTTCTGTCTCTTCTAAGGACACGCATTGGGTTTCGTGCTCACCCTAACCCAGTGTGATCTCATCTCAATTCTTACCATAATGGCATCTGCAAAGACCCTGTTTCCAAATCAGGTCACATTCTGAGGTTCCAGTGGATGTGAATTGGTGGGGGGGAGGGGGGGTGCACTGTCCAACCCACTACATGTGTAACGGACCAGGAACTATCCACATCGCAGCAGGAGTGGTGAAAACGTGGTGGATGAATGACTGTGATAAGATGCGGGCAGGGCCAATCTGGAAGGCTTCTGGGGGCAGCTGTTAGCTCAACATAGAAGGGTGCTGGGGAGTGGGCAGCAGAGAGACAGAATTCTCAGGTGTCTGGGCCACGGTTCCCACCACCTAGTTTCTCTGGGTCCTTTACGTATAGACAGCTGCTCTGGAGGAGAGCTTTTTTTTTATTTTTGTTTTAAAATTTTTATTTCGAGATAATAAAAAGTTGCAAAAGTAATACAGAGAGTTCATATGCGCCCTTCACCCAACTTCCCCAATACAATCATGTTACATAAACATTGTACCATGATTCAAACAAGTAAATTAACATTGACCCAATGCTATTAATTAACTACAGAGTTTACTTGAATTTCACCGGTTTTTCTACTAATGTCCCTTCTCTGTTGCAAGATCCCACCCAGGACCCCACATTCCATTGGTTGTCACGTCTCCTTGGTCTCTCCCAATCTATGACAGCTCCTCAGTCCGTCCTTATCTTTCATGACCTTGACAGTTTGGAAGGCAACTAGTAGAATATCCCCCAGGTTGGGTTCTCCTGATATTTCCTCATGATCAGATTGAGGTTATGTATTTTGGCAAGACAACCACAGAAATGGTGTGTCCTTCTCAGTGCCTCAGCTCAGGTGTGGAAGACATTAATCGAATGGATCTTACTGCTGTCCATTGGCTAAGGTAGTGTTTGCTGGATTTCTCCATTGTAGCGTTACTGTTTTTCCCATTGAAATTAATAAATACCTTCAAGAAGATACTTTGAGACTATTCAACCATACTGTTTCTCCTTCAACTCCTTTTTTTTTTTTTTTGGACTAATTCTGCATCCATTTGTAGTGGGAAAGAGCTCTTGATACCCAAGAGCTCTTCACCTTAAACTTAAGTGAGCTTAAGACCCTCATTCGCCCTGGACTCCTTGAAGGAATGTGGCTTTTAAGAAACACATTGGAGAAGGAAATCCAGCCCCAAGAAAGAACTCTTTCTTCCTTTCTAATCCAGCCCCCAAAGCCAGACTCTGTACCCTAAGACGCTCTCAGGCTACTTCCCTGGAAGACCCACCAACTATTTCTGTAGTCGTTAATGTCTAGAGTCGTTCCTTAGGCCCCCACCAGCCTGGAGGAAAATTTAGGACAGTCAGAGTCCTCCCCATGTCACAGGTAGGAAGTCTGAGGCCCATAGAGGCTCACAGTCAAGTGACTAATTAGAACCCCCCCCCCAACCTGGTATTCTCAGACCTCTGCCAGAGGCTGGGCTCTTCCTCTCCTCCTAGCAGAGTCCTATATCCCCTGCCCTTCCTTCCCTGTCCCTCCACCACCATTCCCTGCCCACCCTTCTCACTTTTGCCCATCCTTTTCTCCACCAAGTCCCAGCCAGCTGCTTGACTGTAGCACGGGTAAAAGTCTCCTAGAGCTGAGGGCTGTCACTTCTAGAAGTGACAGACTGAGGCCTGAGCTGACCTAGAGCTCGATTTCTGCCTCCAGGAATGCTGGGCTAGCATGGGGGCAGGGAGCAGGCTGGCAGGCAGGATTGCAGACACAAGAGGCAATCGGGAGCCTAGAGTACCTCCTCGAGGCCCTGAGTCCTCTTTCCTCTAGAAAGGTCTGCCACCCACTGGTTTCCCAGGCCAGCCTGCCCATCTGGGCCTTGTCCTTGTGAGAGCCTTCACTGACACAACAGATGGGCTCAGCCAAGTGTTTCAGTGTCCATGGCCTTGTCTGTACCTGCCAGCTGCTAAGGATGACAAGACAGAAATCGACTGTCCCACATTGTAGATGCAAAAGGCTCAGAGGTTGAGGAAATTTGCAAGGTCCACAGTGAGGAAGCCGCTCAGCCAGGATTCATTTCCAGCTCTTCCTGGCTGTGAGCCTCGCTTTTCAAACACAGAGAACGGTCCTTGAAAGTCAGAGCCAAAAAAGGGATCAGGGGTCATCTAAACCAACCTCTTAACTTTGCAGTTGGGAAAACTAAGGCCCTGAGATGGAAAAAGTCATGTCCAAAGTCACTCATCAGAGCTTGCTTTGCAGAAATGGCAGAGGTCTGAGAATCCCAAGGGGGGACTCTAACTAGTCACCTGACTATGAAATGTGTGACAAGTGCCTCCCAGAAATCTGAGCTAGGCAGGCTGAGAATGTGTGGGCTGAAAAGAGCTGTGCCTGCACCCCAGAATCACACTTAGGTTGTTAAGAACATGAAGAGTTAGGTAGCCAAAGCCCGGCAACACATGGGTTCACTAACCATCTATGAGCTACTTACTCAAGGAAAGTAAGGCTTATGTTCTCTAGACAATTACCCATAATGCTCACTTAAAACTGAACTCCACCACCAACAGCCCAGTCCCCTCACTGACCCTTACATCACCTTCCATCTTCCAGCCTCTGCCTGAATTTCCGCCTCTGTCCTCTCTTCCTGCCCAAATTTTTCATGTTCTTTAAGGCCAAGCTTCTGTTCAACACACAGATTTAACATACGATCTTCTGCAGACTGTGTGGCATAAAGTAGATGGAAAATGAACAAAAGGGAAGGAGGTGTGGGAGGAAGGAAGAGAGGAATGGGAAGATGATAAGGGAATGTGAAAGGATACTTGGGATGGATGAATGGATGGATGGATGAATGGATGGGCAGGTGGGTGGACGGATGAACGAAAGGAAGGATAATGGATGGAAAGAGAAGAATGGAAGGTGGATAGATGGTGGGCGGGAAGCTGGGAAAAGGATGGATGGAAGACGGAAAAAGGGCGGTCATCACACCTGTCCCAGGGTGGACAAGCATCCACCTTGACTGGGGAAGGACCAGGGCCACAGGAGTTCTCAACTTAGCTGAACCTTGACAGTGAATAGATGCTGAGCAACAAAGGAAGTGAGGAGGGACATCCCATTTGCTCACCTGAGCAAAGACTCAGTGGCATGCAACCCTGGTGTGAGGACAATGCAGCACCTAAGCGTCGCTAGAACACAGAGCTGAACTGCCTGGCAGAACTGAGAACAGAGGCCAGGTCATACACGTGGAGCTAAGGAGCCCAGACTTTATCCTACCAACATGGGGAGGACCGAAGGTTCTGCACGCGGGAGTTACGCCGTAAGCTGTGTTTCACAAAGGCCACTCTGGCATCCACGTGGAACGTGCTTCTGGAGAAGGGACAAGAAAGGCAAAGCCAGGAAGATGTTGCCTTGCCACTACCCAGGCAAGAGATGGGGTTGGCTCAGACCTCTCCTCTGCCGGGAAGCCCCCACCCCAACACCTTGGATCACCTGACCTTCCCCTTCTCAGCCTTCCTACTTCCTCTGTGATATGTGCCACCCCTCAGGAGAGCTTACCACAGTGCCTGAGAGGGCCACAAAGTGTCTCTCACATAGTAGGTGGTCAGCACATTAAGTTGGTATAATTACCCCAGCCTGTTTGGGGAGACACAGTCCCTGTCCTTGGGGATGCCCAGTCTGATGGGGGAGGGCAAAAATGAGGGTAGAGCCTACTCTGCTCTCTGAGGGGAGCCTGGAGCCAAGAAGCCACCAGGTGGGGTGGGTAGTACACAGAAGCCTTCTTGGAAATGGTGCGTTTGACTCAGGTTTTGAAATAAGGAAGAGCCCTCCATGGGTGGAGTGGGGAGAGGGCATTCCCAGGCAGGGGCGTGGCTGTGGGAACTGCAGCACCAGCGGTGAGTCGAGAGGAAAGTCAGCGCCTGAGTTGGAATGGCTGTGTCAGGAGTCCCAAGCTCCGGGCCCGCAGGACAAAGGGGAGGGGCGAGAAGGGAAAGAGGTCCCCGGGTGTCTCCAGCCTCACGGGCGGAAAGGAAAGGACCCCAACCAGCCAGAGGTTAGGAAGTGGTCTCAGTGCTGTGCTGCCCCAGACTGAGCCATCACGTTGGACTGGGGAAGGACCAGGGCCTCCCAAGTCAGTCAAGCCAGGACTCCAGGCCAGGCACCCCTCAATGACAAGCCACGTGACCTTGGACAAGTCACTGCGGCCCTCCCAGCCCCGTTTCCTATCAAATGGGCATCATAACAGTTCCTACCTTGCAGGATTATCGAAAGGACTAGATAATTCATGGCAAGCGGCCAGCAGGGTGCTCAGCACAGAGTCGACGTGTGGCAAAAAGTTCTCTTAAAGTAAGCCCCAGAGTTTGACCAATGGGGGGACAGTGGGTGAGCTCAAATGGAGACCAAGTGTCGCAATTCAGGCAAAGACAGAGACAAAGAACAAAGAGGGTCCAGGATAGTGGTGGGCAGTGGTGGAAGGAATGGGGAGGCCTTGGGAGGGCTGCTGAGGCCAGCAGGCCGAGGTGATGAACTGCTGAGTCTGAGGGCCTGGCCAGGGCGGAGTCTATGGGAATGGGCAGGCCCGGAAGCCCCGCTGGGGAAGAGTCAGCAGGACGGTTTGGGTGTGAGGAGAGAGGGCCTGAGAGCTGGCGTGGGGCCCACATTCTGCGGATGGAGGCCCAGCACTGCCTCCCCTGACTGGGAGTGAAGGGGACGAGGAAGCAGCCAGTGCAGGTGTCCCCATGAGGCCTTGAGGCCTGGGGAAGCCCCACCAGCCACTCGACATCCAGGGCTTGGTTCTTCTCTCTGCCCTGGCTATCGGTGCAGTGGGGGTGACATCTGCACACACACACACACACACACACACACACACACACCGATTCTAGGTCACTCACCTGCAAAAGAGGGGAGCTGGGTCAGCTTATGATAAAAGACATGTGTATAATAAAACTGAAAATATCCAAAATGGGGTGAAGACAAATCAAAAATTAGGTACTAGGGTATATTGACAAACATGTTTTTTTGATTGCAGGGAGCCCAGATGGCTCAGTCAGTTAAGCGTCCGGCTCTTGATTTCAGCTCAGGTCATGATCTCATGGTTCGTGAGTTCGAGCCCCACGTTGGGTGCTGTGCTGACAGCTCCTGCTTGGGATTCTCTGTCTCCCTCTCTCTCTGCCCCTCCCCTGCTCTGCTCATTCTCTCTCTCTCTTCCTCTCTCTCCTTCTCTCTCCTCTCTCTCTCTCTCTCTCTCTCTCTCTCTCTGTCTCTGCCCCTCCTGTGCACTGTCTCAAAATAAATAAATAAACTTAAAAAAAAAATACATGTTTTGGTTGCAAGCAATGGAATGGCAACACTTCACAAAGAGGCAATTCATTGACTCATTGTTCTCTCCCTCTCTCCCCCTCCTGCCCCAACACAGGCATACAAACACCCACATGCACACACACACCCCTCAGCCTTGATCTGCCTCCTGGCTTCACCTGCACAGGCCAGACACCCTCACGAGGCTGGAACCATAACTGAGGGACCCCTGAACTCACCCTTCAGCCTCATGGCCAGAGAAGATCAGCTCAAATTTAACAAACCCCAGGGAAGGCTGATATGGCCAGTGGCCAAAATCTCATATGACCAACCCAGCAGACACACATGCCCCCTGTCTGTAACCAAGGAAGAGGGATCTGGGTATCGGAAGAAGGAGAGCACAGATTTGGTCCCAACCTTTATGAGCTAAGCCCCAGTGTGTGTCTATCGCAAAACTGTACAGAAGAGGTTTCTATACCTGATCTACCTCTGGGTAGATCTACCTCTGGGTTTCCTGGCAGCCAAGGCAAAAAGGAAAACATGATGGAATATGAAACGTCACTAAGAAGGAGGCATATCTGACTGTCCAGAGACACAAACATCTTCTAAGTTCTGAGGTCTGAGAAGAATCTCTTCAGAGATTCTGAAGGTTACCAAGAGGTTCTACTCACTGAGCCCTGCCTCTATCAGACACCATGCTAGACATTTCCACCGATACTGTCATTTAATCTTACAAACCTCCTTGGGGAGGGCATTACTGGGTCCACGTTATAGACACAGAGAGGTAAAAGCAAGGAAGTTCCACTGGACCTCAGTCTCCAAGGGCCAAGCACCTCCCAGCTGCCACTGAACGTGGAGGTGTCCCAACAGTGGGGACTGTTGCAGGGAGCCCGGATGGCTCCAAGGTGCTCCATAAAGCCAGATCCCCTAACCCTGGCAGCATCATGGCCTGCCTCCTATGAGCACCAAGCTCTGACCACTTCTCCTGGGCACTTACTGGCCAGACTTCAGCTGTCAGCACCAGAGACCTCTGCCTGAGGGTCTTCTCTGGCCATCAGAGCCCATTCTGCCTGTACACAGGACAGGCTGTGGTGCTGGAGAATTAACACCACTCCCCTGACTAAAAGCATCCTCAGCCTATCAGGTTAGGAAGATAAAATACCCCAGCTCCCTCGTCCCTTGGGAGGAACTCTGAGGTGCTTGTTCTTCACTGTCCCTAAGGATTACGCCACAGCTGTGCACAGCATTCACTTGCTTGGTCACACACCTTTGTTAGCTTCCTCCCCTTCCCCGTCCCAACTACCCACCCCCTAATGGGGTTTCGTGAAGTCCACCCAAAAATACTTTTTGCACTCAAGTTTTTGTTGAAGGCTCTGCTTCTGGAACCCAAACCGAAGCACCTGAGAGGGGAAATAGATATATATAATAAATAAGGTATTTTACTAATATATAAAATATTATATACAGATTATAATAATATATAATATAATAATAATATAAGTATTATAAATGTTACTACTATAAGGGCTATGCAGCACTTAACTCACAAATAATAAGAAGTACTCTTTGTAATAAATGCCACAGAGTCCATCGACCTTCATAGGATGCTTTTGTTGGTTTTTGCCAAGCTCTTGCAACCTGCTTCTGGTGGCAACTGACAAGCAAGTATGGTTCTGACACGAAGGCTAGTTGAAATTTTTGTTTGTGTTGAGGAGGAAGATCAATGGGAAACAGCACAGACATATGCCCTAACTCGAGCCATTCATCAATGACACAAGTGACTTCTTTGCCGAACCAGATTGTAGATTTCAAATCCAGAAAGCATATTTTCTTGCAGGTTTTGCTGTTAACAATGCAATGGCTAGAGACATGACACATTTTTTTTGAAAAAAAATTTTAATGTTTTATTTATTTTTGAGAGACAGAGACAGAGACAGAGTATGAGTGGGGGAGGGACAGAGAAAGAGGGAGACAGAGAATCCAAAGCAGCTCCAGGCTCTGAGCGGTCAGCACAGAGCCTGATGTGGAGCTCAAACCCACGAACTGTGAGATCATGACCTGAGCTGAACATTTTTAACATGTTTCCTTAAAATATTTAAGTCTGGGTTTTCTTAAGTCTAGACAATCAATAAAACACAACAAATCTAGCCCTGATTCGTAGCATTTACCATTTCCATGGTGTAAATGCCCTACCAAATTACCACCTGGGGGAGAAAGGGGGGGGGGGCAGCATCGGCCAAGACAGGGCTGAGGAAGAAGAGCTTGGCCACCATAGCACCACCCACCCTGAGCCCAGCACAACTCCTGGCCCAGAGCAGCCCCTTAGTGGATCCAGAGCTGAGTTCACTCCTCTCCTGCGAGAATTCACCCTTTCTGCAAACTTGACCAAGTCCAGCAAAGCCAGGATTCTGCTCATCTGGAAGATCGACACGCAGGTAGCATGAGAGGGCCCTGTTCAGATAGCTTACCTACCAGTCATGCATCCTTAAGTAGGTCGCTCAGCCTCCCTGAGCTTCGGTTTCTGCACCTGTAAGATGGACTGAGTACAGTGCAGGGACATAACGAGGAGTTTTGGCAGAGAGCAGGCTGGGAGGAGACATTTGCTCAAACTCAACCTTAGGAAGCAGAATGCAACTGCCTTTCCCCAGCTTTGGTGTGAGAATCAAATGTAATAACGGGTCCTCTTCAGGTAAGTACTAATCCCCTAAATTCGCAGAAGAAGGAACCAAAATTCAGAGATGAAGGGATCAGCCAAGGTTATGCTCCAAGTTTAACCACAGGTTGGCCTCTTGCCTCCTTCCACTACTCCACATTACCTTCTACAAGGGACTACAGTCTTGCTTTATGGTTTTTCCCTCCTTTTGGTTATCACTTTTGATTTCTGTAGTCATATTATTATCTAAATACAAAGTTAAGTTAAAATCTATTATATGGTATCACAGGCTACAACGCAGATGAACCCTAAGGACATTATGCTACATGAAATAAGCCCATCACAAAAAGGACTAATACAAAGTATCTAAAGTAGCCAAAGCCATAGAAACAGAAAGTAGAAAGTTTGTTACCAGGAGAAAACGTAATTTGGGGTTTAGTGAGTATAGAGCTTCCATGTTGCAAGATGAAAAAAATTCTAGAGATCTGTTGAACAACATTGTGAATATATTTAACACTACTGAACTCTGCACTTAAAAATTCTTAAAATGGTAAAAAAAAAATCTATTACAAGGTAATATAAAATTGACAGACCAGGATATTGGTGTGTGTAATCTGTTTTTAACAAGGAAGTTGATGTGGTATTCAAGATGAACTAATTTTATGGTTTTTAAATTTTCTATTTGAAAAATTTCTTTGTTCTGGGGCACCTAGGTGGCTCAGTCAGTTGAGCGTCCAACTTCAGCTCAGGTCATGATCTCGCAATTGACGAGTTCAAGCCCTGTGTCAGGCTCTGTGCTGACAGCTCAGAGCCTGGAGCCTGCTTCTGATTCTGTGTCTCCCTCTCTCCTGCCCCTCCCCTGCTCATGCTCTGTCTTTCTCTGTCTCAAAAATAAAGATAAACATTAAAAAATATTTTTTAAATAAAAAATTTCTTTGTTCATACACACACATACACAATTTTGTGTATAAAAGCAGGTGCACTCTTTTTTTTTTTCTTTCCTGTTTTCTTGGATCTCTTCTTTCCCTCTACTATCCCTTACACCCACCTTAGGCTCCCACCCTACCCCCAAGGTAACCCATGTTAATAACATATGTCCCTTTCATATTTCAGGTGTGCGTGTAATTATACACACACATATGCCATTATTTAGACAAGGGGCTGGGTTTGTTTATACACACAAGTGATGTCAGTACACCGCCTGTGTTTTTCTGCAGCGTGCATTTATTTCCCTTTCCCCGATGCCTCCAAGAGTCCTCTTGCCATCTGACATAGTTCCAATTTGTTGATTGTAGTGGCTGCTTAATTTCGCCTAGTATGAGTGGACCACCATTTACCCAGCTCTATAAGACCCACCAAGGAGTAGTCACTTTGTTTTCCTTTTTCGGTCACTATAAAAAATGCACCCTCCTATGTGCAAGGTCTCTTATTTCTATTAATTTATTCTATTCTATTAATAATGAAACCCCTTAGTCATTTGAAAATCATCACTGATGTGTACTCACACATAATGAAGCCAGAAAGGAGTCCAAGAGAGTAAAGACTCTGGGGACAGAACGATGGATGAATGTTTTTGTGTTTTATGTTCCTTTTCTTTTTTAATGTTTATTTATTTTTGAGAGAGAGACAGTGAGAGCCAGGGAGGAGCAGGGTGGGTGGGGGGCGTTGAGACACAGAATCCGAAGCAGGCTCCAGGCTCTGAGCTGTCAGCACAAGGCCCGACGCGGGCCTTGAACTCACGAACCGTGAGATCATGACCTGAGCCGAAGTCGGACACTCAACCGACTGAGCTACCCAGGCGCCCCTGTTTTGTATATTTCTGTTTATGTTGTCACACTATTCATATGGCAGATAAAAGCTGGAAGGAACAAAACCTACCTGTTTTGTGTGTAACAATCCTGTAATCGTAGGAGAGAAAGTGACCCCAGGCCCCAGCAATGTGTTCACAGGGAGTCAAGTCAGAAGAGGACTCTCTTTCTAAATAGCTGACATCTTTGCTGTAACACCCCTTGACCTGCTCAGACCCCTTCAGGGGTCCTGGACTGTCGGGAAAAGGGGGACGCAAAAGGTCCTCCCGTGGCAGTGACCACGCAGTACATCAGAGGAAAGGCCACATAAAGCTCTCTACGTTCTCGGTGCCTCAGCTCTTGCCGACCAGGCTCCCGTCCTTCCACCGCTCAGGAGGACACTCAATTTCTCTTCCATGCAGCTCTTTTCAACACCTACCATGGCGGCTGCCTTGTACCAACATGGCAAGGGGCGCGTGGGATCAGAGAAGTCCTGTCCTCAAGAAACTTGCTTCTGAGGGGCGCCTGTGTGGCTCAGTCGGTGAAGCGTCTCACTTCGACTCAGGTCATGCTCGCTCAGTTCGTGAGTTCAAGCCCCACAAAGGGCTTTGTGCTGACAGTGCAGAGCCTGCTTGGGATTCTCCCTCCTTCTCAATCTCTGCCTGTCCCCCACTTGTGCTCTCTCTCTCTCTCTCTCTCAGTGAATGGATAAACTTTAAAAACGAGAAACAAACCCTCTTCTGAGAAGATTCTGTGGAGACCTGAAAGAGCAGAGGTCTATACCCCAAACCCATGGCTTGACTCCACAAATCCTTACTGAGTGTCCCACACATGCAGGGTGCTAAGGGTTGTGGGAAACAGCAAAACAAAGAGCTTCCTCTGTGTTTATGTTTCAGGGAGCTGTTGGAAGGTCTCAAACAACAAGCCTCGGAGGTGGGAAGGCAAACATAAGAAATTGCTTATCTCAGACACAAGGAGGGACACTGTGCTTTTTATAGCTCTAGGAAACAATGGGCCCAAAGAAGGCAAAACCTGACGGGCTTACCACTCATTCATTTACATCAGCAGACACACTTTATGGGCTATCATTAATTCTCACCCCAGCCATTGTTTTAGCTCTTTATGCAATTATCGAAAGCAATATTTCACAAACTTTGACACTAACTCAAGCATAAAGAATCTGAGGGTGTGTTCAAAATAAAGTTACAAGAACGTTCTGGAGCACTCCACTGCCTCCTCTCAGGTGCCAGGATCTCACAGAGTGGGAAAGGCCGTCTGATTTGGGACTGGAATCTTAGCTTGGGAAATCCAGGCAGCAAGACATTTCTGAATAGAGAAGCCAGTTTGCTCATACTTCTGCCTTGATATCATCCTTTAAGGGGGTTCATGTTTTATTTCCACAAGATACAATAATGAAAGGGAGAAACATGGTTCCTGCTCTCAGGGAATTTTACTAACTAGCTAGGAGACCCTAACAAAGGTTTTTTGGGGGGTTTTGTGTTTGGCAGCCCAGGCCAGGATGCTCTCTCTATGTGAGGGTCTTTCCATAACGTCAGGTTTAAAAGTGACAGATGAACCAATTAACCAAAAAGATTTTGGGGACACCTGGGTGGCTCAGTCCATTGAGCATCCAACTTCAGCTCAGGTCATGATCTCGAGGTTCGTAAGTTCAAGTCCCGCATCGGGCTCTGTGCTGTCAGTGCAGAGCCTGCTTCGGATCCTCTGCCCCTCCCCTGCTCGCTCTCTCTCTCTCTCTCTCTCTCTCTCAAATAAACATTTTATTTTTTTAATTTTTTTTCATTTATTTTTGAGAGAGTGAGACAAAGTGAGAGTGGGGGAGGAGCAGAGAGAGAGGGAGACACAGAATCCAAAGCAGGCTCCAGCAGGCTCAACACGGGGCTCGAACCCGCAAACCGTGAGATCATGACCTGAGCTGAAGTCAGACACTTAACTGACTGAGCCACCCAGGCGCCCCTCAAAAATAAACATTTTAAAGAAAAGAGATTTTTAAAAGATAACACCCAAAGTTGGTGAGCAGGTTTTGAAATAGGCACCCTCATTCCCTGCTGGAAAGTACGTAAATTGGTACCACTTCTCTTTAAATCAATTTGACGGCACAAGTCAAGATCCTTAAAACATTTGTTATCCTCTCACCTAATCATTACACTTATGAGAATTAAACCTGAGGAAATAATGCAAAATATTTGTAAAAGCTTTATGCAGAAAGATGTCATTGCTGTATTATTTTAATTTGCCACAGCAACAACAAAAAACAGTGGAAACAGCATTACACGTATAACACTTCTCTTAAAATATTAATAAAAATCAGGGGCTCCTGTGTGCCTCAGTCGGTTAAGCACCCAACTCTTGATTTCCGGTCAGGTCATGATCTCACAGTTAGTGACTTCAGGCCCATGTCGGGGGCTCCCTGTCATCTTTCAGCACAGGGCCTGTTTGGGATTCTCTCTCCCTCTCTCTCTGCCTCTCCCCTGCTTGTGCACATGCACACATGCTCTCTTTTTCAAAATAAATAAATAAACTTCCAAAAAAATATTAATAAAAATCAAATGCAAAACAGTATAGTGTGGTTGTAGATAGATAGATAGATAGATCTGTAATATATATGTGAAAGAAATTCACCAAAATGTTATTAGTGATTGCCTTTGGGTACTGGGATTTGGGGTTCAGCTGAATCATAAACTCACCTATGGCCTGGAAGACAGGATCATTGACCATAAAAAAGGAGACATGTCTACTGAACAACCAACAATGATTATGGATTGCAGAGTGATGAATCAGACTCAGCAGACTTGAAAGATGAAAAATATTTTGCCATGTATAAAGCAGGGACTCCGGATGACACTGAGGTTAAATGTATCATTTATCACCACCCCTCTAGACATCCCTAAAATTAGCATAAATGGATAAAGCATGTATTAGACAAAGAGACCAGGAGAAGGGATTATAGTATGAAAGTTTTGGAATCTGGAAAACAAACAAACAAAAAATAATCTTGGCGCTTTCCCAGGGAGAAGCCAAGAAGCAAGCAGATTCACACAGCAGGACCCTGGGAAGCTTCTGGAATAGGAGGCACCAGGCACATCTGAAAGGGGAGTGCACATGGGCTGAAAGGAGGAAGACAAATGGGTCAAAAGTTCATATAAAAATCAGTGAGACCTCCATAGCTCCTTTCTACCCCAACCTCTGATGCCAATAACTCCTCCTTATCCCAGGAGAAGCTGGGGGTGCACTCTGGAGAATTTACCCAAAAGGATTAAACCCTGAGAGACCAAGTGCACTCTGGAGAATTTACCCAGAAGGACTAAACCTTGAGAGACCAAGCACAGCTAACAGTGGGGACAATAAACTGATATAAGTCAGATTAACTGAGACTGAGACTCTTTCAGTCCCCTTCCTCCACATAGCTTCCTGAAAGCTGGTAGCTCTTCCTTCCTGAGGAAAACCCTACCCAAGAGAAAAAGCCTACAGATACTGACATTTGGGGTCCCCCCCATAAAACAGCATATTCTGCACCAGATTATTCTATAGTGAGACTCACTGGGGGAAAGCCCCCCTACTGTACACACACACACTTGCATTCCTTACCCATTCCCTACACACTTCTTACCTTACCCATAAATATTAGTAGACAACCAAGAACCCCAGACATTTGAGGGAAACCTCTGACATAAAGGATGGAGATGAGACAAACCAGGAAAAAGGCAGCTGAGAGGAAATTGAAATGATGACGGAAATGGAAGAAATGTTAAAGCCCTGATCAATAGGGTTAATGAGGTAAGAGGAAATCTTGGATCTTCAAACAAGAACAAGAGACTATTTTTAAAAAGTATCCAGAGTTATAGGGTACTAAAAATATATCTGATATTTTAAAAACTAAATCATAAGATTAGATGGTAAAGTTTAGGAAAATCTCAGAAAGTCAAAAAAAAGAGAAGGTAGAAGAAAAATAGAATGAAATACATAGGAAAAGGAGGAGTTCCAGAAGGAGAGAAAATGGCGGGGGGTGGGGGGATCATTAAATAAACATTCAAGAAAATTTCCCAGAAGTAAAGAACATGAATTTATATGCTGAAAGATTCTGCCAAGTGCCCAATCCAACAGATCCACACAGCCACATCGAGGGAGAACATGTGATACTGCAGCCTGCTAGAGAGAAAGAGAAGAGCCTAAAAGCTCTGGGGTTAGGGATAGGAATAGGATAACATAAAAGATCTAGAATCAAAACAGTATTAGACTTCTCAGTAGCAACACTGGAAGCCAGGATGCAGTGATACAATACCTTCAAAATACTGAGGGAAATTTATTTGCAACCAAGAATTCCATACCCAGCCAAACTATCAGTCAAGAATGAGAGTAGACTCATGATGTTTTCAGACATGAAACGTCTATGAATCCTTCCCCAGGAAACTGCCAGAGGATGTGTTTCACTAAAATGAAGGGGGAAGAAAAGAAAAGGGAAGACATGGGATCCAGGAAACAGGGAAGCAATGGAGGAAGAAGGGATGTCCACAAGGACAGTGAAGGAAGATTTCAGGATGACAGGAGACATAGAGAGTGCCCAGAACATGCTGGGACAGGATGCAGGACAGCAGGTTCCAAAGAGTAATATCTTCAAGAAGATAAAACTTATGAAATACTCAGTGTTTTAACATGTTAGGAGGAGATCTATATTTCTGGCAGTGAATTAGGGAACAAATTTAGGATAAGTACATAGAAAACCTCAGCAAATTGAAAAAGAGATGTTTATCCCAAAGAAATCTAACATAGCATAAAATGTTTTTGGACTGTAAATAATAGTTAAATAGTCATGATAATGTAAAATTAAACATTTACCTAATGAAAATAGCATATATTGAAAGTATAGGAAGAAGTAGGGAGCGGCCATGCTGTACAAGAGAGCTGAATCCCTCTCCTTCAGAGTGGGAAGTCAAGCAATTAGAAAAAAAATTGAAAAAAAAAATCAAGAAATGGTAGTATAAGCCTGTGGTTTAGAAATAAGGCAGTGGCTCAGTTGGCTGAGCGTCTGACTTTCGGCTCAGGTCATGATCTCACGGTTCATGGGTTTGAGCCCCACGTCGGGCTCTGTGCTAACAGCTCAGAGCCTGGAACTAGCTTCGAATTCTGTGTCTCCTCTCTCTGCCTCTCCCCAGCTTGTGCTCTCTCTCAATAATAAATAAATACACTTTAAAAAATTATAGAAAGAAGGCAAACGGGGCACCTGGGTGGCTCAGTTGGTTGAGCATCCAACTTCAGTTCAGGTCATGATCTCAAGGTTTGTGAGTTCAAGCCCCACACCGGGCTCTGTGCTGACAGCTCAGAGCCTGGAGCCTGCTTCGGATTCTGTGTCTCCCTCTCTCTCTCTGCCCCTCTCCTGCTCATGCTCTGTCTCTCTCTCTCCTTCAAAAATAAAATAAACATTAAAAAAAATTTTTAAGGGGCGCCTGGGTGGCGCAGTCGGTTAAGCGTCCGACTTCAGCCAGGTCACGATCTCGCGGTCCGTGAGTTCGAGCCCCGCATCAGGCTCTGGGCTGATGGCTCGGAGCCTGGAGCCTGTTTCCGATTCTGCGTCTCCCTCTCTCTCTGCCCCTCCCCCGTTCATGCTCTGTCTCTCTCTGTCCCAAAAATAAATTAAAAACGTTGAAAAAAAAAATTTTTTTTAAGAAATAAGGCAAATGCTGGGGCACTTGGGTGGCTCAGTTGGTTAAGCATCAGCTCAGGTCATGATCTCACGGTTCATGGGTTTGAGCCCCGCGTTGGGCTCTGTGCTGACAGCTCAGAGCCTGGAACTAGCTTCGAATTCTGTGTCTCCTCTCTCTGCCTCTCCCCAGCTTGTGCTCTCTCTCAATAATAAATAAATACACTTTAAAAAATTATAGAAAGAAGGCAAACGGGGCACCTGGGTGGCTCAGTTGGTTGAGCATCCAACTTCAGTTCAGGTCATGATCTCAAGGTTTGTGAGTTCAAGCCCCACACCGGGCTCTGTGCTGACAGCTCAGAGCCTGGAGCCTGCTTCGGATTCTGTGTCTCCCTCTCTCTCTCTGCCCCTCTCCTGCTCATGCTCTGTCTCTCTCTCTCCTTCAAAAATAAAATAAACATTAAAAAAATTTTTTAAGGGGCGCCTGGGTGGCGCAGTCGGTTAAGCGTCCGACTTCAGCCAGGTCACGATCTCGCGGTCCGTGAGTTCGAGCCCCGCATCAGGCTCTGGGCTGATGGCTCGGAGCCTGGAGCCTGTTTCCGATTCTGCGTCTCCCTCTCTCTCTGCCCCTCCCCCGTTCATGCTCTGTCTCTCTCTGTCCCAAAAATAAATTAAAAACGTTGAAAAAAAAAATTTTTTTTAAGAAATAAGGCAAATGCTGGGGCACTTGGGTGGCTCAGTTGGTTAAGCATCAGCTCAGGTCATGATCTCACAGTTCATGGGTTTGAGCCCCGCGTTGGGCTCTGTGCTGACAGCTCAGAGCCTGGAGCCTGCTTCGGATTCTGTGTCTCCCTCTCTCTGCCCCTTCCCCAGCTCCCACTCTTGCCTCTTCTCCGGTTCACTTTCTCTCTCTCTCTCTCTCTCTCAAAAATAAATAAAAATTTAAAAAATTAATTTAAAGAAATTAGGCAAATGCCAAAAGTAATAGCTAAGAGTTGAAAGTGAGAAGTGGGAATGGAGGCATGGGACACAGCCTCGGGATGGCTCTTTTTTATAGAAAGACTTATGCGATACATACATAACTTTGATTTTGTACATTAAATTTTTTTAATATGGAAAGCACTCATGGTGTGGGATGGGATGGTTGACTCAAGAATACAGAGCAGGGCCAGGCAGAAAAGCACCCAAGTGGGTTGAGACAGAGGGTCAAGCATTGGAGGGGAAAGAGAACATCACAGGTGATTAAACAGTAGAGTCCTGATCGTGTCCGCATACTTGAACTTGGCCATATTCTTTCTAGAGAGCCCAGCAGGTAGAAATGGGGCTGGGAGAGACGGACAGCAAGGGGCCCAGTCAGTTATCCTGTGCCCAGCTCTAGGGAGAGAGGCAGCAGGTCTGAACATGGGGGGGTGGAGGGTGGTGATGAAGCAGGGCGAGGGTGACAGATGTTTCCCAGGGGACCCCTCGCACTCAGTCTCCTGCCTGATGACAAGCAGGGGCTGATAAGGGGTGAAGAGGAGGACAGGTTGGGAGAAAAAAGTTCAGTCCTAACCACGGACACCATCCCCAAGGCGAAGGCTCTCTTTTCTACCGCCCAACACAAAACTTGTGTAATGTGAGGAGCCAAAGGGTAGAGTTAAGAGCTCAAGCTTTGGAGTCTTTGGGTTAAAATACCTAAAACGAGAGAGTGGCATTTAAAAAAAAAAAAAAAAAAAGCGTGGCCTCCGTAACCAGACAGCAGGGCTTGAACCACAATCATGCCTCTTAGGATCCACATGACTTTGCGAAAGTTACTTAACCCCTCTGAATGGCAGAGCTGTCTCCATTCCAAACCCAGCCTCACCACACCCACCTCACAGGGTGACTGTCAACACGTGGGAGCTCCTTCCCCTCCTGCGTCCCACCTCCCACGCCCACGATATGGGGGGGGGGGGGCAAGGCGGCGGGGGAGTCTTCGGGAAAGACCCCACCAGTATTACTGAGCTTTGCTGTGTCCTGGACCCGTCAGGCTGTGGGGTCCGAGAAGGCCTCGGGGAGACACCTTCAACCCCCTCCCATTTGTTCAAGAACAGAGACCACACAGGTTTGCGTCAACCGGGAAGTCAGCTTTATTAGCCCACCACCAGCAGAGGGGGAGGGGAGACAGCTTGGGGACCGCGCTGGGAGGACAGGGCCCTGACGCAGGCCTTCAGGAGGTTGGGGCCGGCGGGCGGGCAGGAGGCTCCGGAAGAGGCAGCTCAGTGCTTGGAGTTCGGGCCCTGGCTGAAGCTGGACGAGCCCTGCTCCTTGAGGATGGGCCGGGTCTGGTAGCCAGAGGGGGACGAGGAGGAGGAGAAGACTGTGGGGGAGAGGCGAGGGGGTGAGAAGTGTTCTGGGAGCTTAGAGGCCCCACACAAGGAGAAGGGAGGGCTGGGGGCTCAGGGGCACCCGGGAGCCTCAAGGGTCTTACCGTTGTGGGAAGAAAAGGACTGGCTGGACGCTTGCTGGGAGGAGAGGCTGCAGGGGAGAAAAGGAGGAGCAGTTAGACGCGCTGGGAGCGGCGGGGCTGCAGGGGCTGCGGGGCAGGACCTGGAAGGAGGGCAGTGCACTCACTGAGCATCCTCGCCCTCCAGCAGGCGGCGGTAGGTGGCGATCTCCTGCTCCAGCCGCGTCTTCACGTCCAGCAGGATCTTGTACTCCTGGTTCTGCTGCTCCATCTCGCAGCGCAGCTGGGCCAGCTGCTCTTCCACGCTGCCGATCAGGTCCTGGATCTGGGCCAGCTGCATGCAGTAGCGGCCTTTGGTCTCCTCCAGGCTGCTCTCCAGGGATGCTTTCTGTGAGTGGGGGAAAGGGAAAGAGTCAACAGAGAGGATCATTACTCCCCCCCACCCCAGGCCTCTGGGCATGTTCCTGAGAAGTACATGGATTTTGGTCCCAGCTGGGCTACTGATGGGCCAGACGATGTGGAGAAAAGTCACTCCGTTGTTCTGGGCCTTAATTTCTGTGTCTATATAATGGGTACAATGACCCCTCCATCCCACTCCTGGGAAAAGACGGGCAGAACTGTATTGTGGCAACATTGAGGGGCCGGCGGCATTACTGGTGACTTGGGGACTGCGGCGAGCCGGGGTCCTTCATACCATGCTGAGCTGGGACTGCAGTTCAATCTCCAGGCCCTGGAGCACCCTCCGGAGCTCGGTCACCTCTGTGCGGCCACTCTGCACCAGTTCGCTGTTTGAGGCCACTTCCTTGTTCAGCTCCTCGGTCTGAGACAGGAAAAGAGGAGCAGGTGTGAGGCACCCTAGAGGTGGCCCCTGGCTGGGAAGTCCTGCAGGAGAGCTGAGCGCCTGAGCCCCACCTTGCTCAGGAACCAGGCCTCCGCGTCTCTGCGGTTCTTCTCCGCCATCTGCTCGTACTGGTCGCGCATCTCGTTCAGGATGCGGCTCAGGTCCACACCGGGGGCGGCGTCCATCTCCACACTGACGTCCCCGCCAGTCTGACCCCGCAGGGCAAGCATCTCCTAGGAAGGGATGGCGGGAGATGACCAGCTCAGCTGAGCCCTTTCCTGGCCCCTGAACCGGCCTCCCGCTGCCAACACCAGCAGCGACCTCACCTCCTCGTGGTTCTTCTTCAGGAAGGCCAGCTCCTCCTTCAGCCCTTCGATCTGCATCTCCAGGTCAGTCCTGGCCAGGGTCAGCTCGTCCAGCACCCTGCGCAGGCCGTTGATGTCGGCCTCCACGCTCTGGCGCAGGGCCAGCTCGTGCTCATACCTGGCAGGACAGAGGTCGAGGCATCAGGCTCCATCTGCGAGGCCTCTGAGGTTCAAAACCAACAGCCCCACAGCTTGCCCACCCTCCCCCAACCCCCGCCCTCTGCACCACACTCCGCCCACCACAGCGGTGGCTCACTTGGTCCTAAAGTCATCGGCTGCCAGCCTGGCATTGTCAATCTGCAGAATGGGCTGAGCGTTCTCGACGGTGGCCGTGATGATCTACAGAGGTGAAAGGACAGGCCTCGTTAGCCAAGACCCCAAAGCTCGGGGGTGAAGAGCAGAGAGGGGAGGATACGGTGTCCCCAAACTTGAGGGTCGCCTGGCTGGCGAGTCAGGCCCTACACTCTTCCATCCAGCCAGCCTGGGTGTCTTTTGCAGCCGGCTCAGGGTGCGCGGAGGGAGGCCCCCCCGGCTCCTACCACCCCATCCTCGGCCCCAGGCTGAGAGAAGCTGAGGGAGCAACGCAAAAATCACTTGCAGGGAATAAGAGAGTCAGGGCTCCAGCCAAGCTCGGACAGCTGGATGCTGAAAAGGGACCCTCTGCCAGCAATGCAGAGTGGCCTCCGTCTACTCCCCCAAGGTGGCCTCACTCTCCCAGTTTGTGAAACAAAGATGCTAGAAAGTGATTTCTAAGGGCCGCTGAAGCCATGGCCTGTCGCAACCACCAGGGTCGCCCACCTGGCCCACACACCTTGTTCCTCAGGTCCTCGATGGTCTTGAAGTAGGGGCTGTAGTCCTTGACCTCACTGGGCCGCTGCCTTTGGTACCAGTCGCGGATCTTCACCTCCAGGTCGGCGTTGGCCTCCTCCAGGGCGCGCACCTTGTCCAGGTAGGAGGCCAGCCGGTCGTTGAGGTTCTGCATGGTGAGCTTCTCGTTGCCGGAGAGGAGGCCGCCATCACCCCCTCCAAAGCCAGCGCCGAAGCCACCACCGAAGCCAACACCAAGGCCACCTCCAAAGCCAGCACCAAGGCCACCACCATATCCTCCACCGAAGGCGCTACCCAGGGCCCCACCAAAGCTGCTGCTGCTGCTGAAGCCGCCCCCCAGGCCGCAGGCCCCCCCGGAGGAGTAGCGGGAGGAGGAGACAGACAGGCCCCCGTAGGCGCTGGGGGCCCGGCAGGACCCTCCGGCCAGCACGGAGGACATGCGGCTGGAGCCGCCCCCGATGCCGCAGGAGCCCTTCATGGAGCTGGAGGAGGTGAACTGGCGGCTGCAGGTGGTCATGATGCCAGGAGGGAGGTGAGTGAGCGAGCGAGTGAGGCGGCAGAGAGGAGAGAGAGGTGCTCAGGGAGGCTGGGAGGATGCTGGGGCAGCTCAAACCCCCGGAACCTTTATAGGCGCCGGGGAGGGCGGGGCCTCCCGACTGCTGACGGAAGGTTCCCCTGCCCGTTTCATCACACCAGGTCCCATCCAACTCCCCACTCCGGATCAGGATTATTCAGCCCGGGGTCGACTCACTTCACTGGGTGCTGCTCGGAGTTCCCACCCAGCTCCGGGGGTGTGGGGCCGAGAGAAAAACTCACAAACACCAGTCGGCAGTGACTCAGGCTGGGCGGCGAGAACCGGCTCTCGTTCCCAGAGCCTAAGGGGCCAGCGGGGACTTGGCACAGGCAGTTTTGTGGCAGCTGCGTCCCCAGGCGGTGAGTCAGCCCGTGAAGGACTCCCTGCCCCTCGGTGACAGCCTTGACTGAGAAAGGCCTCACCGATGCCGGCCTGGGGCCGCCTCAGGATGTGCTGTGGGGATCCTGCCTGCCCGGCTCTGAACAAGGAGAGCTGGGTTCATGGTCTAACTTTGCTTTGCTCTCTGTGTGACCTGAGGCCCCCTTGCCTCCCCTCTCTGGGCCTCTGTGTCCCCTCAGTAAAGTGACAAAGCTGGACTGCCTGATCGTGGAGTCCCTTCTAGTTCTAAAAATTCTCGGGGCGCCTGGGTGGCTCAGTCGGTTAAGTGTCCGACTTCGGCTCAGGTCATGATCTCACGGTCCGTGGGTTCGAGGCGCACGTCAGGAACTGTGCTAACATCTCAGAGCCTGGAGACTCCTTCAGACTCCGTGTCTCCCTCTCTCTCTCTGCCCCTCCCCTGTGTGCTCTTTCTCTCTCTCAAAAATAAATAAATATTTTTTTTAAGTAGTTGTTTTTTTTTAATTCTCTGACTCTCTTTCCCTTATTGGATCGGATCCAGTGTCAGAGGCTGCCTTTGAGCCCCCAGAATCATCAGAAGCATTGGGTACCATGGGACCAGTATGTACCATTCGGGTGTCGGCTCGAATCCCCGCTCTGCCCCTTACAAGCTATGCAGCGTAAGCCATCCTTTAGCCCCTCTGGGTCTCAGCTTTCTCATCTGTAGAAGTGGAGGACACAACACAGAAGGACCTACACGCAGAACCCCACTGGCCACTCCCCAATGGTGGCCCGGCCCCTCCGTTCCCTATGCCTCCTTTGCAGTTAGGTGCCCCCTCACCTGCCTCCTCACACCCACCTCTGCCCTCTGGCACCTCCCTCCCACAACCTCACCCTCTCCTCTTTACCCCAACACTCCCACCCTTTGAGCAGCCCACCCCCAATGCATTGCTCTACCTAGTCATGGATGCCCATCATGAACTGTGGTGGGAGGGAGTCCCCGTCCTGCCATTAGTGCCGTGTGTGACCCCTGACCCCACCAGGAGCCTCTGAGTCCCCACACTGCATCCAAGGCTCTGTTCCCAACGCTTTCCTTTCGAATGTCCATAGATTCCAGGCTGGGCTAGACAGCTTCCTTCGTTCAGTTGAGAAGAGGGGGAAGGTGACCTCTCTGGTCACATCTGCCATGCTCCAGTATTGTATGGAGTGCCCTACACGTGCCACACAGTTTGTGAGAGGCAATGTTCCCGCCACAGGTTCACAGGCGAGGGAGCTGGTAGGTTAAGTGGGCTTCCCAAGGCACCAGTCAACAGCGAGCTGAGGTTTGAACCCCTGCCCGTCTGCTGGCCCAGTCCGAGCCCTTCCCGCCATCCTCAACCACCCTCTCTGTGCATCTCCAACGTGCATCATTGTCTTGAATTCACCTTGCGAAGTCGGGAGGAGAGAGGGAGACTCAGAGGGAGGGAGTGATTCCCCCAACGTCACTCGGCTTTAAGTTGTAGAGCCAGGATTAGAACCCAGGCTCAGGGCATCTCCACTCGCCGACGATGCCTTGCAGGCTGGGACCAGGTACATCCATTCTCATTTACCTCCCACAGTACCTGGAATGAGCTCTTCCCACAGTGGGCATGACCTTGGCCTCAGGGCTGGAGCCAGGATTAGGGAGCTCTGAACCCAAAAGCTGAGGATTCTTCAGGGTGCTCTGGGGGGTGACACACAGAACTGGCCACTGTCCTTGTTCTAAAGTGCCTCCGTGGCCCCAGAGGAGCCAGAAGAAGGCTTGCCTCGGCCTGAGCACTTCTGGGTGATATTACTGGAACCTAGGAACAGGAAATTCTGTCTCAGCATAACCAGGACTTTGCTGCTGCCATATCGTGCCCCATCAGTCACTCAGCTTGTAGGAACAGGGCCCAGAGTTCTGAGCAGAGCTGGCACCCAACACACGCCTTCAGGGCCAGGCCTGGGAGACAGAACCCGATGCTCCTGCTCCCCTCTCCCAACACCAAACATGGGCAAAGTGGGTCCTGGAATCTTGGACAAAAACCTTGCCATCCCGGGTGTCAGGATGGGCCTAGAGTTCAGGTCCAACCACAGACTCATTACCCTCGGAACTAAAAATGACTCTTGGGGGTGCCTGGGTGGCTCAGTTTGTTGAGTGTCCATCTCTTGATTCCAGCTCAGGTCATGATCCCGGGTCATGTGATCGAACCTCATGTCAGGCTCTGAGCGGATTGTAGAGCCTGCTTAAGATTCTCTCTCAAAAAAGAAAGAAAGAAAGAAAGAAAGAAAGAAAGAAAGAAAGAAAGAAAGAAAAGAAAAGAAAAAAGATATTCTCTCTCTCTCTCTCTCTCTCTCTCTCTCTCGCAGCAACATAGATGGACCTAGAGAACATTATGCTGCTAAGTCAGACTGAGAAAGAAAAAAAAAGATTTTTTTTCTCTCTCTCTCCCTCTGCCTGCTCCCCTGGTCACATTTTCTCTCTCTTTTAAAAAAATAAAAATAAAAATCACCTTTGAGGCCACCAAGCCCCATGCAGAGAGAGAGACTTGTCCCAGGTTAAATAGAAGCAGAAACTCGAACCCGGCACCAGCACTGTTCCTGAGCTTTACACGGACTCTCCCTGTGGTCTCTGGGATGTCTTCCTTCTCTGCCTCAGCCCACCCTCCACCACCCTCCCTTCTTTTTTTTTTTTTTTAATGTTTATATATTTCAGAGAGAGAGAGAGAGAGAGAGAGCTTGTGCAAGCAGGGATAGGGGCAGACAGAGACAGAGACACAGAATCCAAAGCAGGCTCCAGGCTCTGAGCTATCATCACAGAGCCCGACGGGGGCTTGAACTCACAAACCATGAGATCATGACGTGAGCTGAAGCTGGACGCTTAACCGACTGAGCCACCCAGGCGCCCCCACCTCCCTCCCTTCTAATTGGATCCCTGCCCCTCCACCATTCCTAGAGTCAGTGTGGGATTGCACATGAGCCCAGCACTGATGCTTGGGGATCTGCATGGGCTGAGAAGCTACAGGAAGTTACCAACCAACCCATCAACCCACTCAGTCAACACTGCAGACCAAGCACCCACCGTGTGCCTGGCACCCAGGGCATGGGGGTTGGGGAAGATGATGACATAGTTTCTGACCTTGGAACCTATCATTTGGTCCCGGACAGAAAACTAAGGCCGGGAATGCAGCACTGCATGGCAGGAAGCCCTGGGGTGTTTGGCCCACAGGATGCCACTGGGTAAGTAAGTGTTACCCAACGCTAAGCCTCAGCAGTAAAGGAGGGAATATCAACAGAGGCTCCATCTGGGCCTCAGAAGATCTGAATTGGCAGAGAAAGACCAAGGGGCACATTTCCGGTGTGCCAGCGAGGCAAACGTACCCAAGGTTGCTGAGAGCCAGGAGCACTAGGTCTGTGGGCACAGAGCACAGACTCCAACCAAACTGGCATGTCTCCAGGCAGCGGGTTCCTTCCCCCACCCAGGCCTCTTCCCTCTCTCCTTCACCTACCCCGTCTCAGGTATGATGAGGTCATCTCATACCTGAGTTGGCCAGGAAATATCATTGGCCAATGCACGCCTCAACGTGCAATGACTCCCCAACCCGACTGATCACCAGGATCCCCACACAGATTCCCGACCCTGCTCTGACCCACTGTATCAGCATCGCCCAGGACAAGCCTGTTCGTGGGGACGTTTTATGAGCTCATAGGGAATTCTGGAGACCAGCCAGGCTGGGAAGCAGGAGAAGAAGGGGAAAGAAGGGAAGGAGGGGAGGCCCTCAGGGGACTGAGGGGAGAGAGGGGGCTGCTGCAGGGCCCCCAGCCCATCCATGGTGGCAGCCAGAACCACAGGCTTCAGGGCAGGGTGAAGAAAGAGAAGGTCCCCAGTGAGCTCGGACAGAGCAGCGTGCAGTCAAGCAGGCGCCAGATCTGTGCTGGGCACTCAGATAAAAAGAACAAGGCAGAAAAGCCCTCAGGGCATACTTAGAGACAACCCCGCTACCGCTACCGTGTGGTCAGGCCGTGATGGGGGTGCAGGGGGCCTGCAGGGAGGGGGCAGACTCCCTGGAAGTGAACACGTGTTTCCAGTCCAGGCTCTGGCCCCGCCACTGCTCCCAGCATCTGGATGAATCTGTGAGAGCCAGATGGTAGGTGGTCCTCCCACTCCCCCGTGTTTCACGCCCCCCTTCCGAGGGTGGGTGCTGTCACAGCCTGTCACACTGGTCTGCACAACCAAGGGGCCCTCAGGGGCCCATGTGGCTGGATCAAGCTCTGTTAACAGCCTTGGCTCTGAACCGCCCTCTCTTCTCAACCTCGCCCCTACCCACACCGCATAAGACTGAAGGAGTATTGTCAGCCCCAACACTGTGCCCTGCCCGCCACCCCTAAACCGGAGCCCTTCAGGGTCCCTCCAGGCCAAGGCCTGTGTCTCCTCCTTCCCCCGGGCCCGGTGCAGAAGAGGCACAGAGAGACGCCGCGCCACAGACAGAGTGTTCCTGCCACATTATCTCCTTGCAGAAAGCACTGCCAGTCATACTTTCGGGGCGTGGGCGTGGCAGAGGAAGAGTCACAAGGGCTGGCGACTGCTGTCCTTGGCCTGGGCCTGGACATCAGGCCCATCATGTGTGTCCATCACATGAGAGTGTGTAAGGCGGCACTGAGGGTGGTTACAGACCGGTTCGCGGACGGCGCGGGGGGTGAATTGTTTGGTGCCGGGGTTGGGAGGGGGAGGGTGCGTGGATGAACTGTGGAGTCCCACAGCTGGGCCGCCCAGTCCAGCCACAGGCACATGTCCTCAGCATCCCGGATTGGCTTGGGGGTGCGACAAGAAAGTCCAACCACCAAAATTCCCCAAGGGGACCACAGGTCTCAGCCCCCCATCGCTCCCTCCTGTGGTCCTACCTGCCCAGGCATGGGCTGAGCACTCCAGGAAAGGGTAGGGCTTTCCCTGTCTGGGCCCAGGACCATCCCCTAAGGACCCCCACCCCCAGCAGGCACCACTGCCTCTCCTGGCCCAGCTCTCCACACTTGGCTTCTCTCCACTCCGGCCTCCTGAGCCACCCACCCACTCACTTTGTGGGCAGAAGCTTCTTCCCCAGCACAGGGGTGCAGTCCAGGGCTATCTGTGGCCACCCCACCCTATGACCCCTCCTCAGTCACCCCAACAGTAGGGGTGGGCCCCCAGGATCTGCAGGGAGAGAATCTGCAGAATCTGCCTAAGAACCTGGGGCGGGGCAGGGGGTGGGGCCCCTCTTCCCAGCATAACCCCGACAAGAGCTGAGTCACTGCTCCTTGAAGCCTCAGTGTCCCTATCCACACAATGGGGCGCCTCTTCCCAGACCCTCCCTGCTTCCCGGGGCTGCCATTTAGATAAATGAGATCACCGTCCAAATGAGCCACCCTCAACCCAGGGCTGGTTCTTCTGGTTGTGGCTGGAAGTGTGGCGGGGCCTGGTGGGCACAGGGCCTCCCCTGCCTCCATCCGTCATTGCTGGTCAGGCAGCTGGGAGACACCGGCCTCTGATGGAGCGGAGGCTGCGCTCCCAGCCTGCTCTGGTTCCGGCTCTGCACTCCAGCCAGTGGTCCCTGCCTCGACTAGGAACTCACTGTCCTCAGCGGCCCCTGGATCAGGGCTGGAAAGACCATCGTTGAGGCCCATCCCTCTCCTCAGCGACCACAGCCTCAGATCCAGAGAAGGCCTGGGAACTGTCCAAAGACGCACAGCCACCTGCTCACCTCGTAGACCATGCTCTTACCACCACCCTTCGCGGTCCTCCCTGGTTTTCACTAGTCCCAATCCTTGCACCCCGCCAGGCCTCTGGGGCTCTGGCTGCTCAGGTGCAGGCCCCATCTTCAGTGTCCAGGCACTAGGAGAGTGTTTGATGGGCCCTGGTCTGATTCTACAGCGGCAAACAGTCCCAGGCCTGTCAGCAAATTGAGGTGGGGGCGCCCTTCCTCTCATTAAGCTCTTCAATCCCTTCTCATTTCCTGAAGAAAACCAGGAAGTCCTGCCCCGCCCAGTGGTTTCCAGATTTACTCAAAGGAAGACTTCCTTCCAGGTGTCGGGGCTCCTCCCCACCTGGCTCATTGCCTGCCACCAGAATGAAAGGGGCTGAAGCCCGGAGGGTCCTGGGAGTGGCTAGGGAGGGACTGCCCCCCTTCCCCAGGATGCACTTCTCCACCTTCCCCACCTCCAGGCTCCCAGGGAGGGTGGTGCTGCTCCACACCACCCCCCTCCCCCACCGCAATCCTGGCACTCTCCCCGGGCCCCATCCTGAGCAGCAGCTGACCATTTGAGGAAACGTCCCTGAGAGAGGACCCACCCTTTCTCCCACACCTGCCTGGGGCCCTCAGCCTTCTCTAGAAGCCTAGACTACAGTTCATATTCCTGGGGTGAGGCAGTAGGAGTACCCCAGGGGTGCCCACAACCCCTTTTGGGGATTTCCTGAGACTCACAAAGGAACGTGGGCCCTAACCACCCCGCCTGCCTCCCCCACCTTCCTTATGCTCCTGCCTCTTCCAGGAGGATCCTGATTCCTGTCCCACCCACCCCCTGCCCCCTCTTGGAGAAGGGCATGTCCCTCTTGGAGTAATTGACTGAATGCGTCATCCTTTAGGACTCTGGCTCCCACCTGACATCTCCTCAGCCATTTATGGATGAGAAAACCTACTTACAGGGCAAGAAGAGGCCACCTAAGACCTCCCCGGGTATGCTGGCCTGACCCTGGGTCTGGCACTGCCTGGACCACCCTCCCAAGGATCACTGACCCTTCGGAGATGCAAAGTGCCCCCCTAAGCCCTGCCCAGACCTACTCTTTACCCCGATCCTAGACCACCCTTGACCTCCAAGTCAACAACAGTTGGTGTCCACGGACTTTTCCCCCAGTTCACCCATTGCTCACTAGGGCCCACCTCAGTGGCTACAATCAGGACGAATTCCATATGAGTCAACAAGCTTTATTGGTCAGGCAAGGGGTTATGGAAAAGGGACTAAGCCAGGAGTTGAGGCTGGGGAATCCAGAGGCTACAGGGTCGGTCGGGGAGTCTGGGGGGCTGGCCAGGAGGAGCAGAGTTCTCAGCGGGTGGTCTGGTGGACCTGCTCGCGGGAGGAGATGACCTTGCCATCCTGGACCTCTTCCACAATGGTGCGCACCTGGCGTGTGGTCACGGCTGCAGGAGACAGACACTCCGAGGTGGGGTGGGGGCCGAGAAACCCTGGCTCAGCCCCCAGTTCCCTGAGTAGAGCTAGCTCTCCCGCCACATCCGTTTGCGGTCCCTGCCTCTTCTCACCTCTCAATATCACATCCAGACACTCGTCCCTCCTGCTCTTGCCACTCCCTGTCCCATCCCCTCCCTGTGGCAGTGCCCCTGTAGGAGTCCAGCTTCCCAGATGGGAGGTTTGATCCTGACCCACTGTGTCCTTCTGCAAGACTGGGTGCTACCCAGTGGGGTCTATCTCTATTTCTCTGCAGTCTCCAGGGCATGGGCTAGGCTCCTGTCTCCTTCATCTCCAGACTGGGATCTCCAAGACAAGAACCAGGTCCGCATCACCCCCATTAGACTAGATTCCCCGGGGCCAGGATCTTATCTTTCCCATCACACTGGGATCTAGAAGGCAAGGAAGGCAAGGACCATGTCCCTTTCTCCCTTCAGACTACAGATCCCAGGGTCAGGACTGCTCATCTGTAAGGTTCTCAAGAACAAAGACCACGAGAGACCATGTCCCTAATCTCCCCGTCAGAGGAGAGTCTCCAGGGCTAGGACCAGTTCTGCCCCAATCAAACTAGGATCTCTAGGGTAAGGACCATCTCTCTGCCCTGCCCCCATCAGACTAGTGTCTCCCTCATCTGATTCCCTTGAGCATCAATCCTGAGCCCTAACAGGTCCCTTTCTACACACACCCCTACTGAGGATCAGCTGTCATTCCCTGCAGGTCCTGGGACCCTTCCCAGCAATGAGCAGATGGGTTGCCTGCCCCGTGCACCCCCACCCTCAGCTACCGAGATCCTTACGTTCTTTGGGCTTGTAGTGAGTCAGGCTGGAGAAAAAAAAAGAGAGAGAGAGAAAGAGGAGATTAGATTTGGGTCTGAGAGTTCCACCCCCACTCCAGACCCCCAGCCCCTGGCCCCTGGCCCCTGGCCCCCCGCCCCCACTCACTGGGCATCCTCGCCCTCCAGCAGGCGGCGGTAGGTGGCGATCTCCTGCTCCAGCCGCGTCTTCACGTCCAGCAGGATCTTGTACTCCTGGTTCTGCTGCTCCATCTCGCAGCGCAGCTGGGCCAGCTGCTCTTCCACGCTGCCGATCAGCCCCTGGATCTGGGCCAGCTGCACGCAGTAGCGGTTCTCTGTCTCAGCCAGGCTACCTTCCAGGGATGCTTTCTGCAGGAGGGCAGGAGGCTCAGGGGTCAGGAAGGGGGGTCAGTGCCCCCTCCAGGGTCCCTGGTGCACCCCAGGCCTGGCAGCTCCCCTACCATGCTGAGCTGGGACTGCAGCTCGATCTCCAAGGCCTGCATGGTGCGCCGGAGCTCGGAGATCTCGCTCTTGCCGCTCTGTACCAGCTCGCTGTTGGTGGCCACCTCGCGGTTCAGCTCCTCTGTCTGCAGACAGGACACAGGAGAGTGCAGCGTGAGCTTGGGATCCCTTCTCCAAATCAGATGACACCCACGGCCTCCGTATGATCAGCCCAGGGCCCATGCTGTGCCCACACGGGCACCTGGGGCTCTCCCCACCCCCCATAACTCCCCTAGACACGGTCACCTTCCTGATCTCCGCTGGGCCTCTCAGCCCCCTCCCAAACCTAACTGTGGGAGCAATGTGCCTTCTCACCAGCATCCCACTTTCCAAAGCCCAGAAACCTCCTGGCCTGTTGATGCAATGGGTGACCCTGATCCCATGGGGTCGATATGGCTCACTGAGGATAGGGCACCCCCAAGATGCCAGGTACTGGGCATCAGTCAGGATTCAGTCCTTGCCCCCCATCCGCTGGGAGAGGCCTCCGGGCCGCAGCAGCCCCCACCTTGCTGAAGAACCAGTCCTCGGCGTCCTTGCGGTTCTTCTCCGCCATCTTCTCGTACTGGTCGCGCATCTCAGACAGGATGCGGCTCAGGTCCACGCCGGGGGCGGCGTCCATCTCCACGTTGATCTCACCACCCACCTGGCCTCGCAGGGCATTCATCTCCTGTGGGGGAGGGGGGTGTGGGTGTGGGCATGCGGAGCTGTCCTGCTCTCTTACTCTCCAGACCCCTCCCAAGGAGCCCCCCTTCATTCTGCCTCTACCCCCTGCCCCTCCTGTTGACTCTTGTTCATCTGCTCTGCATGGGCTCTGCCTCTGCCGTCAGACTGGAGGTTCCCTAAGGACAGGTTCTATGCCCCCCCCCCATTAGACTGAGGGCTCTCCAAAGATAAAATCTCATTCTTAGGCCAGTACACCTAAGACATCCCCTTGAATTCCCAAACTTCTACATAGGGTCCAGGTTCAAGGGTTTGGGCTAGAACAAGGAGACCTCCTCACTGTCCCCTTGTCCTCTTGAGGGAGGCCAGGATGGGGAGAAGGGGCTTCTGCGGCCCCTGGGAGGGTCCCCAGATTCAGGGAAACAAGGTGGTACATGGAAGGACTAGGGGTCAGGGCTCCACAAACAGGGCTGCCCCATAAGGTGACCAGCCCTGGAACACCTGCTCTGTGCTCTTCCCTCGGTCCCGGCCCTGGCACAGCCCCAGAGCCCTGCCACCCCCTCCGCAGCCTTTTTGACCTGCTGCCCCACCACCGCACCTCCTCGTGGTTCTTCCGCAGGTAGGCCAGCTCCTCCTTGAGGTTCTCGATCTGCATCTCCAAGTCGGCCCTGGCCAGGGTCAGCTCGTCCAACACCCTGCGCAGGCCATTGGTGTCGGCCTCCACACTCACCCGCAGGGCCTGCTCCGTCTCAAACCTGCAAAAGGAAACAGAGACTTAGTCTCGATGCTTGGACCCACAGGCAGGCCCAGGTCCTGGCCAGCATCCGGCCTCTGATGGTGAGGCACCATGGAGGTGAGGGTGTGGAGTGGAAGCAGAATGCCGCCTCAGGGCCCTGGGACCCTGTGGGGCCAAGCCCCACCCCCACCGGGCTTCTAGCTTCTCTCTTCTCTGCCTCCTGCCTCACCTCCCTCTCTCTGCCTAAGCCCAGCGGCCTTCAGAATTTGCTGCATTTGCCACATCCATGACTAAGTGGTGGACTCCCCCACCCCAGCTGCTGGCCCTTGCCATAGCAACTGCGGTCCTGGGGTGGGGAGGGAGGCCCCGGTTCCTCCCAGCCCCCTGGCCAGGGCTCACTTGGTGCGGAAGTCATCAGCTGCCAGGCGGGCGTTGTCAATCTGCAGCAGGATGTTGGCATTGTCCACGGTGGCCGTGAGGATCTGGGGAGACGGGAAAGTGGTAAGGCCGTCGGTAAAGAGTAGCTCAGCCCAGACCAGGGTTCTGAGATGGATCTTCCTGCCTGGAGGCCAGGATGTGGCTGTCTTCAGGAAGTCTCTCTTCCTGCCCAGCCCCTCACCTTTACCAGGCAGTAATTGTTGGCAGAGGAGGGGCCGGCAGGGGTCTGAGGCACTGAAGCTTGCCTCCTCTCCCCACCCCCAGACCTGCCTCCTCCCACAAGGACCCCCATGCCAGGCTCCCTTCAACCAGAGCAGGCAGCCAGCTGGGAGTGCCCAGCTGGGAAGAGAAGAATGGGAGAGATCCCCTGGGGCAGAAGTTGTTCCAGAATCCCAGACAGAGCAACAGATGTGAACAACCCCCTCATTTTACAATTGGGGAGATGGTGCCCCTGAGAGGCTCCCCCAAAAGGCCCCTACAAGAGCCCTCACCAATGAGTAGTTCCAAATCAGAAGTCATGACCCCTGTTGGGCCCAAACCCCAGACTCCAGCAGGCAGCTCTGCCCTTGGGAGGTCTGCTGAACCCCATTCTTGAGGGGACAGTGGGAGGGGACAGGGGGAGGGGGACAGATGGGGAAGCCAGAAAAATCCCCAAATAAGACACACAGAGGCGTTCCTGAGGTCCCGCCCCCTGTCTCCACCTCCCCCTCCCAGCAGGTGCCGTCTTGAACTCACTAGATCCCTCACCCCACCATCACCCAAAATCCCCCTCTTGCTTCAAGAAGAGAGATGCCCACGTATCTGGCAGCCCATGGGCCCAGCCTCTACGCGCATCCATTCATCTTATCCTCCAATGACATGAGGTGGTGGCAACAAGCTCTGTGATGAGGAAACTGAGGCTTAGAGGAGCTCCATGAGGCTCACTTGTCCCTGGCCCAGACTGCTGCCCCCCGTAAAGGGGAATGTGGGCCACACAGTGGCTCCAAGGTGGGTTCCCAGAGGCCAACCCAGAGCCAAGCTGTCCTCAGCTCCCTGAGAGCCCGTGGCAGCCCTCTAGGCTGACTCCAGGCCATGGTCAAGGATACCAGACAGGGGGGAGGAGAAGCCATGCCACCCAAAGGCTCTGTCCCACCAGCAGGCCCTACCTTGTTCTTCAGGTCCTCGATGGTCTGGTAGTAGTGGCTATAGTCACGGGCGGGCCCCGGGGCCTGCTTCTGGTACCAGTCCCGGATCTTCACCTCCAGCTCAGTGTTGGCCTCCTCCAGGGCGCGCACCTTGTCCAGGTAGGAGGCCAGCCGGTCATTGAGGTTCTGCATGGTGGCCTTCTCCCCACCCGCCAGCAGCCCGTCCACGGCCCCAAAGCTGCCGCCATAACCACTGCCAGAGCCAAAGCTGTAGCAGCTCGAATAGCTGCTGCCCCCGAGGGCACTGCCCAGGCCCCCCGCAGACCCCAGCCTGCAGGAGCCAGGGCCCAGGCTGCCAGACAGCCGGCAGGAGGTGCGGGACGAGCCACCCCCCAGGCCAGAGGAGCCCTTGATGGAGCTGGAGGAGGTGAACTGGCGGATGGTGGTGGTCATGGTGGCAGCGGCGGGTGGCAGGCAGGCACAGAGCAAGAGGGCGAGAGAGGAGAGAGGTCCGAGGTGCGTGTGGCTGCCGGGACTCGCCCGCCGCCTTTATAGATCGACAAGTGGGCGTAGCGATTACAACAGGCTCGCTCCTCTGTTTCCATTCTCCTGAGCTTTCATCACTGCTGGCTGCCTGCCAGCTCCCAGGTGGCTGCCGGCCCCCTCCCCTCCCACCATTGGGGCTTTGCTTCATTTCCCCGAACCCCCGTGCTGGGTGTCTGCGCGAGTGCATGTCTCTGGTCTCAGGCCTGTCACCTGTGATTCAGGCAGGCCCTCCAGCTCTGCTTTCCCATGACCTAATACGGAGAAGAGGAGAAGCAGGACGTCACCGTCACCGGGCCCTCCCAGGCAGCTGCCACCCCAGCCCAGCCCACCGGGCCCCCGTGTCTGGCAGGGAAACCGGTCGGGGAACCAGGCAGACCCCAGCCTGAGGCCAGTCTCCTTCACCACATGCCACACCACAGTCCTGGCCCGGGGCTGGGTGCTGGGGAGAGGGTGAGGACTGAGACCCTGTCCCACCTTGGACACTGGACTTAAGCCCACTAGGCTCACCACACAACACAGCGACTCTCAGGTTACCACCCCATTTTACAGATAAGGAAACTTTGAGAGGGATAGTGTCCCGCTGGTCCATCTGACCACAGAACCGGGCTGGCAGGGCTCCTGCTTCCTTCATCCCCAGTGTGCCACAGAGCCCAACACTTCCCACAGCCCCCGACACACTGCCCCCGCCCTCTGCAGAGCCCTGGCACCAGCTCCAGGAGCTGTGATTCCATCTGGCCACACTGCCCCTATCCCTGGAAACCCCAGGGACCCAGCCTGCCCCTCTAACCTTTCCCCACCTCCCTCCTGGGCCAGGGTGGGCAAGGAAGAGCTTAAGTAGAGAGCTTAAGTGGCGAGCCGGGGGTGAGGGGGCGAGGGGAGACCCTCCCTGTGAAAGGACGGCCGTGCCCCTGGCCACTCTCCTTATCCCTCCTGTACCCAAAGAGGCCTCAGGGTGAGGTGAGGGGCAGCCACCTCAAGTGCCGGCCAGATGGAAATATAAAGGACACTGCCTAAGGGTCTTCCTGAGAACCCCCAGCGAGTCCTTCCCACCCCGAAGCCTCCCCCAGAAGCCCACCCCAGTCCCCTCATGGAGCCCCCACCCGCCCTGCCCACCACCCTCAACCTGGCCCTGGGTCCCGGGGTCCCGGCAGGCTCGCTGAATGGAATGTGGCCGTGTCCCAGATTGCTGATGGCTTCCACTTCCCAGGCAGGCCCAGACATCCCCTCCTAGCAGCTGAGAGAGATTCCCCAACAGCCCGGCAGCTGCCAAGCCACCAGAGCAAACAGGACGCCCCCCCACGCTCACACACACAGCAGCCACCCTGCCCCACAGACTCCCCGAGCTGGGCCAAGCTGGTCTCCTGGGCTGGCCGTGCCACCGCCACCCCCTCTCGCCCATCAACACCTTGGACCATGCCTTTAGAAAGCCCCCTGCCCAGCCCTTCTCCCTCTGATCTTGAACCCAGACCTGCCCCAGGCTGAGGCAGGGAGTTCTCTAGAAGGGGTGTGGTTCCCCAGAAAGTCTATGGGGCCCTCCTGCGGACCAGCCCATGGGGACCCACGGGCTGATTCTTAGAAACTTTCCCAGCTCGATGGGCTCTCCCATCCCTTTGCCCTCAATCTCCTGCCTTCTTCCCTCTGGCCTCCCGGGAGCCCCCCAGGCCTGGATGAGGCAGACAGAACAGGTTTGCAGGTGACAAGTGTCACCCAAGCCCTCAAATTGTCCTCCTCCCCAGTCCCTCAGCACACACCGCCCCAAGCCAATGACTGGACCAGATCACACGAGGCATTGAACTTCAGGCAAAGCTTTAATAGCAGACACTGGGGCAATTCTAGGAGGACCCTCGGTGAGGGGCTGCAGGAAACAGATACAGAAAGGCAACAGCTCTTGGCTGGTGGCCCAGATGGGCACTCAGGGTGCGGCACTAGCATGCTGGGAGCCCAAGGCGATGGCTCCCCCGTGACCCTCGAGGCTGGGCTGTCACAGGTGGAAAGGGGCCTCAGTGTGTGGAGCGGTGGACCTGCTCGCGGGAGGAGACCACCTTGCCATCCTGGACTTCCTCCATAATGGTGCGCACCTGGCGGGTGGTCACTGTGGCTGCAGGCGGTGGAGGAGGGGGCACAGGAAATCTCAGGCCCGAGCCCCTCCCCCAGTCTCCCGCACAGACGGGTCCCCAGCCTCTCCCCACTCCCTTCGGGCCAGACAGGGCAGGCTCTTACCTTCCCGGGTGGGCTGTGAGATCAGGGAAGAGGAGTACTGGGTGGCCAGGCTGCAGGGAGGGAGAGGGAGACCTGTCAGTGCAGGGGTGCGGGCCAGGAGCCCGGCCCCGTGGAGAAGGAGCGGCTGGGGAGGACTAGGGCGAGGGGAGAGAGGTCCCAGCAAACCAGAGAGAAATCACAGCTGAGAATACCACAAGGGTCAAAGGGCATCGGCCCCGTGGGCAGGACTAAGGAAAGGGGACACCCCCACAGGAGGCCCAGAGGCACTTTGTGGCTAACCAGGGATTTACAAGGAGAAGCTGAGCAAGTGGTTTTTCCATATCCCAAAGGGCCCAACAAACAGACTCTCTTAAAGCGGGAGAGAGAGTGGTTAGACTATAGGTGCGCTTTGCCATCGTCAGGGAGCAAAAAGCTGGAATGTATGACTTAGCATGGAGATTCCAGGACATTCTCAGCCCCTTTACACTGGGGCCCGGATGTACCCTCCCAGCTCCAACCCAGATCACCACCCACCCGGCTCCTTATTCCATCCCGGGTAATGGCATCACCAGCCAGTCATCCGAACCAGAAACCCAGGGTCATCGTCCTCCGCTCCTTCGTGGGCTCACTCAACACGTGTTGCGTCCCTCCAGGGAGCCACGCTCGCCCCCACGTCCAGGCATCTAGCGCTGCTGTTTTTAACTACAACACATCCTCTCCACACACCACCTGCCTCTCCCTGCCCTCCACCCCCGCCTTACAGCAGGGCTTCTCTGGCCCGACTCCCTGCTCCTGCCTCCTGACAGGTCTCCCTGCCCCCACCAGGGCCCTTCTGATGCATTTCTCCCTATGCAGCCAGAGCGAACATTCTAAGACATCTCGATGATAGTACCACTCCTCTGTGCAAAATCCCTCCGTGGCTCCCCGTTTCCCACACCGTCTAGTCCAGACCCTTTCGTTCGGCCTTCAGTGCTCCTCACAGCGGGACCCCTGCCAGTGTCACCTCCTGCAGACCTCTGCACCTCCCCAGCACAAACGTCCCTGCCTGGATGCAGCGGCCCCCGACCGACCCAAGGGTGTGCCCCAGTGCCCCCACTCACTGGGCGTCCTCGCCCTCCAGCAGGCGGCGGTAGGTGGCGATCTCTTGCTCCAGCCGTGTCTTCACGTCCAGCAGTACCTGGTACTCGTTGTTCTGGCGCTCCATGTCACAGCGGAGCTCACACAGCTGCTGCTCGATGTTGCTGATGAGCCCCTGCAACTGGGCCAGCTGGGCCCCGTAGCGGGCCTCGGTCTCCGCCAGGCTGCCCTCCAGCGATGCTTTCTGTGGGCCAAAGCACAGGTGGCTGGGTGAGACCCAGCTGGGACCCTTCTCCAGGGCAGAGCACCCAGCAGGGGGACGCATCCGCGTGGGTTTGCGGGTGCCGCCAGCACCATGGGGCAGTAACAGAGGCAGAGAGGGACCCATGTGAAGTGACAGGCTGGGTGGGGAATTCGGGTCCTCCGAATGGAAGTCTAGGAGGCTGGACCCACCCTGGGGTGACAGGTACAGGCCAGGGAGGGGGTCAGAGGCCCTACCATGCTGAGCTGGGACTGCAGCTCAATCTCCAGATTCTGCACGGAGCGGCGGAGCTCTGTGATCTCCGTCCTGCTGCTCTGCAGGGCCTCGGTGTTGGTGGCCACCTCACGGTTCAGCTCCTCCGTCTGGAAGGCGGGTCGGGGGTAGGGGGGCACAGGGGCTTGAGAAGGCTTGCAGAGGTGGGGCAGAGGACAGGGTCCACCTCCAAGCCCTGACCTCCCCGACCTGCTCCCCCAGCCCCTCCCTGGCTCTGGGGGCTGCAAACACACCCGCACACAGACACCCTCTGTGCCCACCCTGGGACTCAGTGGACGCACCGTGCTTTGCATTCAATAGTCCTACTGAGCACTGCGCAAAAACAGCTTTTACTCTCTTTGTGCCTGTTACTGTCCTGGGTACTGTAGCTGCTAGGTGTGTGTTTACTAAGGGCATGAGGTATTCATCCAAACACACACATACCTACAAATATGCTGGGGGAAGCCCCAGACAGGGATGACGGGCCCTGGATCCGTTCCCCAGGCCGCAGAGTGGCTTGTGTGAGCCTGAGGCCCCTCTGAGCCCCACAATCTGCATCTGGACATGAGCAGTGGGTCCAACTGGTTTCCAAAGGTCCTTCCAGCTGGGACAGCTGTGATCTACAAGTTTTCCAGCCTGTTCTCAGGACCCAGCACACGTATGGAGCAAGTTCACACTTGCTCATGCACGGCCACCCACCTTGCTGAAGAACCAGTCCTCGGCGTCCTTGCGGTTCTTCTCCGCCATCTTCTCGTACTGGTCGCGCATCTCGTTCAGGATGCGGCTCAGGTCCACGCCGGGGGCGGCGTCCATCTCCACGCTGACGTCCCCGCCCACCTGGCCTCTCAGAGCATTCATTTCCTGGGCAAGAGGAGAACAGGAGCTCACCAGGGCCATCCCAGGGAGAGACCCTGGGGCCGGGCCTCTCTCCCTCAGGGAGATGGGTACCGATGACCGACAGACACAGACAGACAGCCCAATGGCTCCTCCCCTTGAAGATGGAGGTGGATGTGATCATGTCTTGAACATGCAGGGCTGTGAATATGGACCATCTCCCCCAACTCTCACTCAGAGATGGACTTTGCCCAGTTCCAATGTGTGCGGGGCGAGGAGAGACGGTAACTCCCCAGCCCGTCAGGGGATGAGCTGGGACAGCCTCACTCACCTCCCTGACCACCCGCCTCGTCCCCTGCCCCCAACCGCACAGGGGAAGCAGTCCCGTGCTGGCATCTGCAGAACCAGAACTTGTTAGGAGATGTTAATCTGCTGGGGCGGGGACGCAATCTGTATGACCAGCCTCAAAGCCAAGTGGAGACACTTTCTGGTCTCCTGCTTCTCCAAGATTAGACTCCCCTAGCGTGGGCCAGCCCAGAAGTTGGCCCAGAAGGAAGCCGCAGGCTCATTAGTCCCCCTACAGGGTCTGGGATCCTGACCCTTGGGTTGAGCCTTAGGGTCTGTAGGACTTCAAGACTCTCTGAAAAAGGGAGGTGGGAGAGATGGCAAAGTGGTGGCGTCAGACGTGGGTGTGGCTATGGGTCAGACAGACCTGTGCAGCTCTGGATAAATCCCTTCACCTCTCTGAGCCTCAGTCTCTTCACTGGTGAGGGAAGGAAAGAGCACCCTTCTCCCAGGGCCACTGTCAGTATCAGCTAAGATAATTGCCATGAATCACTTGTAATGTGCTGAGCAGATTTTGGTTGTTGTTATGACTATCACTATTACAATTAATTAGAGTAATTAGCATGCGTGTTCTTAGACTGATTTGCTCATCAGATAGTTAACTGCCACCACTCAATAGGTCGTGCCTTGAGGGACAAGGGAAGTATCTTCGGGGGGAGAGGGTCCTCCAGGCCTCGTGCAGGGCCCCCTGAGGGTCTCCCAGGTTCAGGGCCAGAACTAGACTGAGAGCATGGCCTTGGCCCAGGAAGATTTGGGAGCCCCAGCCTTGCTTATTCCCAGGTGAGTTTCTCCTACACTTCCAGGACAGCCTCACCTCCTCGTGGTTCTTCTTCAGGAAGGCCAGCTCCTCCTTGAGGTTCTCGATCTGCATCTCCAGGTCGGCCCTGGCCAGGGTCAGCTCGTCCAGCACCCTGCGCAGGCCATTGGTGTCGGCCTCCACAGTCATCCGCAGGTTCAGCTCAGTCTCGTACCTGGAAAGGGTGGAGGCGTGAGCCAAGGAGCGCCCCAGGACACCCCCTTGTACGCACAGAGAGCTCTGGTGTGCAGAGCCGGGCCCAACACCCGCCCCCGGGGACAGCCCTGGAGGCGCAGGCTCACTTGTTGCGGAAGTCATCAGCTGCCAGACGGGCGTTGTCGATCTGAAGCACCAAGCTGGCATTGTCGATGGTGGCCGCCAGGATCTGGGAGGCACAGTGGGCTGGGTGAGCAAGCACCCTGGGAAGGCCCCGCAACACCCTTCTTGCAGCCCCTTTGGAGAGTGGACCAGATAGAGGAGATGAGGGCCCCGCAATCTCCCCCTCAGGGCACCCTGTGAGAGGGCCCACAGAGTGGTGGGGGCGCAGTGCCCAGGCACAGGTAACCATGAGGTCAGGAGAGACCCATAATATTCCCGTGCACCTCACTCTCTCTTCCCCAACTGAGATCACCTCTAGGCTCGGTTGCCCCCTCCTCCAGGAAGCCCTCCTCCACACACCCCATGTGTGTCCCTCATTCCGGTCACACCTCCTCCCTGCCCATCTCCTTCACAACACTTCTCCCAACTGTGATTTTCTCCACAACTTTTTTGGTCATTTCCTCCACTGGACTCAGCTCCAGGGGGACAAGGCCATATCTGTATCACTCTCTTCGGAATCCCTAGCCCTGGGCAAAGTACCTGGCCCAGAGTCAGCCCCCAAGAAACATTGGTTTAATTAGGCAATTAATTAATTAATTAATTAATTAGCAAGATTATGACCAGCCCCACCTCAAACCTAAAGCAAAGTTCTCTCTTCCCACAGGGTCACCTGCGTGGTTGAAATGAGAGCAGAGAAGGGGCTCTGGAGGGGGCAGAAGGTCAGTTATTATTACTGCTGCTGTCACTGTTATCGTCAGAAAAGCTGAGAGGCTGTACTCCAGAGCCATGTGGGCAGAAGGAGAGGGAGGCCCCTAAATGCTGCCCAGAGGGAGGAGAGAGGAGGTCTTAGTGGAGGTGGCAGATGAGCTGGGAAGAATCTGGAAGCTTTTAAGGCTGAGGGTTGATGTGCAGAAGGTGTAAGAGGAAGCAGCCTCAGCAGCCAAAAAGTAGCTCCAATAGCCTCGTGCTGGGCCTCAGAGTCCCCTTCGGGGCCCTGTGAAGGGACCCTGGGTCTCCGTTTCCAGAGTGAGCCCAAGGGCCAATTTGTTACCCATCCTTGGCCTCAGTGGCCTACAGACCCGTCTCCTACCCACCTCCCTGCTCAGGAGGCTGATTGGACCTAGCAAGGGGCCCTTGTGAAAACCCCCGAGGGGCGCAGTGACTCAGAGGGGCGGAGGCCTGATGCTCGGGCACAGGGGGGTTGTGGTGAGGAGCCGGCTGACCCCGAAGCTTGGAACGCTGACTCACCAGGGCTCCCCTGGGTTCCCTGCTGCTCAGACCAAGGCCCATATCTGATCTGGCACTCCCAGTCGTTCTGCTTCCGGGGGGCAATTTCAGGAATTCCCTTCCTGGCCGAGGTCCCGGGAAGGAGCAGACAAAGCCCCTCACAGGGCAGCACCAGACCTGGCTCCCTACCAGGAAAGAGCAGGCCCCAGCCTGGCCTCCCCTAAACATCCCGGCATTTCTTTCAGCTCTCACCTGCCTCGGGGTGGCGCGGGCTGCAGCACCAAAGGACCCTCCGGGGCGGGTCTCGTGCAGAAGACCCAGGCACCCCGTTCACAGAATGCCAAGGCCGTGCTCTTAGAGGTCATGAGCATGTGGGTATGTGTTGTGTTCTCCTTCAGACTCACTTAATCCCTTCCCTTGGGAGCTTCCAGTCTGAGCAGGAAGACATAGATCCTTCCCTCAGGGACCCCCAGAGTGACTTTCCATGGTCATGCCAGTGAGAGAGTGAATGAAGGAAGGAACCAATGAATGATGGAGACCCAGGGCAGAGAAGAAATGTTGGAAAAGGTCCAAAGTTGGGAGGGAGGGAGTCAGAAGCAGGTAGTAAGGACACAAGGCAGAGGGCAGGGAGCTGGCTGGCCCACACACCTTGTTCCTCAGGTCCTCGATGGTCTTGAAGTAGGGGCTGTAGTCGCGGGCGGGCCCCGGCCCCTGCTTCTGGTACCAGTCCCGGATCTTCACCTCCAGGTCAGCGTTGGCCTCCTCCAGGGCGCGCACCTTGTCCAGGTAGGAGGCCAGCCGGTCATTGAGGTTCTGCATGGTCTCCTTCTCGCTGCCCCCCAGCAGGGCGTCCGCGGCACCAAAGCCGGAGCCGAAGCCCGCGCCGAAGCCAGAGCCGAAGCCCACGCCGAAGCCGGAGCCGGAGCCGAAGCCCCCGCCCAGGCTGCAGGTGTAGCCCCCGCCGTAGCCGCCCCCCAAGCCCGCCGAGAAGCGGGATGAGGTGACCGACATGTTGCCACAGCTGCCAGCTCCCAGGAGGCTGGGGGCCCGGCAGGCGCCCCCCACACGAACCGAGGACACCCGAGAGAACCCCCCACCCGGCACACACAGGCCCTTGACGGAGCCGGAGGTTGAGAACTGGCGGATGCTGGTGGTGGTGGCAGCCATCGTGTCCACAAGTCAGGAGCAGGGTCTGGTCTGGACAGAGACCCCAGGCAGCTCTTTATAGCCAGGCTAAAACGGGGCTGGGCCCCCGGCCCTTGAAGTCAGAGCCAAAACCCCAGCCATGTAATTTATTTCCATACCGGCCGCCCAGGGCCTGGGGCTCAGGCTGGACATGCCGAGTGCATCCCCCGGGCCCCATCCCCTACCAGCGCCTGGCCTGGACAGGTGGCCTCTTAGCCCATTGTCTGTTGGGAAACAAAGGTGGCGTTGGAGCCGCAGCCCCGGGGCAGGGTGAACCTCCATTCTCGGCCACAATTAGGCAGCTGAGCTCATCCTTGGGGGCAGTCCGGAGAACCCAGCCCTGGGAGCCAGACAGGGCCTAGAACAAGGCTCCACAAGCCTGGAGCACGGAGGCTGGTCTGGCCCCCCAATCAGCATTCCCGAGCCCCAGGGAGAGGGTGGAAAGATTTGGGATGACACCCTCTCCCAGGTACAGTGTGGCCCTGAGAGAGCACACGCACCGCCCCCCCCCCCCGCCCCCAGACCAAAGGAGAGAATCAGCCTCTACTTGAGGGATTCCCCCAGCTGATCAATCCACGTCTGCGGGAGGGGACACAGCCCCTGGCCTGGGGGATCGGGATCTGAGGGGAATAGACACTGCCATTGGCCTGAGGAAGCTTTGGATCCAAGCCTCACAGGAAGTCAATTCACAAGCCTGTTCCCTCCTTTGTAAAATGGGGGTCATTCCTGCCTCCCATGGTCTTTGAGGGAATCTGGAGAGGTGGTGGCATCAGTGAAGCTGGGGGTGGACTCAGGAGTTTGAGACCAGAGGGAGAAAAACGAAGCAGAGAGTTAGGGTGACCGCTCCCGCTCATCCCCCCAGGAGCAAAGGAAGGCCACTCTGGAAGGGCTCCCTGGAGGAGGCGAAGCCAGATCTGTCTGTGCAGCTGGGCGTGTCCGCTAGCACTGCACCCAGGGGAGGGCCACCCCTGCGAGGGAGCAGAGCTGTCCCACTTCCTGGCAGCTGGCACCCGCCCGCCGCCCAACAAGAGATTACAGCCTAATCTCCTCGGCGCTAATGATTTAGGCACTGCCAGGACACTGGCGTCTACACCGGGCCTGTCTGAATGGGGAGCTTCCGGGGGTGGCCAGGGCCTGAGGGATGGGCAGGTGAGGGCGAACCTGGCTCCCATGCGGGTGGCCCGGGCTCTCAGCCCACACACGGGGACACAGAGGGAGTCAGGTTTTCCATGCAGGCCTCAGCAACGGGGCTGAGGCAGGCTGCTAGAAGGACTTCTTGCTTAGAAAGTGGGTGGCCTCCCAGGCGACGATGTCTCCTTGCTTGGGAAGTGGGGACAGCACAAGCTATCTGGGAGAGAAGGGATGAACCCCAGCCTAACCCTGCTCCAGCCCTGCCTGCGAAGTCGAGGGGTGCCCAGTGCTGCTGGAGGAGGATGGAGAGGGGGCTCAAAATCAAGGCAGGGGAGCAAGATCAGACCTCCAGGGTTCTCTCACAAGGTTAGACACCAGGGAGGACTTCCTGGCAATCCAGGATGGTCTCTAGGAAGGACCTGGGGTCACCTGAGTGGGCCAGAGACAGGCCCTATCCCAGCCAATCACCCTGTCACAGAACGACATGCAGTGAGACCCTCCCCATCCCTGCTGGAGCCATCCTCCCAGGAACACCCCCTCCCCCAGGAGCTAAGTCCCTTCCTCCCTCCAAGCAGCCTCGCTGGGTTGTCTGCCTTCCACACTGAATCTGGAGTGCGGCCAGGGGCCCTTCAGTGCCTCTCCCTAAAGCCCACAGCCCAGCCTTCACCCTACCTCCAAAGCTCCCAGACCCTAGTCTTGAGGTCCAGCTTCAGGGGGCAGAGAGTTTATTAACCTTCTTTCCTCCCTCCAAAATCACCAAGGTCTCATCTACCATCACCACCATTTGACCCCCTCAAGCTCCCTCAGCCCTGACATCAGACCGCATGCCAAGGTCTGAGCTTGCTTCCCCACACTGGTGATTCCCAGGCCTTCTGTCTCTGCTCTTTGGAGACTCTACTGTCTGTGGATCCCCCTAAGGCACCCCAACCCAGAAAGGATTCACATGCTGAGGGATGGGCCCAGCCAGCCCCTATCCCTGAGTGAAAGGGTAGAGTTAGACCCCAGGAAGCTTCCCTGGCCCTCTGGAATGCATGACTATCCCTGGCCTACGAAGACCTGGACATTCCACCCACACAGCTCAGGGACAGCCCTCGCCACATCTTCCCAGCAGTGCTATGAGGAAACTGAGGCACATGGCGCTTGAGTGGCCAACACGCAGGTGGGGCGGGGCAGGGGGGGCCGGCATTAGCAGCAGAGCCAGGCCCAGGGTCAGGGCCGTAGCAGCTCCCACTCTCCCTGCCAGTTGGGGAAGGAAGGTCTGACAGGAGCCAGCCGGAAGGCTGCACAGAGGTCCTCTCGGCCGTGACTCCTCCTGCCCGGGCCTGTCCTCCACCCCCGGCAGGGAGAGGCCCCTGGCAGCCGAACGGGCAGCACCAGACCCGCAGCCCCCGCAGTCGTCAGCAGCTTGGCCCACATGGAAGATGAGAAGAAAAGGAGGAAGGGATCCAGCCCCAGAGGCTTCTGGGAGTCAAGCACAGTGGGAGAGGGGACCCGTGGACCCAGGGAATGACTGGGACAACTCCCCTCGTCCCCCACTGCCTTCATGCCAGCCCTAGGCTTGACTAACCCCACAGGCCCCAGGGCCTCCTCTCCAGGGGTTGCTGAAAAGCCAGCAGGCTCAAGGGAGTAGAGACAGGCCTCGCCTCGGATCTGAGTGGGACCAGTGTGTGGGGAGAGGGTCCATGAAACCACACCCACCCCTCTGATGTTGCTGGAAGGCTCAGAATGGAGAGTAACCTGGGGGCCCGGTATGCAGTTGATGTTCAATAAACACATATTAATAGGGAGCGCGGGCTGACTCAGTCAGACAAGCATGTGACTCTGATCTTTGGGTCATGAGTTCAAGCCCCATGTTGGGTGTAGAGATTCCTTAAATATATAAATAAACTTAAAAAATAATGGGTGCGTATTAATACTGATAAAAGTCATGCCACATCTGCCTGGCTTCTTGGTACCTCTAGGCTCCCAGCATTAACTGTCACCCCCGAGGACAGTGCCCACACTTCACCCCCACCCAGAACCCAGAGCCCAGCTTGTACACAGCAGATGCTTTCATTTTTTTTTTTTAATTTTTTTTAATGTTTATTTTTGAAAGAGATAGAGACACACAGTGCGAGTGGAGGAGGGGCAGAGAGAGAGGGAGACACAGAATCCGAAGCAGGCTCCAGGCTCCCAGCTGTCAGCACAGAGCCCGATGCGGGGCTCGAACCCACGAACCGTGAGATAGTGACCTGAGCTAAAGTCGGATGCTTAACCGACTGAGCCACCCAGGTGCCCCACACAGCAGATACTTTCAGGTGCTTATTGAATCACTAGGGACATGGAGTCTGGACCATGACTGAGGTGGAGACAGGGACCCAAATAGGAAACACACGATCACCTACCCTCTCCACCAAGGAAAAAGGTCCATATCAGGTGAGGTCGGGGAAGTGAGAGGTCCAGGAGTCCAGGATTGGGGGGTGATGCACCCAGCTGGGACCTTGGCTTGGCTGATGAGGAGAAGACCCCATATCCTTCAGGAATCCCAAAGACCTTCCTTCCACCTGTGACACCTGCCACTGGGGTACCTGTCTGCCCCTTTCCATATTCTACAGACACTGAGGCTTTATCACCTCTCCTCTGGGGGACCTTTGTCTGCAACGGGATAGGCAGAGCCACCAAGCAGCTCACAGGTCCCCCGCCTGGCCAGCCTGTCCTCAGAAGTGCACCTGCACCTAGCCACACCTGCCCTCAGCTGGAACCCTCCTCTTCCTCTATTGTTTCCTCAGCCTCTGTCCTGAGGCCCAAGGCCCCAGGACCACCCCCACCCAGATCCACCCACTGAGGACTTTTGTCCAGCTCCAAAGAGAGCCCCACCCTCCACTCCCGGGACTGTGGGAGATGCAGAACATTCTTGGGGCTCCCGAGAGTCTCCTCCCAGTTAGGAGAGTCAGGGGTGGGTGTCCCTCAATGCCCCCTTACACACCAGGAGTCTCTGGGTGCTTTCTTGTCTCCCCAGGGATGAGCAGACTCAGCCACCTCCCTCTGACTGGTTTCCAGGAACCATCAGCCTGGAATGGACCCAACACATGAGATACAGCACCCAGAACACCTCACCCTTTCAGGCAGAGCCACCTCGGCTGCCGAGGGCTCCTCCCCTAAAAGGACCCAGAGGTCCGAGTGCCCCCAGTGAGACCCAGGCAGGATGACAGGGCAGGGGAGGGAGGGGGTGGAAATGGATGGAGAGGAAATCTGGGAGGGAAACCCAGGCCTGAGGGAGGCATGCATGGGAACTCTTGCTGCCTTCTGCCTTCCCTCCCCCTTCCCTCCTCTTCCTCCTTCTTTCCACTCCCCCTTCCCTGGCCTGAGGGCAGCATCCCAGGTGGGTTCTTCTTTCAGGCCTGGGGCTCACACCTCCTCCCCACCTGGCCTGGCAAACTGGCTTGGGGACCCTAGAGCCTGGGGGACAGAAGCCAGAGACCCTGAAGGGACTCTAGGCTCCTTCCAGCCTTCCAGGCCCCACAAGTCCAGGGCCCTCAGGCCCTGCCGCACCTGCCCTCCGCTCTTCACCTGAGAGACCAGATGCTCCCTGTTCATCTGCACCCATTTGTACCTGCTTTTCAATGCTCTAGAGTGATCTCCTCCAGGGACAAGTGTGGCCTCTCCAGTCTCCTGGGGAGAGGCTTTATCTCTCCCCTCAGATTTTTAATTAAATTTTTAATTAAAAAATTACAGCAGCAGCCGTGTCTCGCAGGAGGCCCAGGGGAGGGAGGATGAGGGAAGGAGGACTCAAGGAGAGAAGAGCAGGATAGGAAGGATTATGGAAAGGCAGAGAGAAAGGCAGGAGGAGGCCGAGGGGGCCTTCAATCCCCCTGTTCCCAACCGAGGAGGTCCACAATGGAAAGCAAGGTCGTCTGTCCTTCCCAAGGGCAAAACAGGAGGACAGAGCAGGAGCACACCTGTGCAGAGGCCTGGGCTCCGTGGAATACTCTGACCCCTCGACCTCCCACCAACTCCTCCCATCAAGGCCTGCCTGGCCCCTGAAGCTGCCCCAGCCTGCTGGCCAGAAGCCAGCTCCCTCCGCTAAACTTCACAGCCCCCTTGTCCTGCTGCCCAGCCTCAGGCTCTGGAGGCCCTGGGGCTTGTTATTTAACATCAGAGAGGAACCCTGTCATCAAGGAGGAATCACAGCTTCTATTTGGTCCAGAGTCAGGCACACATTATCTGTGATCATAAGCCCAACTCCAGGGGTGGCTCAGTCGGTTAGGTGTCCGACTCTTGGTTTCAGCTCAGGTCATGATCTTGCAGTTCGTGAGTTCAAGCCCCGCATTGGGCTCTGTGCTGACAGTGTGGAGCCTGCTTGGGATTCTCTGTCTCCCTCTCTCTCTGTCCCTCCCCTCCTCAAAAATAAATAAATAAACATTTTAAAAAAAGAAGAAGAAGCCCAAGTCCAAGGTCCTGAGGTCAATGGAAACTCTGTGTAGCCTTGGGCATCTCACATCCCTTCTCTCAGCCTCAGCTCCCTCCCTCATCTGTAAAATGGGGCCACTGGACTTCCATGACAAATTCATGAGGCTGAAACAAGACAGTTTGTCAAGGCAGTCGGTGCTACGCCTTCTTCGTACTGGGGATCCAGGAAAGGTTCAATGACTCCAAAGTTGGTTGGGTGAAGCATCCCAGCAGGGAGATATAATCCTTCCCTCCCCAGGCTAGGCAGAGTAACAAACCCCAAAGATGTCCACATCCTAATCCCCAGAACCTGGGAATGTGCACCGAATGTGGCAAAGGGGACTTTGCACGTGTGGTTGAGAAACCTGCAATGGGGAGATTAGTCTGGATTATCTGGTTGAGCCCACGATCATCACAAGAGTCATTTATAAGAGGGAGGCAGGAGGGTCAGAGTCAGAGATGTGACAATAGAAGCAGCGGTCCAAGTGATGAGACCACGAGCCAGGGAACGTGGGCAGCCACTAAAAGCTGAAAAAGGCAAGAAACAGGGACGCCTGGGTGGCTCAGTCGGTTAAGTGTCCGACTTTGGCTCGGATCATGATCTCACGGTTCATGGGTTCAAGTCCTGAGTCAGGCTCTGTGCTCACAGCTCAGAGCCGGGAGCCTGCTTCGGATTCCATGTCTCTCTGACCCTCCCCCACTCACAATCTGTCTGTCTGTCTGTCTGTCTCTCTCTCAAAAATAAATAAACATTAAAAAAATTTTAATGAGAAGCACAGCCCTACTGACACCTCACAGAACCCATTTAAGACCTCTGACTTCCAGAACTGTGAGATGACAAATACGTGTTGCTTTAAGCCCCCAAGTTTGTGGTAATTTGTTACAGCAGCACTTGGAAACTAATACACTCCCCTGGCCCATTGTAACACCACTGAGTGCTAGCCACTCTCACTTGTGTGAGAATTATTTGGAGGTGGACCTTTCTAGAATCATCATCCTTTACAGCCAAAAGATGGCTTTCTGTTCATCTCTGGACCCAACGCAAGGTCTAACTCAGCACTTTGCATACACAGCGGGTGCCCAGCTGATGCCTGCTGAATGGATGCAGGCCATAAGAACCCAAAGTTGGGTTTCATTCAGCACTCTTCATTGCATTCGTTGTGTGGCAGTCAGCAGGCTGGGTGCTGAGAATTCAGCACTGAGTCAGCCAAGCCCTGCCCTTAATGAGCGCAGGCCGATGAGCGAGAGACGCACAAACAGTCCATCGCGGCACGGTGTTTTCTGTGTGGTGATAAAGGTATGTATGTACGAGCACCTTGGGAGGAGGAGAAGGAAGAGACTCATTCAGACCGGGCCGCTGAAGACAGTTTCACAGGGAGGGACAAAAAGCTGGGTCTCGAAGCCAGGGCAGGGCTTTGCCAGGCAGAGAGGACAAGGGGAGAGATCATCCAGGCACAGGCGGGAACGCACGGGGTGTGCTGGGGAACACCCAGAGGCCACAGCTGCCTCAGTATTTCCAGGAAGGTGCAATAGCAATGTTCAGGAAGATGGATCTCACAAGGAAATGCCTTCGTTCAGCCACTGTTGGTAGAGTACTGCTGCGTGCGGGACATCGTCCCAGGCTCCAGCGATACGGTCGTGAGCACAACAGACAACACCCTTGCTCTTAGGGAGCAGACCTTCTAGCGAGAGAGACGGGCAATCATCAAACCAGAGAATGATATGTTCTCCAGGGAAACACAAAAGCGATATGAGAGTTTCAGGCGGCCAAGGAGGGCTTCTTCTAAGTGACATTCAAGGAGGAAACTGAATGAAGGAAGGAGCCAGCCGTGTACAGGAAGGGCATTCCCGGCCGAGGTGACAGCTAGTGCAGAAGCCCTGAGGCAGGACCAAGGTACACATCTTTGGGGACTAGAAAGAAGGGCCAGTGCGGCTGGCGTGGGGGTGAGCAAGGGAGAGGGTGGAGCCACCTCAGGCCAAAAAGGGGCAGGGCCGACCCTGCAGAGCAGCGGTTCTCATCCAGGATCCACCAGAGCTGGGCCCAGCCGGGCCTCCTGAGAGATGGGTGGGCTGAGCATCCGGTAGGCCAGGGCAAGGCAAGTCCTTGTCAGTTTTTGTTTGTGTGTGTGTTTTACTGCAAACTTCCCAGAGTCCTTAGCAAGCCGATGCACATTGTGACTGTGCAGGGAGGGGATAAAGTGCTAAGCATTTCTCAAACTTACTCACCCAGGGTTAGTGGGTGGCACTAGGGTTCCATGGAACCCGCTTTGGGAATCTCTGGGCCAATGCATAGGGCAGGGAAGTGGGGAGAAATGGCTAAACAGAGGCTGGAAAGGGAGACTGCCATGAAAAGACGTGCTAAAAAGTTTGGACTTGGGGCGCCTGGTGGTGGCTGAGTCGGTTAAGCGGCCGACTTCGGCTCAGGTCACGATCTCACGGTTTGTGGGTTCGAGCCCCGCGTCGAGCTCTGTGCTGACAGCTGGGAGCCTGGAGCCTGCTTCGGATTCTGTGTCTCCCTCTCTCTCTGCTCCTCCCCCGCTCGTGCTCTGTCTCTCTCTCAAAAATAAAATAAACATTAAAAAATTTTTTTAAAAAGTTTGGACTTCATCTGCAGCACTAGAGAGTCTTTCAAGCTTTGCTGCGCTGTTTCATTTTTAATGTGTCTATTTATGGAGATTCTAATTCTATAAAAGGGATAGTATCGATCTCGTGGACGCCTCAGTTTCCCAGTTAATCATATCTCTCGGAGAGCCACCTCGTTCTGTTTAATGCATCATGACCATGAGCTGTAATTGACTTACACCTGACCCTACCAAACACTTCTCTGGTCTCCCGGGTTCTTGCTTTTACCCACGACAGTGAAATAAGCCTCCCCGAACATACACGACAGTGAACTTCTGCATACACCTCCATAGGGCCAATCTTAGCGGTGGGATTACTGGGATAAAGGGTGAATCCAGGGACGCCTGGGTGACTCAGTCTGTTGGGTGTCTGGCTCTTGATTTCGACTCAGGTCATGATCTCACAGTTGGTGAGTTCGAGCCCCACATCGGGCTCTGTGCTGACAGTGGGGAGCCTGCTTGGGATTCTCTCTCTCTCTCTCTCTCTCTCTGACCCTCCCCTGCTCTCTCTCTCTCTCTCTCTCTCCCTCTCTCAAAATGAATAAACTTTTAAAAATAAGTTGTTTTTTTTGTTTTTTTTTTTTTTAAAAGGTAAATCCAGAGCACCTGGTGGCTCAGTCATTTAAGCATCTGACTTTGGCTCAGGTCATGATCTCGCAGTTCGTGGGTTCCAGCCCCGCATCAGGTTCTGTGCTGACAGCTCAGAGCCTGGAGCCTGCTTCGGATCCTGTGTCTCCCTCTCTGCCCCTCCCCCATTCGTGCTCCGCCTGTCTCTCAAAAATGAGTAAACATTTTTTTTTTAATTTTTTAAGGTTAATGCATTGTTCACTTTGATAGCTACTGCCAGATTTTCTTCCAGTGTGAACTGAAATGACAGAGAGAGTCTGCTTGAAGATACTCTAGTCCCCTCCACAGCAGATGATAGTGGGAGAGAGAGAAGGGACAAGAGCAACAACACGAGGACAATTAGCACACCGGGCAATGGACATCCGGCAGTTTGTTTCACTATTCTCTCCCTGCTTTTGTGTATGTTTCAAATTTTTCACAGTAAAGAGCGAAGTCTCCTCGGGAAGCTCTACATACTCTCACCTGCTCCGCCGGCACTGGGTCTCATCACGGCTGGAAGCTTTGTCTGGTGCTGCTGTGTTCCGAGTTTTGTCTTTTTGACAGCTGGAGGCCCCCTGCTTCATGCTCCCTTTCTTTAATCACCACTGAGACTGGACATCCCCCCCAAGTTTCTTGGTCCCTCCTTATTTTCCTTCTTTCTTATGAACCCACGGTTCCTATCCTTTACCTAGTTTTCCGGTGGGGTCTTTTCCTTCCCAACTTGTGTGAGCTTTTGGCAAATGTGGGAAGGAGGCCTTTGGCACATGGGTTACACACGGGTTTCCCCAGTTGGCCATTGGTCTTCCAACTTTGTCCACAGCGTCTCTTCCCAAACAGATTATCTCCCTTAGATCACAGTTGATCGTTGTTTCTCGAATGCACCCAGGCACCAGGCGCACTGCAGCGGGGGTGTGAAAGCTGGACAGGGGCAAGGGCGGGCCTGGGGCTGAAGTGATGGCCCGGGAGAGAGACGGTGAGGGTGAGGACAGGACACGGTGGCCAACCGGGAGGCCTGAGCTGAGTAGGCAGCAAGATGACTCCGCATTTTCTGGGCTGAGCAGGTGGGCGGGTAACGATGCCACTGACTGGGACAGTCAGAGCGAAACGCAAGGTTCAGAGGAAGAAAACAATTCTCTACTCTCAAAGCACTTACCACCCTATGTGGTCACACCTATTTGCCTGTCTCCTCCTCTAGACAAGGGCAGAGACCCTGCCCTGTCCCCAGAAATGGAAACAGCAATGGCGCCTGAGAACTGTAGAAGTTAATGAATAAATGAATGACCTGAGTGCGAAGTTCCTCTCAGAGCAGAGATGTCAGGAAGTGAAAGGTGGCATTCACAACTCAAGGGATTATCTCTTCCACAATGCCTCCCTCCCCAGGAGTTGATGGGGATGATGGCCACGCCTTGTGTGAGCCAACCAGACCCGGCTGTGCCCACCAACCAGTGCCAAAAGACAAGGGGTTGCATGTGGTCCTGAGAACTCCAGAATCCACAGGCTCCTTGGATATGACAGGCTGAGGGACCTCTCTGGACATCAGGCCAGGAAGGCCTCCACCTAGAGGTGAACCAGGGAAGCAGGAAACCAGTGAGGTCACCACAGAGACCGCAGAGGCAGAACCCTGGGCCTAGAACCTTGGAGAACCTTCTAGAAAGACTGGCTGGCTCCAACAGACCACAGTGGCCCAGGAGAAGACCTCCAGGGCAGATGAGGCAGGCCGGTCACATTTCTGGGGGTGATTTCAAGCTCACCACCTGGAGACACTGGTCAGGGCTGGAAACCCTGGCAGTGCCTGACCAGGGAGCAGAGGGAGGGAAAAACAGAGGACACTATGGGGTTCCCACCTCATGTAGGCATCTCATCTGACCCTTACGCTTCGTAGCTCTCAAAGGAGAAGCCAGAATGCTTGCATCAGAACTCCAGGCCCTGCTCCTTCCAAGAACCTCCCGGATTAAACCCGGACTCCCGAGAGCGCAGGCTGGAGCCTCAAATCTGTACCTGGAGCGCCCTCTGCTGGCCACCCCGGGTCACGCGCCTCTGCTTCGCAGTCCAACCCCTGCGCCTCACACCCGCCCCTTCTCACTATCTTCGGCTCCTCCTTCTAGTCCCATGACCCTCACAGCCCCTGGCGCCCAGGTTGGGCCGTGTGTCCATTCCCTGCCTCCAGGCCGAAGGACACGAAACTCCTTTCTGCAGCCGACCTGTACATTGATCCTGCCCATCCTTCCGTTCTCCATCTCAAAACACGGCCCCGAATCTGGCCCAAAGTCCTCCTCCCCACCCGCAGTTCAGGTGGTTCTATTAAACCGCTTGCCCCAAAGTCAATCCTCCTACCCAGCCTCCCCCAGCCCCGACTGTGACGTTCTCTAAGGTAGGCCACGCTCTACTCTGTGGGGACCACCTCCTACCTGAGGCCAGCTCCCGAGAGACAGCAGGTGTCCTTGGTTCGCCCTCCTTGGAATACCCCACACAGAGTATGACCCTCCACTCAGTTCACAAAAGATGGAACGCGTCTATGTGCGAACCATTGTGAGTGCCCAGTGTGTATATCTGTGTCCGGGCGCGGCCCGTGCGTGTGGCACAGGGAGTGGGGCCCCCTCTGGGAGGTCTCTGCAGGGGACTTGGGTGGGGCCGCCCCCCCGCCCCACCCCTGCCGCCTGGCTCAGAGCGGAAAGAAACTGGCGTCCCGCGCCCGCAGGGGGCAGCACCGAGCCGCTCTGGCCCCGCCGCGTACTCATCCGAAGGAGTCCCGGCGGCGTCACCGGCCAAGAAGGGCTTCAGATCTACAAAGAAAGCAAAGAAACCCTGTGGGTCTAAGGGATGGCATGGGAAGGGGCACCTGGCAAAGTTTCCAGAACTTTGAGTGGCGGGTTCACAGGCGTTTGTTGTACCTTAATTTTTAAATCCTGCCCATATGTTGTAGGTGTTATTTTAAATCTATTCAGAACTACTTTTTTTTTTTAATAATCATCCTCGGGCTCTCTCTAGGACAGGAAAGACCCCTCACTCCTCTGAGTAAGCCGCCGAGGGCAAAATTGAGGCTTCCAGCCCCCTTGGGACTCCCCAGAAAGCCTGCGGAGGCTCTGAGTTTCCCCGGGGTTGACCATGGCCTTGGGGGAGGGCAGAGCAAAGCTTCTCCTACAGCCCCGGGTCCCACCAGCCTCCCTCCAGGATACGCATTTACACACAGCTCTCACGCACAGTCATGTGTTCACAGGGCGGCCTATTCACTCAGACTCGGCACACACACGCTAATTCACACTCACACATTTACACACAGCCCACACTCATTCACACTCTCCTTCTCACACAAATCACACTCACTAACTCCCCCTTGCGCACGCGTGCATTCACACCCACCCAGACTCCCACATTCACACACTCACATACTCTCACAGACTCACACACTCATAATCACCGACACATACACTCACACTCACAGATTCATACACCCCCACACACCTTATGTACACACTTACAGACTCCCATACTCATACTTCCAGTCAGCTTGCACGCACATTCGCACAGACTCTCATGCGTTCCCACTCACGGACACACACCCTCGGGCTCACAAACCCTTACGCACACACACACACTCAGATCCACATTCACACATTCAGGCAGCCTTCACAGCCTTATACACCCGTACGCATTCACAGACTCCCGCGCTCACATTCTCACATACTCGCGGACATACCTGTGCGCCTTCACACGTGTGCACACTCAGCCTCTCGCTGCTTGCGCTTTGCACACTCATTCACACACTCACACAGAGCAGCCGGTTCCCACTCACGCTCTGGCCCAGTGACCTTGAGTCATCACAGGCAGAGAGAAGGAGCTGGGTCTCAAGAGAGTTCTGGGATCTTCCCAGGAGGCCCAGTCCCAAGGTACAGAGAGGTTTCTCCTCAGACTGAAGGAAGCAGTTCATGTGACAGCCCTGTGCGAGTCCACATGCCTCAGAGGGAGTCCCCAAACTTCCTGCACTCGTTCACTAGCTCGTTCTCTCGCTCCCTGACCTACCTGAGGGCGAGCCCGGGGACACGACACAGACACATAGCGAGCCCTGATGTCGGGGAGCTCTGTCTCCAGGGGAGATGCCTGGACTTCACGAGCTGGCTGAGCAGGGCATCATGGGGGCCTGAGCGGGTGGAGCTGTGGAAACATCTAGGAGGGGCCCCTGTCCCAGCGCAAGGGGCAGGACAGCTGGAGAAGGGATCTGAACAGGACCTGCACACATAGGGGTCACAGGTAGACACCGGCCTCCCAGGCCTGGGGCCTGGCACCCTCGGGAAAGAGCGAGACCTCCTGGACGAGGGGAGTTAGCCAGGGAAGCAGAGATAGGGGCTGGGCCTGGAGAGGCTGGAGGGGCCACCTGTGGAAGGCGTGTGGCCTTTCTCTCTTTAAGAGAAAGGCCACAGGGAGCCCTGATCAACTGTGCAGAACGGGAGAGGACGCTCCACAGAGGCTGACAGTGCGTGTCCAGAACTGGCAGGTGCCCTCAGCCCCCAACCCAGGAACAGAGCTGGCCCAGAGAGCAGAGCCACTGGTCCATGAATGCCCACAGATGCTCCCCTAACTTGTCAGAATGAGTGCCCCGTGAGTGACAGAGGGTCTTTCTATACATAGGGTCAGAAACAAACACACAGCCCTGAGAACCTGGTGATCTTCAGGAAGAGTTGCCAGCTTCTCCCAAAAAGCCCGCCCCCACCAGGCCACTGGCTCTAGACCAGCCAGAAGCGAAGGGGTGCGGGGGGACACCCCACCGCAAGGAGCAGGGTCCGGGAGGCCTGGCAAAGCAGAGCTGGGGATAGTTCGGGGAGGGTGCTGTGCCCTGGGTCCCCAGCCGGGACCCATTCCTGGACGAGGGAGGGCGGGACTGCTCCGACCCACACATTCCAGCTGCTGCCACACCCTTCCAGCCTGTTCTCACCTGTTCCCACGGTTTCCCAGACTGCCCTGGGCCCGGCTCTCACTGCCAACTCCCAGAATCCCTCAAGGCTCAGAATCCAACTACAGGGACTTTGGTCTAAGTGTCCAGAAACCCACTTCCACTGGGCCAACTGCCTCCCCACCAAAACACACACACACACACACACACACACACACACACACACTGAACCATCCTCAGCCCCAGGACACAAACAGGGCTTTCAGGGAGTTGAGGCACTACTTTCCACTGCAAACAGCACCACCCTCTGGGACACAGTGCTGCCCTCTTGCCACAAGGCCCTGGGCTACACCTCCTCTACACCCCCTCTCCCCGACCCAGGTCCCCTGGCTGCCTGGAGCTCAGCCTGCCGCTCTTCACAGGTGCAGGCACGACATCCCTGCTCATCCCCCAGCCTCTCCTCCCACCGCCCCGGTGTCACCCTTGCTGATTTTGCATGCAGGACAGAATTCCCACGCCCCCCTACCTGGGCCCAGGGCCAGGGCCCGTGTGTTCCCACCAAAGCCTGGGAAGTGATCTCTGCAGCCCGAGCTGCCCTGGGTCCTCCCAAGAAAGAGCCAAGCCCTGCCTGCTGCAGGGGCCTGACGGAGGACGCCCAGGTCTCACAGGCTGAGCTCCAAGCTGCTGAGGCTGCAGAACAGAGTGACGGGCGGGCAAGGGGTGCCCTTCAGCCACTCACGGGGGTTTGAAATGCCATCTTCACCAGCAGACGTCCGAGGAAGAGGGTAAACAGCGGCCAGAGTCCCCAGATCCCAGACTTGAGGTCCTCCCCCCACCCACCCCCAATCAGGAGCCTGGCCTGACCTGCAGGGACTCATGGGGAAGCTGGAGAGCTGACCTGGCCTGGGCTGGGCCTGCAGAGCTCGGCTGGGCCGAGATCCCAGCAGGGCTTCCCCCGGCGGGAAAGAGGTGGGATCCCAGCAGAACCCGCCTCGGTCCCGAGCCACTTCTTCAGTCTCAAGGTCACCTTCCATCCACCAAGAGCCCCGGGGTTTTGTGCTCCTTTTACAGGAAGGGAAACTCAGGCCCAGAGAGAGGCAGTGGACTGTGGGAAGAATTTTACTACAAGTGAGGGGTGGGGACTGACCTCCGCGGACCCCCATATGTCTCCCTCCCTGTCCCAGATGCCGAGACAGGGGTGCGGAGGAAGCAGGGCCCCCACAGGCACACGACCCCACTCATAGCCTCTGTCCCCGGCCCCCAGAGCTCCAAGCTAGTGAGGACAAAGTCTTCCCTGAGAAACTGGGGACAACAAACAGAATGGGACCCAGCTGCTCGAGGGGGGGGGCCTTGCCACCCCAGCTTTCAGACACCCTTCACTGTTCCACCAACATTTGCTGAGCAACGAGCAAGACTAAGGCCCAGCCCACAGACTGTCTTAAGCCTCAGCCTCCAGCTCTCCAAGCACAGAGGACATGAGTAGGGGCACCCCGAGAGCCCAGGCCATTGTGGGGGCTGCGCTTTAGCAGGCTGTCCCCGCCAGGCTGCACCCCACCCAGCAAGGACACGCAAGGCAAGCAGTTCCCAATACCACCATTCCTAGTGGGTGCCAGACATGTTCCTTACAAGGCTGAGGAGCTGAGCTGGCTCAGACAGGCGGGGGCCCGGGAGGGGCATAGAACACCTGGCTGGGCCAAGCCCGGACGCACCCCACTCGTGAGGAATGTGGACGCCGCCCGGGCCAGCCCTGGGAAAGTTGCCACCCCCCTGGCTCCCGCCCGGCCCTGACTCAGCCTGGGTGGGCCGGGAAGGTGCAGCCTCAGCAGGACCTGAGTCTCTCCCACCCCACCCTCCCCGCTGGCCCACTGGGGACCGAAGCCGGGGGACGGGGCCTGAGAGAGGGGCCAAGAGCCGAGACGGCACCCACCAGGCCTCAGGATGTGGAGGAAAGGCAGGGACTCCATCAGACCTGTCCCTCTCCTGCTCTGCCCAGGGGCGTGCCCCCTTGAGAGTCCCCCACATGTCAGGAGAGCCAGATGCTGTAAACACAGTGGTCTGCACCCGTGTGACTCTAGTATGAGACTTGTCATTTTTCTAAGCCTCAGTTTCCTCATCTGTAAAAGGGGCCAGTGATGGCTCCTCCCCACAGTGCAGGGCTGAGGTGGTGGGGAAGCTACGGCTGAACCAGGAAGCATCAGACAAGCAGTGGTAAATTAACCAGGACTTTGACCAGGCCTGGGAACTTGGGGGAGGGTCCCGCCAGCTCTGGCAGGGTGCTTTCACCCTCAGAGGAAAAGCAGAAAGACCCTGGGGCCCCACCTCCCCCTGAGTCACAGAAGCATCTGCTGAGCCCCCCAGGGAGCTTGATTAGGTCAGTGCTCCCTGCAGAGCTGAGTGATTCCATGGGTCCTCCGTCCTCATCATCCACTATGGATATGCTGAACTCCCCAGGACATGGGCTGTGTCTCTCCCTCAGCTATGAGATTCCCCACGGCTGCGGCCACGTTTCTCCCCCAGAGGGGATCCCCAGGGACTGAGACCCTGTCTGCCTTTCTCTGTCTCCCCACATTCTCTGACCTGCTCCACAAAGACCAAAGACCAGTGAAGATCCAAAAACCTGTCCTTCCCCACCCGGTGCTGCCTCGACTTCCCCAAGCCCTGACAATTCCTCTGCTCAACCACCAGCCAGCTCCCAAACACCATGCTGGGCCTGCCTCATGGTCAGTGCCTGCCTTCACCCCCAACCTGGGGGCCAGCCAACCTGCCACCCCTCCTGTGCTGGGGAGGAGGCCGCCTGTCCCCAGCTGGGACAGATGGGCCCTGTCAGACCCTCCCTCCCTGGAACTCTTCCCACTGCCCGGCTGGCCCGGGAGAACTTTCTTCCTCAGACCCACACTTCTCTCCTGTGACTCAGGCACAGTCCCTGTCACCTGACCATTCTCCCAAGCCTTGCTAAGTCCAGGGCTGGCAGCAGGGGCTGGGGTTGGGGGCCACACAGTCAAAGGCAGCTCAGCAGCAGTCCTGGCTGGCCTGGGAAGGGAAAGGGGAAGGGAGGGGAGGGGTCTCCAGACCCATGGGGCCCCACCACCTCCTGCCCACCTCCCCTACCCTTCACCCCTAGCCAGGCTTTGGCCAGGTGTGCAGGCCCGGGTTGGGGTGCTGCGTTGGCAGGACAAACAGTCTCTAGTGTTGGGTGTTGTGCCTCGGTTACCAAGGAGGGAGGCTGGCTCCCTGCCGTGTTTGGGCCCCAGGCTGAATGCGTGGGTGGGGAAGGAAGGCAGAGGATTTGGGGTGTGGAGCCCTGGCTTTCTGCTCCCAGGGCCTGTGGGCAGGGAGGGCCCGCTGAGACTCGCAGCTCGCTGGGCAGACTCAGACTTGCTCCCGCCCTACCTTTTGCTGGCTCGGGGACACGCCAGGCCAGGTGAAGCCTGCTGGGGGAAGGGCAGGCTCCTCTGCCGCTCAGATTTGGGGCTGGGGGGCTGGAGCCCCAATAGGGCAAGCACTGCAATGTCCCAGGACTGACCACACCACAGTCTGGCTCAGGCAACCCAGGAGAGGGTCCCAAGACCAGGCCAAGTCACTTGGGCCTCAGTTTCCCCACCTGTAGAGTATCAAGAGCTAGCGTGGGTCGTCCCTGAGGGGCCCACCCGGTTCTGCTCTTCCCTCATGAGCTGAGAGACTGGGGAGTCAGGCTATGAGCTGGGAGCCCCTGGCCCTGAGGGCTCCTCCCACATCTGTGCAGGCCCACTGCCCAGGCCGGGGCCGGCACCCATGAGTGCCAAGGGGTGGCTGAGCACAGGAGCCCAGGGCTGTGACCGGGAATGGCTCTAGAGAGGAGGGGCCTCCCTCTCTGCTGGCCCTGATGGTAGGGGTTAGTCTTTTTCCCTCTCCCAGTAATGGTCGACCGATAGCCAAAAGAATCTGGGCCTGACCCCCACGACTTCTCACCTGCTCCCTGTCATAATCTCAGGGCCCCGCCTGTGTACCTGGCTCTCTGCTGGACATTAGGGAGGCAAGACCAAGGCCTATCCCAGTGCTGGGGACACAGGCTGGTGCAGGAGGCCCCGGACAGCAGCAAGGCAGTCCCCAAGAAGACAGCACTGGGAACGTTTCCAGGGGAAGTGGAGAAGCTGAGTCTAAGGCTGGGGTCGGGGGGAGGGGAGGCTGCCAGGGGAAGAAGGGGAAGGGGGTTGAGCATGCCACAAGAAAACACAACGAGTGTGGGCATTGGGGGTGGGAGCCTGGAGGTAAGGCCAAGATGGGCAACGAGCTAGTCTGTAAGGGCCTTGTGGCCAGGATGAGACACTAGAAATAGGGTTCATCACGGGCGGGGGGGGGGGGGGGGGGGCGGGTGGACATGACCCCAGATGGGAGAAAGCCATCTCCCACAAGCAGACACTGTCACTCAGCTCCAACTGAGACTCTGGGCGCCCCCCCTCCACCCCCCACCCCCCACCCCCCCCCCGCCGCGGGAAATCCCAAGACCTAGGCCTCTGCTTTGGATAAACACATGAGCTAATAATGCCAATCCAAGCCAGACCTGCCCTCCAAAGCCTTCAGTTGGCAAAACAAAAGAGAAAAGAGGCCTGCCTGTGCAAGTGCTGGGCTAGGCCTCTGGGCATGGGGAGGGGGCATGCATGGGACTGGTGGGGCTGGGAGCTGACGGTCCTGGGCAGGAATGGCCCCCGGTGTGTGGCCCCCCAGGGGGAATGAGGCCCCTTCCTAAGGAGCCACCCCAGTTTGTGCCTGCACATGTGGGAATCCCAAAACAGACAGATCTCATCTGTGCTCAGGAAGACAGAACTCTGGATTTGACTGGGAAGCCTCTCCATCTTTAAGGTTTAGAAACTGATTCCAAAATAACACCCGCGCAGGCCAAACAGAACATGGAAGTAAGAGAGCCTCGAAACTCATGGGGGACTTGAGGGCAAATGGCCCCCTTGACAAAAGAGTAAACTGAGGCCCAGAGGGGGAATAGGCCTGCAGACAGGATCAAGTCAGACCAAACCTTATGACTTTCCTATGCACCACCCAGACCATACCACCTCCCGGGGAACCCCCAGAACAGCCGCACAGACAGTTCCCACCCACTCACCTGCCCCTACCATGCAGGCCGCACCACAGCTAAAGGGGACGGGCCGTGTGACCCCCTCACTCACCACCCTCCCTCCCCAAGAGGCCTTTGCTCCCCACACTTATTGGTCCCAAGTTCTCCCATACCCTCTGACCTATCTGACCTCACAGCAGCCAGAATTGTTCTCCCACTGTGCAGAAAAGGGAAACCAAGGCCGGAAAGGCCAAGCCATTGCCCAAAGTGTTTCCATGACAAGTTCTAGAATGTGGGCAGGGGGCTCTGTGCCTGGATGCAGGTCCCTGTAACTCAGACGGCAGCAGGGAGGCCCCAGCTTGCAAGGCAGGGAGGGCAGGGGTGAGTCAGGTGCAGGAACGGGCAGGTTCAGAGCAGCCCCAACACAGAGCCAAGTCCAGAGAAGCCAAGCCTCGGGAGCTGTCCCTGAGTCTGAAGCAGGAGCTCAGCAGGAGCCCAGGTGGCCTCAGGGTCAGGGCTGAACACACCCAGGGGAAAAAGGAGCAGCAGAGAGAGGCCAGGGTGCTGAAGACCCAGAATGTCAGCAGCCCCCACACCCAGGCCCGCCCAGGGACCCCTGTGTCCCACCTCTCTCTCTCTCTGGCACATTCTGCTGTCTCATCCCTTATCCCACTTCTAGCCCTAGGCCACAGCTAGGTGTTTTAATGCCAGCCTTGGGGACAGGGGTCACGTAGTAAGAGGAAGCACCCCCTTCTAGGTTGGTTGGTGCCCCAGAGCCTCTTGGGCCATCCATATGTTCAGCTCTGGGCCAATCCCGTGCCCCGGGGACACAGGATCAGCAGGACGTGGGCCTGACTTCAGGTAGTTCACAGCTCAGTGGGAGATGAGGAAGGGGGCAAGTCAGGAGCCCCTGGGGCCTTAATAGAGAGAGGCATCCTGGGAGGGTCTCCTAGCAGTGGAATGTGCATAGGATTCTTCTCGAAATTTAAATCTGGTCTTTTCTTAACTTTTTATTTGTATACAGAAAAACGCACACATAATTCACGACTATACAACTCAATGACTCTTCGTAGAGCAAACGCACCCATGTGACCAGCCCCCGTATCACAAAACAATTTGAGTGGCCTCCCGGGGGGTGCCCCCTTCCAGGGGGCGACTTATTTCTGGCAGCATAGATTCTTTTGGCACAGTGTGGGCTTTATTTAACTAGCCCATATAATATGGCTTCTTTTGTCTTCTTTCTCAACCTTACAACTGCAAGATTCTCTCACTGCTATAGAAAGTCCTGCCAAGTGACTAGCACATTCCAGACAGGGAAACTTGGGGAGCCCAGCCGACGCTTGCTCCCATAGCAAGCGTCCAAAGCTTGGAGGACCTAGCAGCCTTTCCTCCTCATCCAAAAAGGGTCAGGGCTTAACTTCAGACCCACTCCCAGCATGGGCATCAGCAAGGAGTTGGGCTCCATAGCCCAAGGCCTCCCTCAACAGCCCGAGTCTTCTGCCCTGTCCACCCCACTCCCCAAATCCAGCCTGCTCCTCCTTCCCCATCAGGAGAAGAGGAAAGGCATCAGAGGGATATGCTAAGGATATGCAAATTATACACAAATATACCCAGGCTCCTTGAGTCCATTTGGACAGTGGCCAGAGTGCGTGGAGACCCAGACCTCCAAACACCAGGTGGGGAGATCACCTTCCTGCTCACTCCTGACCACAGTCCTCCCACGAGTCCCTGAGATACACAGCGCCCCCCTCCCAAACCTTCACCCTGCCTGCTGCCCTCCTGCTCTTACTAATTCAACTTAGTGGGGGCTGCAGGGTGGAGGTCCTGAGGTGGTCACAGCCCCTGAACTCCAGGAACTCACAGTGTGGCAGGGAAGGGCACACAAATGCAGCCACCACTGCCCGCTAAGAGGTGGATGGGACCTGGGGGCTCAGTATTTCTGGGCATGGCTCGAGCCTGCATTTCTGGCCAGCTCCCTGGGCATGCTGGGATCCTCCTGCCCCAGGCCACACTGCGAGTAGTCGGGAGTACAGGCAGTGTGCGCACAGTGCCTGAGAACATGAAGGGAGCTGGGGGGAACCAGGCAGGAGAGGGGTTAGGGATGCAATTGCAAACCGGCAGTCCAGGATCAAATCTCTGCTCTGCCCTTTACTCATGGTGGGTACGTGGGCTCCCATCCCAGAGCCTGAGGTCCTGAGCTGAGAGGTGCCCACCAATAACAATCGCCCCCCCCCCCCCACCCCCCAACCCCACCAGGTTCTAGAGGCTTCCATGAGTCAGAACTTGCCAAACGCCTCTGTGGAGCCTGGCACAGTGATCATTGGGAGACTTTTTGTTAAAGCCAACGTCGATTAGGAAAGGGCACGAGGGAAGTTTTTGGGGGTGAAAGAAATGTTCTCCATCTTGACGGTAGTGGTTCCTTGGACATACATTTGTCAAACCCATGAACTCCACACTTAGATGAATATCTCAATACCTCAATAAAGTTGAATTTTTACAAACTGACCCATGAGATTGGGCATCATTAGATGAAAAGGACTGGGGTGTCATTAGGAGGACAGAAATGCCAAGAAACAAGTGGGAAAATGCAGCCGGCATATTGCCAAGGAAGAGACGTTACAGGTACCGTTCTCTGGGTGCTTCTGTGAGGCGTGGAGAAGATTCAGGGACTAAAACTGGAAGGAGAGTGTCCTGCCCCACTGCGAGGGTTGTTGGACACCGGGGTTCACGGAGCCCCTACTGACTGCTCCCGAATGGCTGACACCAGTCAGCACTAATTGAGCACCTACTATATGCAAGGCACTGGTTTGGGACTTTACCTAGTCGAGGGGTGACCCCACCTAAGGGCAAAGAATGGTTTTTACTTAAAAGTAAAAAATAAATCTTTTTTATTTTATTTATAAAAAATAAAAAAGAACAATATTTTGTGACACATGAAAATTGCCTGAAATTCAAATTTCAACGTCCATAAAGATTTATCGGGCCATGGCCACACACCCATTTGTCCATGAATTAATGGTTTCACGCTTCAAGGACAGAGTTGAGGACTTGCAACAAAGACCACATGGCCAGCAAAACCTAAAATACTTGCCATCTGGCTCTTTCCAAATCAAGTTTGCCTATAAAGCCCATAAAGCAGAGATTAAGGACGCACTGTACAAAACAACGAGGAAGAATGAGGGTGCCACACAGCCCTCCTCCAGGGCTGCGGTTTGGACCCACTCCCGGCGAACCCCTCCTCCCTCTCCCAGCTGGTAAACCGGGGCCACCTCCGCCGCGCGCTTAGCCGAGCAGCAGTGCCCCCTGCCGGCGGTCAAGGGCTGGCCGGCGCGCGCTGAGCCCCGGCTCTTCGCATCTGCCGCCATCTGGTGGCCTTCTCCGGAAGTGCACCCAGGAGCGCAGATGGCGTGGGGTCTGAGAGAGGGCGGGGTCGCTGTGGCAATTTCCCAGACCAACGCGCAAACTATTCCAGGCAGGGGTCGAAGCCTGCAAGCCAGTGTCCGCTGAAAACGTTTCCCTTGTCCCTGCTTATTTGATGGTTGAGAATACAGGTGGCCGTGCCCAGCAGCGTGCCTAGATGCTTAACAAATGTTTGCTGACTGTGGCTCTGAATCTCCAGTTCCTGGGGAGCTGAGCAAAGAACTTGAGCTGTCGCCACGGGGTGATAGGAGAGGACTTGAAGGTCTGCTGACCCAACTCCCCCTGCCTATGCATTTGCCTTTGCATGCTTCCTTCATCCTTTCCTACCTTCATTAGTTATTCATTCTTTCTTTCTTTTTTTTAATTTTTATTTTTGAGAGAGAGAGAGCAAGTGCGAGCAGAGTAGGAGCAAAGAGAGAGGGGGACAGAGGATCCGAAGCAGGCGCCACGCCAGCAGCAGCCAGCCGGATGTGGGGCTCAAACCCACAAACCGCGAGATCATGACCTGAGCCGAAATCTGACAACCGATGAAGCTACCCAGGCGCCCCTCATTATTCATTCTTTCTTTCAACAAGCTTTTCTTGAGCACCGAGGGAGTCACTTTGCCAGACTGCTGGACGATGGAGAAACAACTGAGAACAAAACAGTGTGGTCCCTGCCACGTGGAGCTGACAGTCTGGTAGAAGAGACCAGTAATGTCAGTATAACATGACAAGGCACAAGCCGAGAAACCTACAAGAGCAGCACATAAGGTGGCCCGACCTTGTGGGATGTAAGGAAAGGTTTCTAGTGCCTGCAGAACGGATGAGCTTGCCAGACAGAGAGGGGATATGCATGTGCAAAGGCCCAGAGATAACGAGTATCCCCAGCAAGTTGCTGAAAGAAGCCTGAGAGGCAGGAATACAGAAGGGAATGAGGACAGGGGGCAAGAGGAGGCTGGAGGGAGAAAGGGATTGTGCCAGCAAAACTTCCACACTAAGTGAATGCCAAGTTCAACTGGGAGCCGCTGCAACATCTGGGCAGAGGCAGCGCACTTCTGCTCCCTGGGCTCACCCATTCTATGCCTGGGCAGCGATGGTTGCTGCAAAGTTCTCCCTCATTCTGGGATGAAATCAGCCACCCTGGAACCTCCCCTGCCCACAAGCCCCCTGTCCTGCTGGGGGCACGCACAGAAGGATCAGGCTCCCTGCCCCCAGGCCAGCCCCTCCCCTTGTCACAGCCTCACTGGCTGCATTCCGCGGCAGAGGCAAGGGGGAGGGCTGGACCTGGGCTCTGGGTGCAATCCTGCTCATCCCTTTACTGACTGTGTGGCCTTGGGCGGGTTCCTTAACCTCTCTGTAAAAGAAGTGGAACACTGCTCAGCTCAGAGATGCTACCCGCGAGCAGGATGGTGGTGGGAAGCGCTCCACCCCTCATCTGTGCTCCCCAGCGCCCTGAGCTGACCGCTGCCACCAATCGCACGGGAGCTGGTGATCGGGGCGCGCTATTTATTTGCGGGTTTACTCGCCCTACAGGGCCCGTTACTTGGTAGGCGCTCAACAACGTTCGCTAAATGCACGAGTGATTACTGCGACGATTACAAGCAAGCCGGCCATCGCCACTCGGGACGCAGGCCAACAATTACAAATGGTGACGATACCCACAGCTTCCCAAGTCGGCCGGCAGTACCCTCACCCCCACAACTCAGGAAGGCGAATCCACTCGAATAAGGCGCGGGAAGGAACCCAAAACGGGGCCCGGCGCGCTCGCTGCGCCCTCTGCTGGCGGGGCCTGCAGCCGCCTCTCCCTGTCTTCCCCACCATCTCCGCCCCGTCGGGGAGAGAGGCTCCAGCTCCGAGCGCACCCCCTTCCCCACACGCCCAGGGAAGCCCCAAACCATCCCCGGCCCTCCACGGACACCTTTGTCCTTCCTTTCTTCTCTCTCCTGCTCTGCAGCAAACATAGTTCAAGCATCCCTAAATCCCCACCATCCCTCCCCTGCTATCTTAGTCTCAAATTAGAATAGTCCAATGTTGGAGCAAGAAGGGACATATTATTTTTTTTTTTTTTTTTTTTTTTTGCCGCTACCATTGACTAGGCACTGGTGATTTGCCAGGCCCCATCACCTCACAGCCTTCCACCATCTAGGAAGTGCAAGAGGTAGGTGGCTGTAGCCATTGGTGTGAAACAGCTTACTCAAGATCGCAGCGCAAGAATTTGAAGAAGCCTGGTGTCTTGGGGGGCGCCTGGATGGCTCAGTCCCTTAAGCGTGGGACTCCTGATTTCGGCGCAGGTGGTGATCTCCAGTTGGTGGAATGAGCCCCACGTGGGGCTCCACGCTGAGTGCTCGGAGCCTGCTTGGGATTCTCTGTCCCTCCCCCACTCGCAAGCACACACACACTCTCTCTCTCTCAAATAAATAAACTTTAAAAATAAAAGAAACCTGGTGTTTTTCATCAGCCTGGGTGGGGCTCCTCCTGCCTCGATAAGGGGATAGGTGGGCCTTGAGACGGGGCAGGGCCCTCTGGGACCCCATGAACCTCATCTTGCCCCTTATCCGGGCGATGATGAATCCCAGGAAGGGATACAATGTGGTGAACGTCCCATCATCAGTGCAACCCTCGGGAAAACTGCAGGGAGGCTGGGAGAGAACAGAAAAAGGAAGCTTTATGTGCATTTGGACTCTGTGGTCGACCCTTTCCTGGTACACAGACGACACTTGCCCAAGGCTGCGGTGCAGGACCAGGACCCAAACCTGCCGACTCCCTGCCCAGGGCTCCTTCCACCCCATCAGGGTATCTGCCGGAAAAGGAACCACAGAGTAAACCTTGGGAAGGGCCAGCACAGGAAACATACGTGCTCACCCACTACAAGCCACCAGCTGGTGTCCCCCCCCCCCCCCCCCCCCCGCTGCCCCAGACCTACCGCTCCCAGCCCTAGAGAGAGGACCCACTGCAGCGCCTCAAGGGCCGGGATCACTTATCACTTGTTAGGACTTTGGCCCCTGGGAAAATGCAAGGAACTTGGGGCCGCGCCTCCGTCCCGAAGCCCGGTCTCTGCTGCCATCTTGTGGCCACTTCAGGAAGTGCGCCCGTTCCGCCGCTCTGCGTTCCACCCCATATTGGAAGTAACAGGGGTTGAGCGAAACTGGGCGTTGCTCTGGGACTTCGTGGGATGTAGAACGGAACAAAGCACAGCCCGTGCCCTGAAAAAGCTCATGGTCTGGCAGAGGGGTCTCCAAATGACTTGTCCCAAACTGAACTCAGCGCCAGATACCCACCAGAATAAGTCATGCAAAAGGTTCCAAAGGATGGAGGGAGGGAGCGTGCCCCAGGGAGTCATCCGGAAGGGGCTGCAGGCAGAGGTAGGACTTGACACGAGCAGATGTGGAGGAGGCACTGCAGGTGGAGGAACCGGCCTGAGCAAAGTCCCGGAGGCAGGAAAACATCCGGTTCTAAGGACTCCAGTCTGTCCCAAGCCTAGGTCAGATGTGGAGAGTAGAGGTAAAGTCACTTGGGAGCCGAATGGACCAGTCTTTGGACATCAGTCTAGGGACTTGGTACTTAATTCCTTAGGCGCTGGGGAGCCAATAAAGGTCTTAGAGCAAGGGTGGAGCTTGAGCAGGGGGTCTCTTCAGGAAAAACAACAACAACAACAACAACAACAACAACAACAACAACATAACAGCTGCAGGGGACAGGAGTGAACCAGGCAAATGGGAGATGCTTCAGGGCAACCAAGAAGGTTCCGGGGGGGAAAAAAGCAGGGAGTACGGTCAGTGCTAACGATGATACCACTGACAGCTAGACTCAGGGCCGAGCAGGAGAGGCGGGGCCTTGGCTCTGAGTTGCTATCAGGAATCCCAGTGAAGACGTCTTCAGGCAACTGGAAGAAATACACGAATAAAAGTGGAAGCAAAATAGCAATTGCTCACATGTGTTCAGACTGAACAGTTAAGAAAGCACTTTAGCTCATACACGTTTTGGCTAGTATTTACCGAGCCCCTACTATGTGCCAGGCCCTGTGCTACGTGGTTGGAGATGTGTCAGTAAATGGTGTTCGATTCCAGTGGGGAGACGGACATTAACTAATAGCCCTGATGGATAAGTGTAGGGCATTGGTGTGCTAGAAGGTGCAACAGAGAAACAGGGGGAGGAGGGACTCGGAGAAAGGAGTGCGGGAGGGCTGGCGGGGGGGGGGGGGGGGGGAGGGGGGGGCTGCAATTGAAAGCAGGGCAGTCAGGAAGGGCCCCAGTACAAAGGAGACTTTCAAGCAAACCCTGGAGACTGAAGGGCAGTAGGATGTGCTCGTCCAAAACGTGGGGCTTTGCTGTAGTGATTATTCTGAGCTGTCGGCACTTGAAAAGCAGTAAATGCCGGCATAGGCTTTTTTCTAAACTCCTCTCATCTGTCTAAAGACAGATTCTCCAAAAGGGACTCAAGGGTCATCAGTCGCCTCCCCCCAGGGGCAGGGGAGTCATCCACCAGGGAAGATTGACTCCTGTCACAGGACAAGAGACTAGAAGTAGACACCCCACCCAGACAGACTCGTCATGACTGTCACATACCTTAGATGTTCTTCTCGGGCCCCATTCAGCTTTCCTAAAAATCATTCACTTTCCCCTAAGAGGCCTATACACCCCTACACCCCTCCCTTTCCCTATTAAGACCATACTTAAGCTTGCGTTCTAAACCACCTTGGGGAGTGTGCATTTTTCCTGGTCCATGAAGTGTACATGTTAATAAACTTCTGTTTGTTTTTCTCTTGTTAACCCGTCTTTTGCCACAGGGGTCTCAGCCAAGAACCTAGAAGGGTAGAGGGAAAATATGTTTTCTTCCCGTATAAGACTTTGGGAAAGGAAGCTGTGAGAATATCTAGGGAGAAGCCTCCAGACCCCAAGGTGGGAGCGTCTCTGGCACGTTCTAGGCCCAGCAAAATTGCTGGTGTGGCCAGAATGGGGGTGCAGGATAGTGTATTGAAATGAGATGAAACAGGTAACAAGGACTGAGATTGAGTCACAGAAGGCCCAGCAGTGAAACATTGGAGAGGTTGCTGAGAGAGAGAAGACCTCCCTCTAATAGGGTGCTGGAGGGAGTGAACAATTTGTCTCTGGAAGGTAATTTTGCAAACACCCTACAGATATTCTTTTCTGGGGCACGGGGTGTTCGGTCAGTTAAGCGTCTGACTTCAGCTCATGTCATGATCTCGCAGTTCATGAATTCGAGCCCCACGCTGGGTTCTGTGCTGACAGCTCAGAGCCTGGAGCCTGTTTCGGATGCTGTGTTACCCTCGCTCTCTGCCCCTCCCCCACTCATGCTCGCTCGTGTGCTCTCTCTCTCTCTCTCAAAAATAAATAAACAGTAAGAAAAAGGTTTTAGGGGTGCTTGGGTGGCTCAGTCGGTTAAGCATCCGACTTCCGCTCAGGTCATGATCCCATAGTCTGTGAGTTCAAGCCCCACATCAGGCTCTGTGCCAACAGCTCAGAGGCTGGAGTTGGCTTCAGATTCTGTGTCTCCCTCTTAAGATCTCTGCCCCTCGTCTGTTCACACTCTCTCTCTCAAAAAAAAAAAAAAAAATTTTTTTTAAGATACACTTTTCAATTGACCCAGAAAATCCACTTAGAGGAATTTATACCAAGAAATACTGAAAGATGTTCACGTTGAATTATCCACAAGAATGTTCCTCTAGTGCTGATGAGAACAGAGGATTGGAGATGATGTAGATGCTCAAGAAAAGGGGACAGGTTATGTTATTTATGCTACATCCAAAGGAAAGTTATGTAGCCTTTTAAAATGTTGTGGTACAATTCTGTTTATCCACACAGAAAAAGACTCAAGACACATATTTGTCACTCTTTTATTATGGAAATTTTAAAACATGCCCCAAAGTAGAAAAAAATGATATAACATACCCCCATGCACCCATTCTCAAAGTCAACAATTATCAACTCATTGACAGTCTTTTTTTTTTAAGTTTTATTTTATTTTTTGAGAGACAGAGTGTGAGCAGGGGAGGGGCAGAGAGGGAGACACAGAATCCGAAGCAGGTTCCAGGCTCTGAGCTGTCAACGCAGAGCCCAACGCAGGACTCGAACCCAAAAACACGAGATCATGACCTGAGCCGAAGTTGGACGTTCAACCAACTAAGCCACTCAGGTGCCCCAAGTCAATGATGGTCTTGATCTATACCCCCACCCCTACCCCTACCCTCACATCACTTTCAAACAAATCCCAAACACCATAGCATTTCATTCATAAATATTTCAGTATGTAGCTAGCAGATAAGAGCTTTTTTTCTTTGACATAACCACATACAGCTATCCATAACAATTTCCTTTATGAAGGAAAACTACCTCTCTGCTTACCGTACTTCTGATACCAAATGTGTGGGTTTCCCACACCAAGCAATTCTGATGCTGACTACCCCAGGTTAGCACAGACCACACCACAAGGCTAAGGGCTCAGTCCCACACGTGCCACTGCCCCCCACTTCAGACGTCAATCCCAAGCAGTGGGTCCTGAGGTTATCGCAGAGGCCACTTTTAGGCGACAAGTTCGAGCGATGGACACCTGAGTAGGGTCAAACGTAAAAGGACCCACAGCAACCACACAGTGCAAACAGGCTCATGAAGCATCTGCCTTGAAATAGCCATAGGCCCTAATGGACCAATTACAACCAGGCACCGTTCCTAAGATTACCAAAAAAGGGAAAATTCCATACGTCCCCATACCACCCACCACTACAGCCTGTAACTGTGGCCCCTCACCACCGCCACCTCATCGCAGTCTCTCCTCTGCTCCCTTGCTATGTATTTCATGAACTTCCATTTCTTTCACTGCCAGTGCCACCGGCCCTCACCGGATTGGGACGTCCCACCATCCAACTGGAGCGCCCACAGTTACCCACAGTTCTGTCCCACCTGGTTACATACAAGTCAGGGGTTCTCACACACCCCCTTCTTGGGTTTGGTAATTTGTTATAATGGCTCACAGAACTAAAGGCAACACTTAAGTATTACGTTTATTATAAAGGACGTAGATGAACAGCTCAATGAAGAGGTACGTAGTGCAAAATCTGGAAGTGTCCCCAAGCCCAGGAGCTTCTGCCCCCATGGAGTTGGGGTACAACTCCCTCCCAGCACGTGGATGTGTCCACCAATTTGGAAGCTCCCCAAACTCCACCGTTTCAAAAGTTTTTATGGACGTTCCATCTGTAGGTGTCATCGACTAGCTCATTGGCCATTGGTAACTAACTCAATCTCCAGCCCCTCTCCCCTCTGGGGGTGGGGACAAGCCTGAAAGTTCCTCTGGCAACCAACCCTGTCCTCAAGCTCTCTAGGGGCTCCCAGCCACCCGTCATCTCAGTAACATACAAAAAGACACCATCACCACTCCACAGGTTCTAAGGGTCTTAGAAGCTCTGGTGTCCCAAACCGGGGACTAAGAGCAAGTATTATAAAAATTTTTTTAATGTTTTATTTCATTTTTGAGAGAGACAGAGACAGAGCTTGAGTGGGGTAGGGGCAGAGAGAGAGGGAGACACAGAATCCGAAGCAGGCTCCAGGCTCTGAGCTGTCAGCACAGAGCCCGATGCGGGGCTCGAACCCACGGACCGTGAGATCATGACCTGAGCTGAAGTCAGACACTTAACTGACTAATCCACCCAGGCGCCCCTAAGACCAAGTATTATAATAAAAGAAGCTCCAAGCACCCTTATCACTCAGGAAAATACAGGGATTTTAGGATCTCTGTGCCAGGAACCAAGGGCAGAAATCAAATATGTATTTCTCTTAAATCACAATATCACACCTAATATAATCAAATACCTGGTCAGTGTTTAAATTTCTAAGTCTTACAAATGACAATTTTTTTTCTTAATTTGGAAGCCACATAAAGTCCACCCAAAGCAACTGGTTGTATGTATCGTCTTTCAAACTGTAGCTGTCTCCTCCCACTCATTTCTTTCCTCCTCCCCATTTGTTGTAGAAAACATTATTTGTCCCATAGAGTTTTTCCATCTGGACTTGACTAATTGCATTCCCATGACATAGTCTGACATGTTCCTCTGTCCTCTGCATTGCCTGAAACTTACTAGTTAGATCTAAAGCCTTTATCAGATTCAGGGCTTCCTCCTTCCCAGCAGGGGTGGGGGGTGCTGTGTTGTTTCTCTTTTGGTGGCTTTGGAGGTTGATGCTCAATGCCCAGATCCATTCATCAATTAGGGTTTGCAAAATGGTAGTATTCTAATTATATCATTCTCCCTTCATTTATTACCTGGAATGCTCCTTCTATAAAAAGAATCATTCCCCTCCTCCTTCACCTACAGTTTGGTTCCACTTTGCAAGAAAGGTATGGTTCTTACAGGAAAGACAAGGTAAATCATTTCCTTTTATTTTTTTTAAGTTTACTTCTTTATTTATATAAGTGAGCTCTACGCCCAACATGGGGCTTGAACTTACAACCCCGAGATTAAGAGTCACATGCTCTTCTGACTGAGCCAGCCAGGCGCCTTGATAATTTCCTTTTATTTCCCAGTTACTAAAAATGCATTTTGCTTAAATGTATCATAATGGCAACAACATTTTGATGTCTCTGTGTCTGTGCTCTAGGGGGTCTACAAGCCAGCACACCCTTTGTTTGGCCAAGTGGAGGCCAATCTGAGCAGCACACATTTGCTGGCCGGGATGGGGCAGAACTGAATTGCAAAACCGAGGTGGGAAGAGGTTAAGATCTGGAGCTGGGACAGAATCAAAGGAGGAGATAAAGAGCTAGCAGAGACAGATCCTGGAGAGGGAGAGAAAGGGACACCATTAGAATGATCAGGAAGGGTCCCCACAAGCTAAGACTTTGGAGCCATATTGGGGGGGGGGGTGTGTGAATGCCTTCCCCCCTCCACCCAGAAGTCACTGAGTAAAGCTTAAATGTAAGCTTAAATGTTCACTAGCATTTTAATTTTTTTTTAATGTTTATTTTTGAGAGAGAGACAGAGAGAGAGAGTGCAAGCAGGGGAGGGGCAGAGAGAGAGAGAGAGAGGGAGACACAGAATCCGAAGCAGGCTCCAGGCTCCAAACTGTCAACACAGAGCCTGACTTGGGACTCGAACCCATGGACCACGAGATCACAACCTGAGCCAAAGTCAGACACTTAACCCACTGAGCCACCCAGGCGCCCCTGTTCACTAGTGTTTTAAATGAGAATGGATTCTTTGAGGGAGAATTTGAAGAGGTGTCAAGGGTGCTGAGGGCTAACATGGCACAAAGCAGGGGGACACTCAGAGCAGTTGACAGCTTTATAAATATCCACAAAAAAAGAGATGGTAACATGCCAAGATGGACCTTGGTCTTTCTGAGGTGATAACTGATTTAATGGCTGATTTTTTTTTTTTGCCACTTTTCTACTTTAAAATTTGTTATGCAATAAGAATATATATTTTTAAATAATATATAAAACAATAACATACGATGCATTATAAAATATATAATAATATATAATATATGAAATAATAATATATAATAATATTTTTAAAAATAATATATTTTTATTGCATAAAAAATTTAAAAATTGGGGCACCTGGGTGGCTCAGTCGGTTAAGTGTCTGACTTCGGCTCATGTCATGATCTCACAGTTCGTGAGTTCGAGCCCCACATTGGACTCTGTGCTGACAGCTTAGAGCCTGGAGCCTGCTTCGGATTCTGTGTCTCCCTCTCTCCCTGCTCCTCCCCCGTTCATGCTCTGTCTCTTTCTCCTTCAAAAATAAATTTCAGGGGCGCCTGGGTGGCTCAGTTGGTTAAGCGGCCGACTTCGGCTCAGGTCATGATCTCGCGGTCCGTGAGTTCAAGCCCCGCGTCGGGCTCTGTGCTGACAGCTCAGAGCCTGGAGCCTGTTTCAGATTCTGTGTCTCCCTCTCTCTGACCCTCCCCTGTTCATGCTCTGTCTCTCTCTGTCTCAAAAATAAATAAAAACGTTAAAAAAAATAAAATAAATAAAATAAAATAAAAAATAAATTTCAAAAAAACATTTAAAAAAATTTTTCAAATTGTTTAAGTAGAAACCAAACACAAAAGTATACAATATTTTATAATAAGAAAAATATGATCATTATTTTTAAACAAAATAAAACACGGAGATACGGAAAGAACTGAAGGAAGTGAGTTCACACGAGGGCCACGCCAGGCCACCCTGCCCTGGGCAGGGTCTCAGTGCCTGGTCCCAGCTCTAGCAGGGGAAGCCAGCAGTGGGCGAAGGGCCAGCTCTCCAGGGCAGGGACACTTTCTCAGTCAAGGTCACAGGCTCCGGGCCTGAAGCCAGCCCTGCAACTGGCTAGCTGTGATCTTGCAAAAACAATTTCACCATTCTAAACTTCAAAAGGAACAGCTCCTCTGGCTTGCTGGGGTGTCCGGCGGATTCGACGGGACAGTAAATATAAAGTGCGTAATGCCAGGCACTTGGAAGCAGGTAATAAAACAGTAGCTCTACAGTGAACCATGGACTCCCTATTACCTAACCGAGGTGTCACAAGTTTCCCCCACCCACAGCCCAGGCCTGTGTTGAGGCAGAACCTGAAACCTCACTCTGTCCCCAAGAGAACATCCTCTCTGCAAAAAAACCGTGAGCCGTGGGGGTTACTAAAGATTCTGGAGGGACAGTGTGGATGCACCAGGTAGAACACTGGGCACCAGGCTTCCCCCCTCGAGGCCCCCCAAAAGCTGTCATCTCTCCCAGTCCCTCCCCCTCCACCTGCCGCGCCACCCACAGTTCACTTCACTGACCCCAGCTTCCCTGCCTGCACCGCCTCATCCCCTCAGGTCTCCCCTGGGGTGTCCATCCTCCACCCAGCATCTTAGCTACATCCAGCCTCCCCCATCTGACAAGGAAGACCCCCAGGGCACCTGGAGCTGATCTCCTTAGAAACGTAGCCAGGGGTACAGTTAATAAATCCAGTGCGATTTTTTTCCCCTGATACATACAGGAAAAGACACAGGCTCAGAGTGGTTATGCGAGTCACCTGAGGACACAGAGCACACAAATAACAGGACAACATCTTTCAAATAGTCCCTTGACTCAAAACCCCAGTCATGCCAGCAAGACCCCCTTATAAGGACTGGCATCCCTCCCCTCGACCTGGCTGTCCCCAGGAAGCTCTCAGATCCTCCTGAGCATCCGGGAAGGAAGAAAGGACCACACGCGCCTATACATGCTCCCGCTGGCTCAGACGCACAAACATGCGCGCGTGGGTGCTCATACACATGCAGTGTGCACGCCGCACTCACCCACGTATAGGCACACCACCCACACCTCCGCACACTCACACACACGTGCCTCTGTTCCCACAACGCCCACCAGTCTCTGAACAACAACTGAACTCTGTCATCTCCCTGACTCCTCCCGGGGCAGGCACGCGCCCATCTCAGTGTCGATCGGAGTGGGAGCTTCAGTCGTTGTTGAAAGAACAACATTAAGTATCCATTTTTTAAAACTCCTGGTCTGTGTGCTGCAATGGCTGCCCGTCCACAGCATCACCGGTCACCCAGACTCACTTTTCAAATGTGTAGTCACGTCCCGCAGCTCTGGCAGAGAATTGGGGTGCACTCCCGAGTGCTGGCCCCGTGAAGGGCACGGCCAATGCGCTTACAAGGTCAGAAGCAACCCAGAGGTTCCTTCTGGGAACCCAGCCCCTCCGAGTGGCCATGCAGCCCAGTGGGAAGGCCACTGCCACCCCAGCCTGTGTCCTTGTCCAAGCCCAGACACTTTACCTGCAGGAGGGCACTGACATCTGCTTTGTTAGGATTCCATGGGACGTGAGTGAGAGACACTCAGCACAGCACCCAGAATATAGTGGGTACTTGACTTTAAAAAAATTTTTTAGGGGCACCTGGGTGGCTCAGTCGGTTAAGCGTCCGACTTCGGCTCAAGTCATGATCTCGCAGTTTGTGGGTTGAGCCCCGCGTCAGGCTCTGTGCTGACAGCTCGGAGCCTGGAGCCTGCTTCGGATTCTGTGTCTCCCTCTCTCGCTCTCTGCCCCTCCCCCGACTCGCGCTCTCTCAAAAATAAATAAACATTGAAAAAAATTTACTAGTAGCCACATGTTTAAAAAAGTAAAAAGAAACAGGTGTAATTAATTTTTGATATATTTTATTTAATCCGATATATCCAGAATATTATTATTTCAATAAGGAATGGGGATGAGAATTCCTGAGATATTTTACAATTGTTTTTTCATGCTAAGCCTTCCAAACGTCGCGTGCGTTTTACACTTATAGTACACCTGCATTCAGACTAGCCTTATTTCCAGGGCTTGTGAATCACATGAGGCCCATGGCTGCTGTGGCCCTTTGGGAGCTGGATTTCACCTTCAGGGAGGGTGGGTGGGTATAGGTGCGAGCAGAGGCCACCCAGAGAGGGCCAGGCACCTCAAGGTGACATGCTGAGAAGAGCTGGAAGCTGGGGACAGGGCGCAGAGGTGGCTGAAAGGGGCCAAGTGACCGGGAAGGGTGGGAACACCTTACTGTGGTTTGTCTTCCCTGTGCTTCCTCCTCGGATCCTCAGTACAAACCGCCCTGCTCTCCCCCAGCTGATAAGAGAGTTCTCCAAGCCCATTGACTTAAGGAGCCTTGCTGCTAGGTGAACACAGAGATCTTTCTGGAGATGATCCTTATGTGAGTTACATTAACTTTAAAAATAACAAAAATAGGGGTACCTAGTGGCTCAGTCGGTTGAGCGTCTGACTTTAGCTCAGGTCATGATCTCATAGTCTGTGAGTTCAAGCCCCGCGTCGGGCTCTGTCTGACAGCTCAGAGCCTGGAGCCTGCTTCGGATTCTGTGTCTCCCTCTCTCTCTGCCCCTCCCCTGCTCGCACTCTGTCTCTCTCTCAAAAATAAATAAACATTAAAAAAAAATTTTTAAATAATTATAATAATAAAAATAGAAGAGGTGCCTGGGTGGCTCAGTCAGTTGAGGGTCTGACTCTTGATTTCCCTTCAGGTCATGATCCCAGGGTCCTGAGATCGAACCCCACATCAGGCTCCATGCTGAGCCTGGAGCCTGCTTGAGATTCTCTCTCTCTCTCTCTCTCTCTCTCTCTCTCTTTCTCTCTCTCTCTCTCTCTCTCGCTAAAATTAACAGAAAGAAGTCACAGGAGCTAAGGTCTCAGGGGAAGCCAGGCGTGTGCTGATTTCCATTCCAACACGTCTAACACTCTTCACTTGATCTGGATCATCCACCCTGCTGCACCTCCCACCCCGCCTAGGGGACTCCTACTCCAGTGCCCCGTCAGAATGCAGGGTCTGTGCACCTGTGCCTGGCACTTCCAGCATCCAAAGCCTGGGCTGTCAGCTCCTTGAGGGCAGGTGCCAGGTGTGGCCCTTCACTTCCTCCACGAGCCCAGGCTCACTTTATCCTCCCCACCAGAGGCAACTGAGTCTACAGTTTGGCCACCCAGGTGGCCCTGACCAGAGGAGGGGAACAAGGGGCTCTGGCCTGTACCCCCCCTGCCAAAGCAAGGCCACCTCTCCCTCATCCCATCTACAGGGGACTCCCCAGGGGAGGAGGAGGAGGAGGAGGAGGAAGAGGAGGAGGAGGAGGGGAAGGAGCAGAAGGCGGGGTAGAGAGGGCAAATGCTTTGAGCGAAGAGGCAAACAGGAACTGAGCAGGGTTCCCACCTAGGGTTGGCAGCAATGAGTCCCTGGCAAGGGGAGGAAACACCAGAGCAAGAAAGCTAGGCTGGGGGGGGGGGGGGCGCGGGGGCAGGCAGGCAGGGAGTTGGAGGAGAGTAAAGAAGGCCCGTCATATATACGAGAGCACCTTTGCTCTAAGGGTCCAGCTCGATGAGTTTTTGCCACCTGAATCAAGATGGAGGTCATTGCCAGCACCCCATAAGGTTCCCTCGTGTCTCTTCCCAGTTATCACCCTAGGGGCCAGGGAGAGGGGGGAGAGGAGGGAGAGGAGATACACTGTCAGCAGAACCCCAGCTTACTCCTAGCACTCACATCTTAACAATAATCACATGCGATCCAGGTCTGAGCCACAGCAAGCCCAACTCTGCCTCCTTTCCCAAGTGGTAACAATAGCAGATTCATTTGCTTGGAGGGGGAGGGAGGGGGGTGGGGACACCATTCCAGCCATCTATGTGTGTGGGCAGTGGCTCCCAAACAAGGAATGCAAGAAATATCACATGTATTTGACCTTCTTTAAATCAAGTTAAATCCCATGCCAGTTACTGTCCCACCAGCTGCCCAGAAAACCGATCTTGGATGTGACAAGGGCTTCAGCATGTCGCAAGATTCTCTCTAGGTCACAGGGTTTCCTGTAGCATCAGAGCTACAGGAAGTACCCTTGGACCAGATCATCCATCTGCACTGGTTATCAAGAAGACACCTGTTTCCCCAGAGGATGCCACCCATTCCTGATGGGAGATTCTGCCGCTTCCATGCCAAGTTTGGGCCCCCGAGGGAATTCGTATTGAGGCTGAAGGTCCCCAGGTGTCCCACACAGCCATGCCCTTGCCACACAGCCTAAGGAGATCACCGCGAAGAGGCACCCACCTCTGTCCTGTCCCCATTCTGAGGGACTAACACCTGTCCCGTACTGCTCTCAGGGCTTCTCTCTCCCCTTTCACCTCTGGGAATCTGGCATAAACTGCTCAGTGACTTCTAATAACGCTACATTTTTATCCCATCACACATGAGATATCCTCTTGAAATCCCCTTGAAATCCTCTCAAACACCTAAGAGAAAGGCATCATTATCCCTTTGTACAGATAAGAAAATGGAGGCCGGGAGAGAGTGAGTTACCCTGGCAGGAAGAGGTGGAGGTGATACTCAGGTTCAGATACTCCAGGGCCTATTTGCTGTAGTGCCCCCAGATGCCAGGCCAGGACCTCAGAAGTAGGAACACAGTAATGAATAGGCCAGCACTAACAGCAGGCACGGACGTCACTTCCTGATGAGTTTGTCCTGGCCCCATCATTACTCCCAAAGCTCCCAGAGCTGGAGCCACCTCCACACTGGACTGTGGACTCTTACAGGCCCTCCTTGGAAATGCTCCCAACCTGGAAACACAGAGCTTCAGACTTCAGTCCTGGCAAAAGTCCTGGCAAAAGTTACCCGCTCCTCTTAGGGGGATAAAATGGAAACCCTGAGAGGGGAGCAGGACCACCCAGGAAACCGGTCCTAATCAAGAACCGGGTCACCTGCTTTCCTGACCACCTGCCCCAGGCCTGATCCCTGAACTGCATCCTGTCCAGGGCAAAGCAGTGTGTGTTTGTGGTGACAACTGTCTACGGTGCACTGAGGTCAGGCCTGGCACGGGGCACCAGGTCCCTGCACGAGAAGCTGGGGGATGTGGCTCATGTAGGGCTACCTTCCCTGCCCTGAGCTAGGAGGCCAGACCTAGAAGCTTTCTTGGGAGCCCAGAGTCAGACCTCTCAAAAGGATTTTTTCTCGAGGCGCCTGGGTGGCTCAGTTTGTGTTAAACATTCTACTCTTGATTTCAGCTCAGGCCATGATCTCACGGTTTGTGAGATTGAGCTCTGCGCTAACAGCATGGAGCCTGCTTGGGATTCTCCCTCTGCCCCTCCCTCTCTCTCTCTCTCTCTCTCAAAATAAATAAACCTAAAAAAAAAAAAGAAAGAAAGAAAGAAAGAAAAAAAGATTTTTTTCTCAATCCTCCACCCCAGAACTAGTAGAGTAACAGAGGTTACAGCCCGGAGCTAGGGAGCAGTCATTCCAAATAACTGAGCACCTACAATGTATGTCCACGTGTTCATTTGACCAGCGTCAGGCTCCCACTGCATGCCAGGACTACACTGTAGAGGAGATCGGCATGCACCCTGCTCTTTGAGCTCACAGCCTGGCGGGGAGACAAAAAAAGGAAGGGGCAGAGCCAGGTTCATGGGCACGTAGCCTGCACAGTCACACGGGGCCCCAAGCTTGGAAGCGCTGTGTGTTTGGTTTTGCTGTCACCGTCTTGACATTCTTAACCATTTTTGAGCAAAGGGCCTCACATTTTTGATTTTGTACTGGGCCCAGCAAATCATGTAGCCAGTCCAAGGAACAGGCAAGCCAAGATGCCGTGATACATGCCCAAATAGAGGAAGTGGGGGCACAAAAAGGGCTCCAAATAGTCTTCTCAAAAGAACGGATAAGATAACCCCAGCTGAATCCGGACGGATGAGCGGGACACATCACACAAAGAAGGGGGAAGAATGTACCTAGCAAAGGGAGAGCCTTTAGGGGCACCTGGCTGGCTCAGTCAAAGCATATGACTCTTGGTTTTGGCTCAGGTCACGATCTCGCTGTTCGTGAGATTGAGCCCTGCATCAGGCTCTGTGCTGACAGTGCAGAGCCTGCTTGGGATATTCTCTCTCTCTCTCTCTCTCTCTCTCTCTCTCTCTCTCTCTCCCTCTCTCCCCCTCTCTCTCTCCCTCTCTCCCCCTTTCTGCCCCTGCCCCTCTCAAAAATAAACATTTTTTTTCAAGGGAGAGCCATTGTACAAACACCCTGAGATGAGAAAGTTCAGGGTGCTTCATAGAAGTGGTGAATGCAGGGGAGCAGAAGGGCCAGAGCATTCTGAAGAACAACAAAATGGAGGGGTGCCTCCTACTGGACATCAAGACTTTTGGTAAAGCTCCTCTAATTAAGGGAGCATAGCTTTGGGAAAAACAGACCAGTGCAACAGAACAGAGACCCCCAAAACGAACCCACACACAAATGGAAACATGGTTATGATAGAGAAGGCATGAATCAGTGGGGAAATGATACATTATTCAATAAATGTTGCAAGAACGATCGGCTATCCATATAGGTAAAAAAAAAAAAAAATTAGACCTCTGTTTTGCACCACACACAGAAATAAATTCCAGGTGGCTTAAAGACCTAAGTGTTAAAAGTAAAAAAAAAAAGAAAAAAAAATTAATATTTATTTTTGAGAGAGAGAGTGTGAATGGGGAAGGAGCAAAGAGAGAGGAGAACAGAGGATCTGAAGCAGGTCTGAGCTGACAGCAACGAGTCTGGAGGTGGAGTCGAAACCACAAACTGTGAGGTCATGACCTGAAGTCAGACCCTCAACCAACGGAGCTACCCAGGCGCTCCAAAAAGTAAAGCTTCAAAACTTTCAAAACAAACAATCAACACAACCAAAAAAAGAGTATCTTTATAAACTGCAAAGCAGAGAAAGGATTTCTTTAAAATAGTGCAGAAAGGGTCTTTTCCTAAAAGGAAAGATAAGCTGGACCACACTGCTAATTTAAAAAATTTTAGAGACTCTTAAAAACTGAGAACTGAGGGTTGATGGGGGTGGGAGGGAGGGGAGGGTGGGTGATGGGCACTGAGGAGGGCACCTGTTGGGATGAGCACTGGGTGTTGTATGGAAACCAATTTGACAGTAAATTTCGTATTTAAAAAAATAAAAATTTTGTATAACAAAATGTGTGCATATTCGGATTTATTCACTCTCTCCTCAAACCCCCTGTCAAGCACAGCCTGGTCTAGAAGGGTAGAGCTTCCCAGGTGGAGGACAGGAAGGGATGGACAGGAGACTGAGACTGAGACGTCTAGCCATGCGTCTAGCCATGGTTCCCAACTTCCTGTATCAAGGAAGTCAAATTATTAACCAAAATTTTACTTAGTAAAGACGCCATCAAAACAAACTATCAAATACACCTAGCTTTTCCTTCCTCAGGGTTTCCCATCTGGCAGGCTCTCACCTTGCCCCACAATGGGCTCTTTCCCACCCCTAAGTATCAGCTGGGTCTCACATTGCCCTGCTTGTTCTTGGCATCTATCACAATGCGTCAGGTTTGTCTATGATCTCTCTCCCACTAGATTCCACGTGGCCAGTGACCCTGACTGTCAAGGGGTCTAAACAGGCAGCCCATGGGGCCAAGACACACTTTTTTTGTTTGACTTGTCTACTGTTTTCCCAAACTTCAACTTATTGGCAATATTTAAAAATCAAGAGATTTTAGGGGCGCCTCGGTGGCTCAGTCAGTTGAGCATCCCACCCTTGACTTCAGCCCAGGTCATGATCTCATGGGTTTGTGAGTTCTGAGCCCTGCATCAGGCTTTGCGCTGACAGCACGGAGCCTCCTTGGGATTCTCGGTCTCTCCCTCTCTGCCCCTCCCCCACTCAAGTTTTTTCTCTCTCTCACCCAAAAATAAATAAACATTTTTTTAAAAAATGAAGAGATTTTCTATAAATATCAGAGGGTCCAAGTTGTCTTGAAAAAGATCCAGCACAATGGGCTGGAGGTGAGTAGCTGTTACAGCCTCTAGTTCTCACCCAGGCCCCCTCCACACCCCATTACATCACACTTGGCTGTCTGCACTCCTTTATCTTACCTGAATGGCCCCTGGAGGTCTTTGGAATCTAAATCCACTCTATTCTCCCTTGCAACAGAGCATTTCAATTTATATACTGAAAAAGCAAGAACGGTTGACTGTTTTGAAGAAAATATTTTGACTAGTCTCGGGGAAGGCTCTCCCCCACACAATTTGGAGGGCACACAGGACCCCTTAAGGTGCCTGAATTCTTCTTTGCCCCCAGAACCAGAGTTACTCTCCTTTGAATCCACGCTAATGAGGTGGGCATTCTTTCCGTAGATTATATAAATGACATACTCAAAGCAGATTAATCCAGTTTTAGATTAGATTCATCTAAACAATACGTGATTTAGTTAAGGTTTGGATTATATTATTTGTTGATTAAATACAAGTGCTGCCCTAAAGAAAGAGTTCGTGGGTAACTGGGTGGGCATGATAGTGGGAATGTGTCGCGTTTGGGAGGTTCAGCATCTAAATCCCATTTAAAGGGTGCCAATCTACCGCACGAAAAATCTTCTCCAAGCAGGCAGGGCTGCAACAGGGTCAAGAAGGTGGAACGTGCCAGAGAACAGAGGACTCAGGCTCTCCCGAAACCTCCGCCACTTTTCTGCGCAGCCCTGACACCTTCCTCCCGCACTGCGCAGGCGCCTAGACGGACCAACCTTTCCCTTCCCCTTCTACCACTCCCGGAATCGAGAGGACGCCCTCCCGCAGCAGAGCTCCTGCGCAAGCGCCGTCTCGCGTCCCCGCTCCCGGACCAATCGGAAACGGCGGCGCCAGGGGGCTGGGGCCACGACGTCGTGGGTGGGGCCAGGACGTGAGGGCGGCGCGCTGGCGTCACAGGGGCGGCTATATAAGTGAATACAGGCGCCGCCCCTCCGCCCCAGTCACTGAGCCGCCGCCGAGGACTCAGCAGCCTCCCCCTTGAGCCCCCTTGCTTCCCGACGCTCCGTCCCCCCTGCCCGCCTTCTCCCGCCGCCGCCTTCCGCAGGCCGTTTCCACCGAGGAAAAGGAATCGTATCGTATGTCCGCTATCCAGAACCTCCACTCTTTCGGTAAGCCGCGGAAAAGTCCCGTGGGGAGAAAGGCCTGGGTGGGGTGGCGAAGTGCTCCGGGCCCGGAAACCTGCCAGCGCTCCGGGCTTTCGTAAACTTGGGAGGAGGGAAGATATTCGCGCTCGCAGGAAGCGGGGCCCGGCCGGGGCCCTGGGGTCGGTCCTTAAGTGCGACCGGAAGGAGCGGGCAGGGAGGCAACCCTTGGGCAGTCCCAGTGTCTATCGGGTGGCGCATTTACTAATGGCTCCCGGGCCGCCTTGGGCCCCACCCGCCCCCTCCCGCCACCCCTGCGTCACGTCCGTTACGTCACCGCCGTTGTCACGGACCCGGGAGTGAGAGGCGGTGCCAGGCCTAAGTGACAAACGCTCCCGCCAATGGGGCGGGAAGCTTGGCCCCGCCTTGGAGCTTTGGTTCCGGCCGGTTGCATCAGCCGGGTGGGGCACTGCCTGCAGTCCAGGCTCCCCCGGCACGTGATCGGCTTCCGAGGGCGGGCCTGGGGCAAGAGGCCCAGGCTTTCCCCCGGCCCTGGGGAAGCCAGCCGTCCCGGACTGACCCGTTCCGGGGACGGCCAACAAGGACTTGTCTGACTTGATCTCAGCCCTGGCGATTTCAGTAGTTGTTTTCTGGGCGCGCAAAAGATACATTGGGAGGGTGACAATGGCACCTGAGCCCCAATAGCTCTAACCGAGTTTGATCTTTCTTCCCAGACCCCTTTGCTGATGCAAGTAAGGGTGATGATCTGCTTCCTGCTGGCACTGAGGATTATATCCATATAAGAATTCAACAGAGAAACGGCAGGAAGACCCTTACTACTGTCCAAGGGATCGCTGATGATTACGATAAAAAGAAACTAGTGAAGGCGTTCAAGAAGGTAGGTATTCGGTGAGATCGTAAGAATATCACATTTAACTTGCGGGGGGGGGGGTGCTCACTTGTATTCTCAGGAGGAATTGTTGGTGCACTCGGGCTGCACTTCGTCTAATTTGTTTTGCTTCATTCATGCTCGCAGAAATTTGCCTGCAATGGTACTGTAATTGAGCATCCAGAATATGGAGAAGTAATTCAGCTACAGGGTGACCAGCGCAAGAACATATGCCAGTTCCTTGTAGAGGTGAGTTCTATCACTTGGTGACGATCCATTTGTGCCTCTACCCTGTCTACATGTCCGATCCTTCCTACTCTATACTCAGTCTCCTGAGGACATAGAAGTTGGTGTTGTAAGACTAAGCAGAACAATTGAGTTTTGAAGTAGATAAGTATTCCCAAAAACAGAAGGGACTTGTCTGCCTTATTTAATTCGTATATGGATGTACTTTTTTTGTTTGTTAAGTAATCTCTACACCTAGTGTGTGGGCTAGAACTTAAAACCCCCAGATCAAGAGTCACATGCTCTACTTGACTGAGTCAGCCTGGTGACCACTTTAAAGATGCACGTTTAAATGGCACACAGATACTAGAATACACACGATGTCTGGTTGGCAGTTCCTAAGCGCTAAAATCCTCTTCTATCATTCGTTCTTTACTGAGTACCCTGAGTTAAGAACGATTGTGCTCCTAGTGGTTGAGGTGTGTGCCTTGGCTCTTGGACTTCTTTTGCCCAGTGTAGGAGCAAGAAGACAGAGTTGTTGGCATCAGAAATCGGGGGGGGGGTTGATCCCCTACTATAATTTTGTCTTTTTTTCTTTGCAGATTGGACTGGCTAAGGACGACCAGCTGAAGGTTCATGGGTTTTAAGTGCTTTTGGCTCACTGAAGCTTAAGTGAGGATTTCTTTGCAATGAGTAGAATTTCCCTTCTGTCCCTTGTCACAAGTTTAAAAACCTCACAGCTTGTATAATGTAACCATTTGGGGTCTGCTTTTAACTTGGACTAGTGTAACTCCTTCATGCAATAAACTGAAAAGAGCCATGCTGTCTAGTCTTGAAGTCCCTCATTTAAACAGAGGTCAAGCAGTAGGCGCCTGGCAGTGTCCGGCCTGAAACCAAGCAGTAACGTCATGTTTCGGTCAAGCCCAGAGCCCCAAGATCACAGCCGGCTCTGTCTGGCCAGAAGCTCCTCGGCTCTCCCTCTTCAGAGTTCCCTGCCCTAAGAGAATGTCACCACCTGAGCAGCCCGCGGTGGAGCTGAGAGGACAGGATGGGGTAAGCCGGCCACAGCAGCGGTGCTGCCACAGGGAGTCTTGGTAGTCAAAGAAAGATCCCTGGTGTCTCCAATCTGACCGGGCGGGCGGAGCTTAGAGCGGCCACCTTCCCTCTAGCAAGGTGTGATAGGACGTCTGACTTGCCACCAAAGTCTTTTTGACCAGACATATCCTAGCTAATTGATGTCCGAACACCAGAATGTGAGGCCAACCTTCTATCCGAGTTAAACTTCTGACAAGGGAACAAACTTCAAACCGATGTATGAGTCCTGTAGCTGGCTGTAGAGCTTGCACCTTACTAGCAGCAGCTGCCCAATGCCATGTGAAGTAACAGACTGGTTTTTTGGTTTATTTTTTCCTTCAGTTTTAATGTTATGTAATGTATTTAAGCCCTTATTTAAATAAAACTTGTTTTCAGAAACACCTGATTTGCAGATTGTATTTTATGTGTAGTCAGTCTTGTACGTGGGAAGGAACCACAGAAAGGGGCAGTGGAGGGTAGTCTACGCCTGCAGGCCAACGGGGACCTCAACCTCTTGGCCAAGAAAACCTTCAGTGAGCTTGTCCCTTGCATGTCGCCAGAGCTGCAGTGTCCTTAGAGTCCTGAAAGGAGGGACTGCAGGGTGGACGGATTCACTGGTGGTCGTTGGGCCATCCCGGTTCAGTGGCCATGGAGGAACTCACCTTGTGAACTGATAGAGCAGTTTGGTTGGAAACCCTTGAGTCCCCTCAGTGACAGGATCTTGCCTTTCTAAAGGTTGTAACAAGGGAGAAACATGGTGTGGGATTTAATCTGATCCTCAGACCCCTGGGAGGGACACAGAAGTGCTTTTTCCAGGGGATACATTTATAGGGTTAACAGTTAAGGGACTATAAAGCAGTTTAAGAAAAAGGTCAGGCCATCCCTTATAGAAGAACAATGAATGTGATTCATCCTATTAAAATTCTGTCAGTATGTGGATCATGAACTGGTACCAATTGCAGATTGTAAAATACAGGCTTCAAACTACTGAGTAGTCATGAATCCACTTTTCCTATTGCTAGCCTCTTGTAAATACTGGTCAGCCTTGCGAATAAGTCTGTACAGAGGCCAGCCTAGAACAAGGTGAAGTGTGGGGGAAAGCTGGTGGAAGGCTGAGCCAGTGGCAGCTGCCCTGGAAATAGGATTTTAATCTGGGAGGTAGAGGGTTACAAGGTCTTACAAAACTCATGTGTTCAGCAAACAAGATTTGAGTGATACTTTTGCTTTTTAAGGTTTATTTTTGACAGAGAAACCGGCTGCCAGCAGGGGAGGGGCAGAGAGGGGGAGACAATCCAAAATAGATTCCAGGCTCTGAGCTGTCAGTGCAGACGTGGGGGGGTGTCAAACTCACCAAGGGGTAGATCACGATCTGAGCCGAAGTCGGACCCTACCGACTGAGCCACCCAGACACCCCTTGAATGATAGTTTTAAGTAAGATTTCATTACAAAGCAAAGGGCTATTCAGAAGCTTCTAGCAGCAACCAACCCAGGAGGCCAACCCACAGAAGACCACAGTCAGGAAATAAGATAAAACAGTAAGAGAATCCTGCTATAGGTTGATATGCAGGTCCTGTGCTAGGCTGTTGAGATATCTTGCCTTTTAAGGACTTACAGCATTCTAGAATGAGATTATTGAGAGTTAAGCCAGCAACATCAGTAATCCACCATCTGTAATCAAAATGGTTATCCGTGAACATGACAGGAGAGAACACTCTTAATTCAGTATCTCAGGCCGGAGATAAAAGTATAGTTGTGTCCGTTGGATGGTTGGGGGAAATTTGCAAGGCTAAAAAGTGGTAGGGTTTCCTCCAGAACCCAAGCTCTCCGTCTTTGCCCTTCCCACCAGGTGACCTGTACATTTCCAATTTAAAGAGTTCGTTTTACCAAGATCCGTGTATGCAGTGTCGAGTGTGGGGATCGCGGGGCACACAACAGTAATCAGGAAGACACCCTGTGCTCTGGAAGCCGGTGGCCTGACAGGAGTGGAAAACCAGCACACGGCCTTGACACGAGGCAGAAAGGAGCCAATGCCGCCCCTGGCTTGGCCAAAGAGTCACAGGTTTGGGGGACTGGCCAATCTTCCCCACCCCGTCCACACCCACGGGGGCCAGGGGAAGGCTTCATAAAGGAGGTGCCATCTGAAGCAGCGTGTTAACAGAGGAGTCAGGATCCAGAGGTGGGAGCACCCAGAGTATATGAGGGCCCTAAGGTAGGAGCGCTTGGCTGGAACAAAGGCCTTGTATAGAGCAGGAATAACAGTACTGTCTCTATGCCAGGCCTGTGCTGAGAGCTGGTATACACTGACCTGTTCGCTTAACAGGAGGGACTCGGCCCTATGGTAGAACGTTCTGAGAAGTGGGACGGCTGAGCCAGCAAGCAGGTGATGAGATGGAGCAGAGGGGAGGGAGGGCTGGAAGGCTGGTGTGAGGTCAGAGTGGGCTGAGCCACAAGCTAAAACATTCAGATGTCAGCCTGCAAGAAGTCACCGTGAAGAGCAGATCTCGATGAGAAGCGTCTCCCAGCTCTGTGCTCTCGGTTCCTCTCCCCCCACCGCGCCCCCACCCCCAGTCTCCTCTCTGCCTCCACTCTGTCTGTCCTCCCCTTCCCTCTCCTGTTTCCTCCCTTCTCACCTCACTCTCCTGGCCCCAACCAAGGCCCACCCTCTGCCACAGGGACAAGCCGACACAAACCCAATGTTCCTTAAAATTGTGTTAGCAAGACGAAATGAATACTGGTCAGCTAAAGCTGCACAGGAATCCACAAAAACTACTTTAAAGCCTATTCAAAGCTCACCCATAAATAGGACAAAGAAACATGGTCTATTTGGGAACTGAACATGCTACCAACTAGCTCTGCAATTGACCTGCTTCCTTATTTACCAGCCTGGGTGCTGCCCCCTTGTGGCATGAGTGTCAAAACACAGTTTACTGTTCACCTGGCTTGGAAACGAAGCGCGAGCTCCCTAACTTTTCAGGAGATACACACTGTTTCAGAATTAGCAAATCGTGTGAGGCTCTGGCCATTTCTTCTTTTGGACTCCCTTAAATCCTCCTAGTTTAAATATTCATAAAACGTACTGTTCTTGGGAAGCTTGTTAAAAATTCAGATTCTAGGGGCGCCTGGGTGGCTCAGTGGGTTAAGCGTCTGACTTCAGCCCAGATCATGATCTCAAGGCGCATGGATTCAAGCTTTGCATCTGGCTCTGTGCTGACAGCTCAGAGCCTGGAGCCTGCTTCAGCTTCTGTGTCACCTTCTCTCTCTGCCCCCCCCCCCAATTATATACTCTTTCTCTTTCTCTCTCTCTTAAATAAATAAACTTTAAAAAAAATTCTAGGGGCGTCTGAGTGGCTCAGTTGGTTAAGTTTCTGACTCTTGATCTCAGCTCGGGTCTTGATCTGAGGGTCGTGAGTTAAAAAAAAAAAAAAATCAGATTAGAGGCCCCACCCAGGATAGCTAAGCTTTGCTAGGTGTCAGCTGAACAATCCACCTGCTTCTCAAGGGCCTACAAAAATGTCTGGGAACTGAAAGAAATTCATTTCCCAAATTTGACCCCCAAACTGCAAAACTCAGAATGCATAAGTATCTAACACTACAAAAGATAACACTGGCTGTAACTGTAATATAATTCCTATATAACTATATGAAAATGTAATAAACATTTCTAGAAAAGGAACATTATTTGTAACAAAACTTAGATTTGTAAAGTGTACAAACATCTTCCCAAAAATACTACAGAAAACGTCTATTTGGCCTGTGGGTGTACATTATTCACTTGGTATGAGGCACAACAGAACCTCTGAGGTCAGAATGTCTGGCCCACAAACTCCAGGAAATGACCCTGCCTCTAGAGCCACAGACTCGGATCCAGAGATTCTGATGTGGGGCCCAGGAACCTGTCTTTTTAACATCAGCCAATTCAAATGGGAGGACCACAAGCCATACTGGGGAAACACTGATGTAGCTAATGGGGAGCTATTGAGGAAACATGAGCAGGAGAGAAGCATTACCAGAGCTAAGTTTCAGGGAAAGAAATCAAGAGTACTGTATTTAAGGGGCACCTGGCTGGCTCAGCCGGTGGAGCGCACAACTCTTGATCTCAGGATTATGATCCAGACTCACGTTAGATGCACAGATTTCTTAAAAATAAAATCTTTAGCGGCCTGTGGGTGGCTTAGTCAGTTAAGTGTCCAACTCTGGATTTCAGCTCAGTGTGATCTCACGGTTCATGAATTTGAACCCTGCGTTGGGCTCTGCACTGACAGTGTGGAGTCTGCTTGGGATTCTCTCTCTCTCTCTCTCTCTCTCTCTCTCGCTCTCTCTCTCTCAAAATAAAGTTAAAAAAAATTTTTTTAATCTTAAAAAAAAAAAAAGAGTATTTAAGATGGTTTGAAAAGGGGGTGGCCAAGAGTCAGAACTTGGTTACCAGCATCTGAGAAACCAACCCCTGACATTTTGGCATTTTCACGTATGTGAAAATGTGGGCATTTCTTGCAAGACTGTCCAGAGCTTTTATCAGATTCTTTTTTTTTTTTCAACAAGATTTTTTTATAATTTGTATTTTTAAGAGAGAGAGAGCATGAGCACAAGCCAGGAAGGGGCAAAGGGGGGGTGGGGACACAGAGGATCCAAAGCAGGCTTTGCACTGACAGCAGCGAGCCCGATATGGGGCTTGAACTCACGAACCGTGAGATCATGACCCGAGCCGAAGATGGAGGCTCAACCGACTGAGTCACCCGGTCGGCCCTGCTTTTATCAGATTCTTAAAAGAGCCTGTTACCCAAAACCCCTAAGAATCACTGGCCTGTGGTTTCCTCCCCAGGCTTACAAAGCCCCAGGGACTAACAAAGGTTATCCAGGCACAGCGGTGCAAGCAGCAACATGCCTTTTCCAATATCGACTTTGAAAATTAATAACTATTTAAAAATATTTCTAAACAACTCCCAAACCGAGCGAGGGCTGGGCAAAAGGCACACACGCAGCAGCCAGACTCCACAGCCTCGGATGCCCCAGTGTGACTCACTCGCTCCCGAGCCGCTGTCGCCAGCCGTCACCCGGCCTCGGCGGTCTGGGTGGTTGCACAGTTTAAACTGTCTTTAATCTTGGTCCTTGATGGTCAATTTGTACCCAGAATGGACACCTAGTTAAAAACAGGAAGCACAGGGAACGCAGAGGTTGAACATGTTAACGTGGAGCGTGAAACACGACAGTCTTTTGTGTGGGTCACGTCACTGGCTCTCCATTTCTGTGGAACAACAGGAAACAAGCATGAGGACAAAGTCAATGCAGAGAGATGTGACCGAGCTAGGTCCCACGGTCCACCTTGGAGACAGAACTGCAGACTCTCGCTACTCAGTATCCCCGTGAGCTCGTTAGGATTTTAAGCCTGATCCCAGACCTCCCAAACCCATCTTCATTTTTTTTTTATTTTTTCATTCTTTATTTTTGAGAGAGCAAGCGAGCAAGCGCAAGTGGGGGAGGGGCAGAGAGAGAGGGAGACACAGAATCCGAAGCAGGCTCCAGGCTCCGAGCTGTCAGCACAGAGCCCGACGCGGGGCTCGAACCCACAAGCCGTGAGATCACGACCTGAGCCGAAGTCAGACACTTAACTGACTGAGCCACCCAGGTGCCCCTCCATTATGGTTTTAGATGTGCATTTAAAACCCACAAAAATAGTCCAAGTATGGAAAGCAACAGGTATGAGCTGAATATGGACTGAGATCATTGCACTAGCTAAGAGGTGCAGAAACCTGGCTGTCACATCAGCTGGGGAGTTCTTCGGTGGTACCAAGCCTGGGCTTAGCCCCCAAAGCCTCAGGCCAGAACTAGGGGGTGGCCCATGAGTGATGATTATCTAGCCATTCACGCCCATGGAACCCCATCAGACCTGCAGTTCCCATCCATCTAAGAGGACTCCAGAATGTCAAAAACAATGCTGAAGAAGAAAATATGGTGTTGGCTAGATCTAATTGGACTTTTCCTTCGTTGGAGCCAAAGACAGCCTGCATCTCTCATGTGGGATTTGCAATGTGCTTGTATGTGAGTAGCCTGGAACTCTCCTATCACCCCCTGGGAAAAATAATACAAAAGCTATAACAAATGTAAGGGGACCCCAATGAACATTAGGTTTTTTTAAGTACATAATAAAATCTAAATCTACATTTTAATATAATTTGTTCTCAGAACCAAATGTGATGCAGTATCACTTTTTAATTGGTCTAAAGTCATGCTTTTTCTTCTAATTAAATCTAAACAATGTTTTGTCACATTTTTATGGGGAAAGTCAAAATGTGTCTATGATTACCACAAATTATATTTTAAATTGAACTTTAAAGAGAACGACTCATAACTGACCAACCTCAAATTACCTTTTAATTAAAATGCTGGGCATATGCCAGGCATTGGAAAGAAAAAGATTTAAAGTTTCCAGGTTGGTCCTCTAGATCATTGATATGACAGGGAAAAGGATTTGGAGTCCAAAAACGTCAAGACTCACTGAGCGAGAACTCAGCTGCTTTGCTGCTGGACACATGACAGAAGACATTCATGTGGACGGCTTCATGGAGAGCTTGCCCGGGCTTTTGACAATCCCCAGTGGGTTCATGTAACTGGGGGCCTCACATAACTCAGCACCATTAATATTTGGGCCCCGAGAATTATTTCTTGGGGAGGAGGGACTGACCTGTGTGTCAAAGGGTGTTTAACAGAATCTCAGACCTCCACACACTACTCCTTCCCAGGCATGCCGGACGACCAAAATTATCTCCAGATTATTGCCAAATGCCCCTGGCGGGGGCAAAACCACATACCCCTTTTGAGAACCACTGGTTTAGTTCACCCTTTCCCTCCTGTTCTGCCAAACAGAAATGCAAAGGAAGGAGAGCAAATCATGATATCACAGAAGATAACCCTGCTAATTTTAAACTTCTCATAGAATGAACCATTCGTTCATTTATTCATTCATTCATTCAGTAAACATTTGTTCAGCACACCATACGTGCCCGGCACCCTTTGAGCCACTGGGGATACAGCACTGAACAAAGATCCCTGCCCATATGGAAGCTACGTTCCAGAAGGGGAGGACGGACTGGGTTTTGGATCTCCTCGTCCCCTACAATTGTTTCCTTGCAACATTTGGCGCTGCATGCCAGCCCTCTTTGCTTCTCGGATGAGGTCTCCCACTAGCCACCCTGTGACCTCTCCACCTGCTCGAACCTTTCATCCCTCCATGCTCCAAATGTAGGAGTTCCAAAGGGACTAAGACAGTCTGGGCTTTCCTTGCCTCTCCCTTCTGGTCTCACCCTAGGTCATGACTGATTATGCCTTCAGGGTTCATGCTCCTAACACTCTGTTTCCAGCTTCAACTTCTCGTTCAAGTCCAGAGCCCACTGCCAACTCTTTGCTGTGTTCATTCATTCGTTCACTCACTCATTCATTCACATTTATGGAGTACTCACTCGGTACAGGTGTCCACAAGGGGTGTGGGTTCAGCAACCAACAAGGCAAAGCACACCTTCTTTCTCACAGAGTCTATACTCCAGCTGGGGAGTCAGGCGCTAAACCAACCACTGCACAAACACCTAAACTATTTCAGCCATGCTTAGGCAAGGGGTCACACTCAGCCTGTGACAGGGAGAGGCACTCTGTCTCTGCTTTTTTTTTTTTTTTTAACATTTATTTATTTTTGAGAGAGAGACAGAGCATGAGTGGGGGAGGAGCAGAGAGAGAGGGAGACACAGAATCCGAAGCAGCTCCAGGCTGCTCAGCACAGAGCCCGATGCGGGGCTGGAACCCACGAACTGTGAGATCGTGACCTGAGCTGAAGTCCGACGCTTAACCAAATGAGCCACCCAGGCGCCCCCTCTTTCTCCGCTCTTTTGCTGCACAGCACTTATCACCACCTGGACAAGTCTATAATTTAGCTTTGCTTGATTTTGACCATCTTCTCCCATCTCTTAGAACTCCCATGGCTGTAATATGCTAGTATTTTGTGGTTTTGGTTTCCTTTTTGCGTGCTATTTGAGAGAGGAGCTTTAAATTTTAAACAGTCGATGGGGAAGTTCTTCTTAAGGTGATCTCCCAGCTACCAACTCTCTGAGTAGTTTGTCACACACCTCTTTTTCATGTCCTAGTCTTTCCCTGGGAGAAGAGAAATGAGGAGTGAATGCAAATGAGGTTTTTCCTTTTGGGGTGATGAAAATATTCTGGAACTAGATAAAGGTCATGGTTGTGCAACGTTGTGGATACGCTAAAAGCCACTGGCTGGTGTACTTTAAAAGAGTGAATGGCGAGCACCTGGGTGGCTCAGTCGGTTGAGTGTCCGGCTTCAGCTCTGGTCATGATCTCACAGTTGGTGAGTTAGAGCCCCGCATTGAGCTCTGTGCTGACAGCTTGGAGCCTGGAGCCTGGAGCCTGCTTCCGATTCTGTGCCCCTGCTCTCTCTGCCCCTCCCCTGCTCTCTCTCTCTCTCCCTCTCTCTCTCTCTCTCAAAAATAAACATTTTAAAAAAAGAGTGAATGGTGTGATATGTTCACTATATCTCAATAAATAGATCTTGTAGGGGTGCCTTGCTGGCTCAGTCAAATATCTGACTCTTGATTTCAGCTCGGGTTATGATCTCATGGTCATGAGATCAAGCCCCGAGTCCGGCTCCACACTGGGCGTTGAACCTGCTTAAGAGTCTCTCTTTGCCCCTTCCCCACTCATTCTTTTCTTTCTCTCTCTCTCTCTCTCTCTCTCTCTCTCAAAAAAAAAATATGGATAGATAGATCCTATATATGTGGGGTTTTTTTTCAAGAGGTGCAGGGAGTACAGAGAGATAGGGACAGAGGATCCCAAGCAGGCTCCACGCTGACAGCAGTGAGCCCAATATGGGGACTGAACCCACAAACTGTGAGATCACAGCCTGAGCTGAAGATGGATGCTCAACCGACTGAGCCACCCAGGTGCCCCCCCTATATATGTGTTTTAAATTGTATCATGTCAAAGCTGGATGGATGGACAAATTACGAGCAGGGGTTTTGCCCTTACCAGATGGAAGTTCCACTTTGGGTTTGGTGACTAGAAATCTCCTTACCCTCTGCCAGGGAGAGTTTGGGATTTGGCTGGTTTATAAAAGCAGGAGAACCTCGGTAAAGCCTAAAGAAGCACACTGCCCCTTCTCCCTTCCCTGAAACAATTTTTCACAGTAACCAAGTAAGATTACAGGTAAAATCAGACACCAGAACCTCCCTCATTTCCTTGGCCCTGAGGCCACAACTCCCACCAACCCCACTCATTGGCTCAATAGATCACAGAGTTCAGAGAAGGTTCACTGTCGAGGAAGCAGGAAAGCAGCAAGGGAAGGCTTTTTTTTTTTCCCCAATGCTTACAGAATCCAACTGTCCAGGTTCAAGCCTCAGCTGTGCATTTGATGGGCTGTGTCCCGGGCTAATCACTGGGTTGAGTCTGGGATCTGACTTTACCCTACTCACAAGCTAATAAGCTATCCTATTAGCTTTTCACCAAAGGCAGAAGACACAAGACTCCTGGGTCAGAGACAAATAACTGTGTTACTCACAACCCAGCTGACCACATAATCTGCATCAATAACCCTTGCTCCCCAAGTTCCTTGGTGGTAACACAGCAGAGATGCTACACGGACAGTAGTTGTGAGGCAGCCGAGGACACTGAGCCTGGAAATCTACTGCATTTGTAGGAAGTAGTAAGCAAGCCTGCTCTACGACCGGGAGGGAGACATTACCTCCTCTCTCAAAGTCACTCACTGCAAACACAAACCCAAGAAATGGCCTGAGTAAAGAGTGGTCACGACCTTGGCATGTTCAGCAAGAACATTCAGGGAGGCTCAAGCCCATGGCGAACTGCTTCATTGCTTCGCCAATTTCTCTGTGCCTCAGTTTCCTCAGCTAAAACTGGGGGCAATAGTATTACCCTCCTTGTGGGGTCGTGGTGAGGACTCCAAGACATAATGCCCCGTAAAGTGCTTAGCATGGAGACCTGGCCAAAGAAGGGCTCCCTAAATTGTAATCACCATCATTAGGGGAAGAGGGAGGTGAAAACATGTTACAAACATAAGAAAGCTTGCATTTAAGAGAGCTTCAAGGTCCGGAGGAAACAGAAGGCTTCCCCACTTACTTGCCCCCCAACTGTCCATGGCACCTTAAGCTCATATCACACTGTCTCTCCCCAAGAGAAAAGGAACAAAGACCCTCTTGATCAACATTGTGTTCCCAGGGTCAACACAGCACCCGGCACGAAGTGGGCATTTAATGAATGAATGAATGAATGAATGAATGAAAAGTGAAAGCAGAGGAGTGCCTGGGTGGTTCAGTTGGCTGAGCGTCCAACTTCGGCTCGGGTCATGATCTCGCAGTTCATGAGTTCAAGCCCCGCACCGGGCTCTGTGCTGACAGCTCGGAGCCTGGAGCCTACTTCGGATTCTGTGTCTCCCTCTCTCTCTGCCACTTCCCCACTCATGCTCAGTCTCTCAAAAATGAATAAATGTTAAAAAAAAAAAAAAAAAAGGCGGGGGAGAAAAAAAGAAATGTGAAGGCATTAAGCGTCTGAGCTGGCAGGAGGGTCCGGGATGAAGGGCCACCGTGGGGGCACTGAACTTGACAGGGCTGCATACCCTCCAGTGACGGAGGAAAGGAGAGCAGAAGGTGGGCTCGGACAGCTGTGGTCACGCAGGGAGAAGGAAGCTGAGGTCAGATGGCCTTGGGAGGGAAGGGAAGGTGACTCACAAGGTTGCCAGGCAACCACCCAGCTGCAGAATATTAATTTGCAATTGAATCAACTGGCTACTTTGAGGAACTATCCTGTTTGCAGGGATGGGGAGACAGGAGCTGAAGAAGGGGTCAAGGTTTAAGGATGGGGACAAGCCTGGCAGGTTCTGAAGCAGGACAGGGTCAGCGACCCAGGTGCATCGCCCATAAATGAAGTAAAAAACCATGGGGGCCAGGCTGGGGAGGGAGGAAAGTGAGACCAGAGGGGGAAGGTGGGCTATGAGAAGGAAGGCAGTCGGACTGACAGTTACAGCAAAGTCAGATTGAGCAGGAGCTGGGCTTCTGGAGAGAGGGTAGGCCAGAGGCTGTGGACCAGGAGAAGCAGCAGCACAGCCCAGAGAAGACTGGCCAGGCGCACAGCTCCATCCCCTCACCCGTCAGGTGTCAGGCGTGAGCAGGCAGCTTCCCCTGGCCAACCCCTAACCCTAAAATGCACCTGAGGGCACCTGGATGGCTCAGGCGGTTGAGCTTCTGACTCTTGATTTCTGCTCAGGTCATGATCCCAGGGTCACAGAATCAATCTGCGCTGATCATGGAGGCTGGTTAAGATTCTCTCTCTCGGGGCACCTGGGTGGCTCGGTCAGTTAAGCAGGTGTCTGACTTCGGCTCAGGTCATGATCTAGCAGTCCGTGAGTTCAAGCCCCACGTCGGGCTCTGTGCTGACAGCTTGGAGCCTGAAACCTGCTTTGTATTCTCTGTCTCCCTCTCTCTCGGTCCCACCACCCCCGCCCCGACCCCTCTCATGCTCTCTCTCTCTCTGTGTCAATTAAATCAAGACATTTTAAAAAATTTAAAAAAGAAAAGATTCTCTCTCCCTCTGCCCCTCTCCCTCGCTCATGCTCTGTCTCTAAAATAAAAAATAAGTGGGGCGCCTGGGTGGCGCAGTCGGTTAAGCGTCCGACTTCAGCCAGGTCACGATCTCGCGGTCCGTGAGTTCGAGCCCCGCGTCAGGCTCTGGGCTGATGGCTCGGAGCCTGGAGCCTGTTTCCGATTCTGTGTCTCCCTCTCTCTCTGCCCCTCCCCCGTTCATGCTCTGTCTCTCTCTGTCCCAAAAATAAATAAAAAATGTTGAAAAATAAATAAATAAATAAATAAAATAAAATAAAATAAAAAATAAGTAAAATAAAATGCACCTGAGTAAAGATTCTTCTCACATTGGTGCTTTTAGGATTTGTTTCCCATCTTAAATCCACTGATCGTGCTAAACAAAATACTCTCTAACATTTTATTATAAAAATGTTCAAATACTCAGAAAAGTTTAATTTTAATGTGAAGACTCATATGCCCACCACCTAGATTCCATAATTTATATTTTATTATTATTGATCTCATATCTATTCATCTTTTTTTATGCATTTCAAACTAAATGTACAATAATACACTTTGACCTAAATACTTCATTAACTAGACTTCCACTTTGTTACAGTTTTTTTTTTAATAAAATTTATGTACAATGGAGTGCACAGTTCTAAATGTGCCCTGCAAACAGGGTTCTGGGCTTGATTTTGATTGTTAAGGGAGATAATAGGCCCCATCAGCACCTCATTCAACAGTGGAGGTTGTTACGGTTAAGATATGGGAGGCAAAACAGTCCCCAGAGGTGGGTAGCCAGGATGTGACCCAGGGCTGTGGGAAGCAGAAGGTGGATGGACCTGAGGAGCCAGGGTGAGGCCAACCTGGAAGAGGCAGCGTTAACCTGTGAGGGGAGACTCTAGGGACTATTACAGGGAAGAGTGGAGAGAAAAATAATCAAGGAAAAGGGGGTAGAATATTCTGGAAGTCAGCAAGATGTAACAGCACAGATAAGTTGCAGGTAAGGCTGTGGTGATGAAAATACCAGTAACAGAGGTGCCTGAGTGGCTCAGTCAGTTTCTGACTCTTGATTTCTGCTCAGGTCATGATCTCACGGTTTGTGAGTTCAAGCCCCACATCCGGCTTTGCACTCACAGTGCAGAGCCTGCTTGGGATTCTCTCTCTGCCCCTCCCCTGCTCCCATGCACCCTCTCTCAAAATAAATAAAAACTTTAAAATATATACCAATAATAATAGCAGACCCTTACATAGAACTTACCATGCATCAGAGACCAAGTGGAGGCTACAGGTGTCTCATTTATCCCTCACCTTGACCCTCCCAGAAAGGTATGGGGAACATCCTAAGTCCATGACTTGCCTTAGATCACAGCTAGGAAGTGGCGAAGATGGGATTCAACCCAGGGTCGCAAAGCCTCCTTGTCCTGACCTTCCACAATACACAAACACTAGTCCTGCACACAGACACCAGCCGCAGCCTGGGTCTCACCGCGGCTTCTGATTTGAGAAGACTTCTCATTGGTGCCCCGGGCACAGGGGTGGGCTTAGAGCTCCGCAGGCGATCCCAATGTGAGGTGTGGGTTGAGAGCCACCGCTCCAAAGACACAGGTGGGCATCAGATGGGAAGGAGAGGGGGGCCAGAGAGAGGAGGCCAAAGCTGGAGTATGGGGGTGCTCTCTGCTCTCCCCTTGAGGCAGCTGGGCAGTCACCTGGCCCCTGAGCTCCTCCCGGGGCCCCCTCTCCAGCTCAGCCTGGTCCTGCTACCTTCCTACCCTGGGACAGCAGCCAGATGTCATGAAGCCACTTGTTCCTCCCCAGCCCCCCACTCCAGGAGGGACCACGCATGCCCAGGCTGCCTCCGGGGGTCACTGTCTCAACACCTTCATCCCTCCGAGGCCCCATTGCCTGGGACAGGGTGACTGAGGCATCCTCAGCCTCTCCCTCGCCCACCATCAATAACCAATGAGGAACCCCGGGGGGCTGGTGGCTTCTGACAGCGGTTTGCAGCTGCCCGGTACTATTTCCCAGGACCGGCTCTGGCAGGGGGGGGGAGTGGGGTCAGGCATGCAGAGTTGCCCCGGGGAGTCTCCCTCCCCAGGGATAGTCCTCCCCGCTGTCGTTATTAATTCTATTTTGTGTGCGCCCCCGCCCTGAAATCTAAATGCCAGGAAGCCATGACTGAGCCAACACATCCACCTGTTACCCCTGGGGCCTCATCCTGGCCCTGGCTTATGGCAGGTGCTCACTACCTGGAAGGGAAATGGAACAGAAGAATGGCCCAATACTTTAACAAACGTCCCCCTTCATTGTATTTGAAAAATCACATGCAAATTCACACCGGGCCAGCTGAAAACTTCGTGGTGCTGGAACCCCTAGCATTGGGGGGGCTGTTGCAGCCCCAGTAAATTACCACAAACTGTAGAAGCTTAGGACGACGTCAATTCATTCTCTGACGGTTCAGTAGGTCAGAAGCCCCAGGTATTCAGGGCACCCCGGGCGGAAATGAAGGCATCACCAAGGCTGCGCTCCGTTCTGAAGGCTCTGGGTTTGAACCCGTTTCCAAGCTCTTCCAGATTGTTGGCTGAATTCAGTCCTTTGCGGTCCTAGGACCTCGGCTGGGGGCCTCTCTCAGCTCCTTAAGGCCACCTGCGCTTCTCGGCCTGTTGCCCTCTCCCTCCCACCTCCAAACCGGTGAGGGCGGGTAGAATCCTCCTCGGTCCTCAAATCTCTGATTCATTCTTCAGCCGCATCACTTCTGCCTTTAGGCAAAGGACATTCGAGCCAGAGAACATTTTTTTATGTTTATCTATTTTGAAAGAGAGAGTGTGTGAGCAGGGGAGGGGCAGAGAGACAGAGAATCCCAAGCAGGCTCCACGCGCTCAACTCAAGGAGCCCGACCCAAGGTTGGATCTCACAACCATAAGATCATGACCTGAGCTGAAATCAAGAGTGGGATGGGCACTCAACCGACTGAGCCACCCAGGCGCCCCCAGCCAAAGAACATTTTAAGGGCTTATCTGATTAAATTGGGCGCACTCAGGGGCGCCTGGGTGGCTCAGTTGGTTGAGCATCTGACTCCGGCTCAGGTCACGATCTTGTGGTTTGAGCCCCGTGTCGGGATCTGTGCTGACAGCTCAGAGCCTGGAGCCTGCTTCAGTTCTATCTCCCTCTCTCTCTGCCCCTCCCCTACTCACACTCTGTCTCTGTCTCAAAAAAAGTAAACATTTAAAAAAATAAATTAAAAAAAATTGGGCCCACCCAGACAATCCAGGATAAGCTCCCTACTTCAAAGTCTATAATTACATCTGCAAAGTCCTTTTGCCATGTAACCTCATATATTCCCAGGTCCCAGGAGTCAGGCTGTGGACGTCTTTGGGGGATGATTATTCTGTCCTCCACACCCCTCCTGGGAGGAGAAAGATGCCAGAACTAGGAATTTCAGGCCCAGATCTCCTTGGTCCTGTAATCTCAGGACAGGGATTGCTTCACCTGGCTGAGCCTTGGTTTCTTCACCTGTGGAACAGGGACACGCTAGTCCTTACATCCAAGGACCATGGTGAAGAACAACTACGTTTATTCATGCAGAGAGCTTATCAGCCCAGCACACAGCATTGTCACTCTTGTGAGAACAAGGATGGGGCCCACAGGGAGAGGGAGGGAGCTGGCCCCAAGGTCTGGGATATGGTCTTCAATTTGGTAGACTCAGAAACTGGATTTTCTGGTCGCCCAGCTAGTCAAAGTGTTGGAGCCAGGAGTCCCCTCTGGCCTCACCAGTTCCAAAATCGTCCATACATCAGTCGGTGCTGGCCTCTGAGAGATCCAGCTTCCACAGATTCCATCCCTGCCACCTCCTGCGGGTGCAGCCCAGGACAAGTGTCCCTCTGAGTCACAGCCAGCGGGAGGGAAAACCTTAGATTCACACACAGTGCTTTTTAGGGACTCACCCTCCATAAGCCTTGGGAAAGGAGGAGCTCTGTGATGTGTGCAAAGTGTGTGCACAGACCTTGTGACCTCTCCCCTTCACAGCAGCCCTCTGAGGTAGGAATGAATGATTCCCATTTCGCAGATGAGGCTAACTGAGGCCCGAAGAGGATACAAACTCACGATGTTCTAGGCACTGTGCATGTTGTTTTCTGCACATCACCTTCACAAGACTCTTCCCCCCCCCCCACCCACACCCAAGTTATTTTCCTCATTTCTTGGAGAAGAAAATAGCTCAGAGGAGGAGAGATCTGCCCAAAGCTCAACATCTGGAAAAGGGTGGGGCCAGGAAACCCTTTTCTTTCCCATTGGACATGATTCCCGGGAGGGCAGAACATGCAGTTTGGTGATTATGAGCACCCTGGGGGGAGTGCTGTCTCTCCACTCGGGGCAGAGCCCCCCCTGCTTGCCCGCCAGTGCCCGCAGTCGCCTGTTGAATGGGATACACAAATCTGTTTGGTGCTGTCCCCAGCTGGTGTGACCAGCCTGTGAAGAAGAACCGGGGGGGGGGGGGGTGGGCATAACCCCCTCCACAGCACAAGTCTTGGGTTCTGGTGCAACCAAGGCTCTGCGGAAAGCTTCTCATTTCTTGTCACCATGGCAACACGAATGTCTCCATGCCTCTCTCGTGTGAACAGAGCTGCTCCCCATGCCACCCTGTCTCCCAAGGCCCCTCAAAGGCCCCTCTGCCTCTAAGATTCTGGTTTCGATTAATTGCCACCAATACCTGCACTGGGTTTGTCATTTTCACTTATTCCATCTGCTGAGTCACTGAGCCCTGCTCTGAATTAGAGTGGTTATTCACCAGAACATTCTGCTCGCTCGTTGCCATGGACACCTCCCAGCCTGCTTCATCACCTGTTAATTTCTCAGCAAGGCTGGCTGTGAGCGTGGGTACCACTGCCCCTTATCCAGGACCCAACGGGCATCAAAACTCCCCCGGAAAAGGAGGGGCCATGATGACGCATGAACAACAGCTAAATCTCTAATGCCAACTGTGGAAAAATCAAAAACAGCCTAGAGCTACTTACATCTGTCCAAACCAGGTCAAGGTGGCAATTCATCAAATAAGTCAACAAGCACACTATTTGGTTTTCTGGCATATCTTGGGCAAACTCTTTAGTCTCTTTGCTAACCACTTTAGGATGTATTTTTAGGGACACCTGGGTGGCTCAGTTGGTTAGGCATCCGATTCCGGTTCAGGTCATGATCTCGAGGTTTGTGGGTTCGAGCCCCATGTCGGGCTCTGTGCTGACAGCTCAGAGCCTGGAGCCTGCTTTGGATTCTGTCTCTCTCTCTCTCTCTCTCTCTCTCTCTCTCTGTCCCCCCGCCCCCCTCCACTGCTCATGCACTCTCTCTATGTCTCTCTCAAAACTAAACATTTTTTAAAAACAATTTTTAAAGATGTATTTTTAGGGGTGCCTGGGTGGCTCGGTCGGTTGAACGTCTGACTTCAGCTCAGGTCATAATCTCACAGCTTGTGAGCTCGAGCCCCGCATCGGGCTCTGTGCAGACAGCTCAGAGCCTGGAGCCTGCTTCAGATTCTGTGTCTCCCAGTCTGTCTGCCCCTAACCCACTCACATTCTGTCTCTGTCTCTCTCAAAAATAAATAAACGTTAAAAAAAAAAAAAAAAGATGTCTTTTTATATTGAAAGGTGGTGAGTGCATTATGCAGATTGCTATCTTCCCTTGAAAATGAAAGGAGGGAGTCTCCAAGTATAGGGGCCTGAAGCAACTGCCCCGGGGAGGGGGTTTCCAAGAGGCAGGGGATAAAGGGCAGACCTGGGATTGAGAGGAGCTGCAAGCTGAATCCAGCCAGCACAGAGGGCACAAATGGGGGGGGGGGGGGGGGGGGAGAGGGGTACACTCAGGATTTTCCAGGCAAAGGAGGTGAAGAGGCAACCAGGATGCAGCCCCCAGGCAGAGCGCGGGGCCATCAGCCCACGGCCCATTGCCCCCAATAACTACCTCACGTCCTGTTTGCAGAGCCCGGCAGGGGGACAGGGGATCAATACATCACCCGACATCCACACACTCCCTGCTCTTCAAACACCAATGTACGGAGAAATACGCTTCCCCTGAATCCAAGGTCACTAGGGGCATCTGTCTCATCTGCCCCCCAGCTGGACATACCGGAGGGATGATGCACACCAGGACTGTGACCCCAAGGACTGGGCACGGGGGTGGGGGGGGGAGTGGGCACTGCTCCCGACCCCAGGGAGCCTGTCTCCTGCCTGCCCTCGTGCCCAGCTGAGGAAATGCCTGCACCCTGCACCTGCCCCCACCGCTAGGAGGTCAACTCCCCTCCCTTCCCCCATGAGATGACTGATTGAATGACGGGGTAGGGCAGGGGCGAGGTACCTGTGCCCACCCCCTTTTGTCTTGCTGCGGGGGAGGCTGACCTCATGGGGGTTTGGGAGGGGCCATGAGGGCTTTAAAAGGTAGGGCTGGAGCACCAAGTAGCACAAAGCACGGAAAGGAACCAGGCTGGCTATAGCATCACCAACCTCCCGGCTCTGCAGGTGAGAGCACCCAGGAGGGGGAGGAGAGTCTCTGCAGGTGAGACCACCCAGGAGGGGAGGAGAGAGTCGGGGAGAGGGCTGATGGGACGTCTCCCTGCCCCAAAGGACCAGGCTCACGCCTCGGTGTCTCCAGGGCCACCAGCCTCCTCTCAGCTCAGGGCCGGACTAGGTCTCAGCTCTAGAACCCACCCTGGAGTGCCCTTTCCTCTCCTGCTGCTTCAACTGGGGCCCTGCCCTGCCCCTCTGCCTCCATGCTCACCCCAGTCCTGCAAGGTGAGAAGGACAAAGGCTATTCTCCCATTTCCAGGTGAAAAAACTGAGGCCCAGAAGGAGAAGTGACTGGCCAAAGTCACACCAATCATAGGGCAGGGCTGGAACTGGAACCCAGGGCTTCTGGGTTCCATCTCAAGCTCGTTCCTACACCAGCACTGTCTGAAAGAACTTCCCATGATGATGGGGATTGTATCTGCACCATCCAATATGGTACCCACCAACCAAAGGTGCACCAGAAAGGAGGCTAGTTCAAAGAAGGAGTTTTTAATTTTAATTAATTTAAATGTAAAGAGCCATATGTGGCTAGTAGCTACCATGTTGGACAATAACGTGGCTAACCTTGCTTCTTTAGCAGCAAGAACCCTTTCTCCTTCAAAGGAAATCTAACACAGAGCTCCACGATGACAGACAGATAAAAGCAGTATTTTATTCATAGAAACGCATCCCTCGAGGGTAACATTTTTATAATTTACTTCTGATGAAGCCAATCAGAACAATGAGGCAGAAAGAACACAAATGCTAAGAAGAGAGTTTTAGATGTGAATTTCATTATTTTATTTTATTTTTCAATGTTTAGTCATTTTTGAGAGAGAGCGAGCATGAGCGGGGAAGGGGCAGAGAGAGAAGGAGACACAGAATCCGAAGCAGGCTCCAGGCTCCGAGCTGTCAGCACAGAGCTGAGGCAGGGCTTGAACTCACGAACGCTGAGATCATGACCTGAGCCAAAGTGGGACACTTAACTGACTGAGCCACCCAGGTGCCCCTAGATGTGAATTTTAGACTCATTTGAGGATCCAGTTTATTTCTGTATGATAGTTTCCCCCCAAACTCAGGTCATGCTGACACACAGGTGCAAGTGGTAACTGCTTAACTTTTTACAAAGATTTTTTAAGTTTATTTTTGAGAGAAAGAGAGAGAGAGCGCGAGCGCGAGAGAGAGAGAGAGAGAGAGAGAGCGAGCCTGAGTGGGGGAGGGGCTGAGAGAGAGAAGACAGAGAATCCCAAGCAGGCTCCGTGCTACCAGCACAGAGCCCCATGCAGGGCTCGAACCCATGAACCATGAGACCATAAAAAAATCAAAAGTCAGGGGGCGCCTGGGTGGCTCAGTCGGTTGGGCGGCGGACTTGGGCTCAGGTCATGATCTCGCGGTCGGTGAGTTCGAGCCCCGCGTCAGGCTCTGTGCTGACAGCTCGGAGCCTGGAACCTGTTTCAGATTCTGTGTCTCCCTCTCTCTGACCCTCCCCCATTCATGCTCTGTCTCTCTCTGTCTCAAAAATAAATAAACGTTAAAAAAAAAATCAAAAGTCAGATGCTCAACCAAGTGAGCCCCCCAGGCGCCCCTTAACTTTTTTTAACAGCTTAATTTTTAACTGCTTAATTACAATCACAGGATATCCCTCTTAAGCAAAAATGGCAGGAGAACTTTCCTTCCGAGGGCTGCACAGAATCGGTGGGACCCGACCACACAGTGAATACACCGATGGTCTCCAAAGAGATAACCATACCGTGCTGTCTGGAACGTACCCTTTGGTATCACTATTTAAAAGTTCACTTTAGGGGTGCCTGGGTGGCTCAGTCGGTTGAGCATCTGACTCTGGATTTAGGCTCGGGTCATGATCTCAGGGTTGTGGTGTGGAGCCCGGCACTGGGCTCCACCCTCAGCATGGAGCCTGCTGAAGATTCTCTCTCTCACTCCCCCTCTCTGTCCCTCTCCCCTGCTCATTCTCTCTTTCTCTCTCTCGAAAATTAAAAAAAAAAACAAAAAAAAAAACACGTTTAGCGGCACCTGGGTGGCTCAGTCGGTTAATCGTCTGAATTCAGCTCAGGTCATGATCTCATGGTTTATGAGTTCGAGCCCTGCGTCGGGCTCCATACTGACAGCTCAGAGCCTGGAGCCTGCTTCAGATTCTATGTCTCTCTCTCTCTCTGCCCCTCCACACCACCCCCCCAAAATAAATAAACATTAAAAACTTTTAATAAAAACATAAAAGTTCACTTTAAATTATGAGATGTAAACATCTACAGGACCACTCACATGGCCTCAAATTCTGCAGAAGTTTGGAAACCGTTGCTCTAAGTTGTAAATTCCTTGGAGAAAAGCCACTGTTGTAATTAGGGTGGGTGAGGAGGAAAAGGGCAGGGCTTGGGAGTTGCAGGGAGCAGGGGTTGCACAGCTGGCAGGAACTGGAAAAGTGAACTGAGGACCAGCCCACAGCCCCACACGGCGCTGCACCTGCCAGCAGGGAGGCACCTAGAGTCCATCTGGTCCAGGCCCCTGCCTTTGGGTGCCTAACCGGCTCCACCTTTCAGCCCCGCCCCTCTTTCCTTTGCAGACAAGATGCAACGACTGTGTGTGTGCGTGCTGATCTTGGCACTGGCTCTGACCGCCTTCTCTGAAGCTTCCTGGAAGCCCCGCTCCCAGCTGCAGGATGCACCCTCGGGTCCAGGGGCCAACAGGGGCCTGGAACCACATTGGCTGAACCGGCTGGGCCCAGCCTCTCACCACCGACGGCAGCTAGGGCTCCAGGGTCCCCCACAGCTGGTGGCAGGTAGGAGCTGTGACGGCCATCCCTGCTTGCCTCACCCAGCCAGGGTTGGCCCTGGCCTTGGTTTCTAGTGGCTTAGATGTCCTTCCCATATGTTCATGTCCTCTCCCACCTCTGACCCTCAGACCTGTCCAAGAAGCAGGGACCGTGGCTGGAGGAAGAAGAAGCAGCATACGGATGGATGGACTTCGGCCGCCGCAGTGCAGAGGACAGGGACCAACATCCCTAGAACGGAGCTTCAGAGCCCAGCCTCTCCCAGTCCAGCCCAGCCCAGCCCCATGAAAAACCAATCAAAATAAACTAGCTTCCAATGGATCACGTTGTGTCAAGTGTGGGGCAGGAGAGGGGAGTTGGTGGAGACACGGTTGAGGTAACAGAGAGAACGGAGAACCCTCTTGGGGACGGGGACCCATGACTCATTCTTCTCGGTATCCCCAGAGCCTAACATTGAATGAGAATCTACTCGTGCAGGTGGAAAACAGTGGTAGGGTCACAACCAGAGTCCTCTTTCTAAAAGAGAAATCAAACTGCGCCACTCCAGGTTTTCACCTTCCAATGCCTCCTGCTGCACTTAGAATCAAACCTAAACTCCTTGTCGAAGTCCTAGGTCAGCCCTACTGTCCCCATGGCAGGTGCCAAGTGTCTTCCTCCTCTCTCCCTTTCCCTTCCTTACACAATGCACCAAGCTCATTCCTGCTCAGAACCTTCGTCCTTTCTGTTCCCTGTGCCTGGAAGGTTTTTCCCAGGCATAAACCTGGCTGGCTCCCCTTTTTCTCCCTAGGTCACATCCTGTCATTGTTTTGTATGTTAGTTTATTGTCCGCCTCCCCCACGTAGAAGGGAGACTCTGTAAGAGTGTGGATCCCACATCCCTCCTCTCTGCTGTATCCCGTTCCCAGAATAGGGGGTTATCCAATCTGTCACATTGGCAGGTGAGTGGCTGCTACGGGCGTTGTTGACGGTTCGCCCGTATTCCCCTCACTGTTCTGAGCCCGTGGGCAACATCCTTCCACACGCACCCTCGATTGGAGGATAAATACCCTAGTTCCCTCATCCCTTGGGCAGGATAATTCCGTCTCCCCAAATTCCAGAATCCCCCTGCAGGACCGAGCTCAAGGCTCTCCTTTGTTCACGTGCATCCCTTCCCCATCTCACACCCTCGTGGTCCCACTTGAGATCACCACCCAAAGAAACCACTCACACTCAAATCCTTATCTCTAAGTCTGCCTCGGGGCAGGGCGGGGTGTGTGTGTGAGGGGCCCTCCGCTGAAAACAGAGGGTTTTAGGAAACAACACACTCCTCCTGGGATTCTAAAATGTGATCCTTCACTAGCCAGCCCCCTTTGCAGGGTGCTGGTAACCGCTGGAGTGTTGTGGCAACACCACTACCAAATTCTCATCCCGGTGAATCAGGATGGGGCACACGTGGAAGAAGGAGCACTGGCTTATGCAACTGCTCCAGCGCTGAAGAGAGAAGCGGGGAGGGGGGGGGGGGTGCTTTTGGCCGTGGCATTGATTGGCTACCGTTAATCATCAGAGAATCTCTGGAGGAAGAAAATGTTAGGCGCAGGTTAGCCAGCCATTAACTCAAGCCCAAGATCTGAATGTAAGAGTGCAGATAACAAAGGAAGCCGAAATTGGAAGCCCAGCAAGTCTCCCCCGTTAAAGTCCTAGAATGAGAGGCATCTGGGTGGCTCGAGTAGTCAAGCGCCTGGCTCCTAGTTTCGGCTCAGGTCATGATCGCACGGTTTGTGGGTTCAAGCCCCTGGTCCAGCTCCATGCTGACAGTGCAGAGCATGCTTGGAATTTCTCTTTTTACCTCTCTCTCTCTCTCTCTCTCAAAAGTAAATAAATAAACTTTTTTTTTTTTAAGTCATAGAATGAAAGGCATGAGACCACGACACCTTGCATGGGACATCTGAGAAGATTCCCTTAAGAATTTTGAACTCCTAGGGGCCCCTCGTGACTCAGTCCGTTAAGCACCTGACTTCGCCTCAGGTCATGATCTCGCTGCTTGTAAATTCGAGCAAGCACCCCTGTCAGGCTCTGTGCGGACAGCTCTCGGAGCCTGGAGCCTGCTTCAGATTCTGTGTGTGTGTGTGTGTGTGTGTGTGTGTCCCTCTCTCTGTCCCTCCCCCACTTGCTCTCTCTCTCGCTCTCGCTCTCTCTCAAAAATAAATAAACATTAAAAAAAAAAGAATTTTGAATTCCTGGGGCGCCTGGGTGCCCCGTTCAGGTAAGTGTCTGACTCTTGGTTTCAGTTCAGGTCATGATCTCATGATTCATGAATTCAAGCCCTGCATTGGGCTCTGTGCTGACACCATGGAGCCTGCTTGGGATTCTCTGTCTCCCTCTCTCTCTGCCCTTTCCCTGCTCATGCTCTCTCTCTCAAAAATAAGTAAATAAACAGAAGAAAAAAAAAAAAAGAATTTTGAACTCCTATGTTCTCTTCCAGGGATTTAGTGTTAAGGACTTGGGCTTTTTTTTTTTTTTTTTTGGGTACCATAATGAGTTTTATGTATAATTAGACCCTATCTTCTTCCACATAATGTCTTAGTGTCTTTTTACCTCCCGGTATTCTTTATCAAGAGTGGGGAAGGTGAGGTCTACTTTGTTTAAACCTGGAAAACCTTGGGGTTCCCGGGTGGCTCAGTCAGCTGAGCATCCAACTGTGGCTCAGGTCATGATCTTAACAGTTTGTGAATTCAAACCCCACATCGGGGGGGCGCCTGGGTGGCTCAGTCGGTTAAGCGTCCGACTTGGGCTCAGGTCACTATCTCGCAGTCCGTGAGTTCGAGCCCCACGTCGCACTCTGTGCTGACAGCTCAGAGCCTGGAGCCTGCTTCGGATTCTGTGCCTCCCTCTCTCTCTGACCCTCCCCCGTTCATGCTCTGTCTCTCTCTGTCTCAAAAATAAAAACTTCAAAAAAAAATTTAAAAATATAGCATAGCCATTTAAAAATAAGCATTCCGGGGGCACCTGGGTGGCTCAGTCGGTTAAGCATCTGACTCTTGATTTTGGCCCAGGTCATGATCTCAACATTGTTGAGTTCGAGCCCCATGTTGGGCTCTGCGCTGACATTATGGAACCTGCTTGGGATTCTCTCTCTCTCTTGCTTGTGCCCCTCTCCTGCTCATGCTATCTCTCAAAATAAATAAATAAACTCTTAAAAATATATATCCACTCCAGCATGTGCTGTCCATATTCCACTGAAAGCACTGGTATTTTGTACCAGGGGGCTTTCCTCTCCCACGTACAGGGCACAGAACACAACATGTTAATGCCCCCAAGACTGCCAGACACAAATGTCAGCTGGGCGATGCATGCCCAGCCTCCTCCCCCTTTGGGTGGTGTCCATCTCGGTGGGTCCCAAACTTTAGTATGCATGTGCCTTCCCCGGGGTCCTTGTTACCATGGAGATTCTAACTCTTTGGGTCTGGGGTGGGACCTGAGAATCTGCATTTCTGACAAACTCCCAGGAGATGTGGGTGACGCTGGTCCACAGACCACACCTGAGTAGCAAAAGGCTACACTTCTTCCCAGAGTTCCCTGTAGGGTTAGCCTCGGTGCCTAGCACTCCCTTTCATTAGCTTTCCTTCCGTTCTCAATTCTCCACTGTCCCCAAGAGTGATTCCTGGATCATCTCCCAAACAAACTTCTTGTTTTCAAATGCTGTTCCAGGTCTGATTGCAGGTCTGAGGGACGTTTACCTAAGACAGTGGGTGATTCTCGCCCGTGCCTTTCCCCTCCCAGGCAGGGCACTGGGCCAGAGTCCCCGGAGCAGAAAAACAGGGAAAGGAGCCTGTCTGAGCATGAGCTCCAGAGGCCTGAGGGCCTGGGTTCACATCCCAGTTCTGCAACTAGCTGTTAGACCCGCCTGGGCCTGTTTCATCCTCTAATAACCATTTACCAGATCACCCACCGCCCCCCCCCCCGGGGGTCGTTGGTATGACTAAGTAATGCATTTAACAAAAGTCCATGGCACATGATTCAGTATTGGAGCCCATCCTCTTTCTACAACTTTGCCCCAGCAAAGCTGCACGCAGGGGCACAAACACACGCACACATGCTCCCAGAGAAAGACGCCGGAGTCCAGGCCAGGTAGTGCACAGGTCCTTTATTTCCTGCACGAGCAGGTGCACAGGCTGACAAGTGACTAACAGGAGAGTGAGCAACACAGCAGGAACAGAGCCAGACTGAAGTGGGCAGGAGGCGGGGGAGCCCCAGACTCCAGCTGTTTAGGAGTAAAGAGTGGGAAAGGGCAGAACATCTAGAATGAAGAAAGGAGAGGCACAGAGGACTGAGGGGAGGACCAGGGGGAAGGAGCAATGGGCAGGGAGCCTGGACACACGGGCCACAGGCAGGGAGATGGGGGCGGGGCGGGAGGAGGCCCCCCAGTGGGCGGAGGGACCCCTCACCCACACAGAGAGATACTCTTGGTTACCAGCAGTAGTTAGGGACTGAGAAGAAAGGACCAAGAATGGAGGAAGAAGGCCAGGTCCCTAAAAGTCAGCAAGGACTCAGGGGCCACCTTTAACTTGAGGCTCAAGGGCCTGTCGTTAGAAAGGTAGTCAGAACACCTTCCTACACCGGTGTCTGAGCCCCACCCCCAGCTCAAAGCCAGGTCTGGCAGCAGACAGACCTCCCCTCAGGCACCCCCATCCCCTGGGCTACCATGTGACCCCAGGCCCAGCAACCTGAACTAGCTTTTGCACCGGCTGCAAAGAGTGGAGGCTTGGGTCCTCAAGCCCCAGCCCAGGTTCGTGGGACAGAAGGCAGGCCAGTGACAGACAGGGGGGTCCTGTTTGGGGGGATGAGAAGGAGGGTCTGGGGTAGGTGGGACTTGGCCAAGCAGCTGAAGGAGGGGCCTCAGGCTGTCTGTGGGGCCTCTGCAGGCTGCTGGGAACCAGCAAAGCCTGGAAGAGAAGGGAGGGGTAAACTGAGGGCTTGGGCAGCAGGCAGGGGCCGAGGCCTTGTCGCTGTATCAGAAAGACAGCCGCGATTGATAGTTTTACAGGCTGCCCACTGGCTGGCCAAAGAGGTCACCGTTCAGTTTCCAAACTGCACAACCTTACACGGTGACCCTGATGAGGCTGCCCAGCAGTGACCAAGCGGCCACTGGAGTGGGGGCAGCCCACCCATGCCGGTGAGGCTACAAATTTCACGGCTGATGAGCAGGCCAGGCAGGCACCAGGACAGGCTCAGAGGGGAGGGACAGGCCAGGAAAAGTCATTCTGGCATAGCAGTGAGGAGAACAGGCTCAGACCCACTCCAGCTAAGTGATCTTAAGTTCTTAAGTTCTTAAATGATCTTAAGTTCTTACTTAAGTTCTCCAAACCTCAGATTTCTCTCCTAACAAAGGGCTGGTAACAGCTACCTTCAGGGGTGCGAGGACTAAAGGAAACAATGCCAGTCACTAAATCACCTTTGGTGTCTCTGTGAGCTCCTTGAAGGCAGGAGGCTTGAAGGCTGAGCTCACACTCAGCAGGTGCAGCTCCCCAAACTTTGGGGCTTCCAGCTGGGGAAAGGAGACCCTGACCCACCCCCCGGCACCCTGGAGGAGACCTAGCCCATCTTCAGACTCACCCAGGGGGCTGGTCCAGCTGCGACCCTTGCTGGCAGAGACCTTTGTCCCAGTGGCCTGGGTGGCCCCAGAACACCCCTCTTCCTCCCAGGCCCTGGGAGGATGGTTGGCCCAGTCCTCCTCCAGCCTCTGAAAGGGCTGGGTCAGCACCCCGGGCTGCTGCTCTGATCCGCTCCCTGTACCTGTTGCTGTCACTACTGGAGGGCTGGGAAGCCTCGGGGATCGGGTGGCAGAGTGGGAGACAGGGAGAAGGGGGCAGCAGAGACGGGAAGCAGAGGCACAGTAGGGGGCTGCAGTCCTGGTCATGACCTTCAGCCCAGACCCCCAGGAGAAAAAGGGGTAGAGATCTGGAATCCTAAGCAAATTCCACATAAATGAGCCCTGGGGCCATAGTTCCCACTGAAGGAACCTGGAGGTGCCTATCCAAATGATATGCAAATTCCATGCAAATCACCACACTGGGTGAGGCCAAGCTGGGGTAAGTGAGCATTTGGGGGGCTCACCTACCCTCACCTTTCATTGATGATCTGTAGCTGGTCTGGCTGGCCGGAGGGAGGCCCCTGTGGGAGCACTCACCTTTCTGGAGCATCTTCGGCCTCAGCTGCCGACTATAATGCGCATCCAGCCAGTTAGCCAGTTGCTGGAGGACACGCTTCATGTTTAGGCGAGAGGGGCCCAAGCCGCTAGCCTCCAGCACTGAGGTCACTACGTTCCCCTGCGTTGCCTCATCCAGCTCCGGGTCCACCTCCTCCCAGGCCTCGGCCTCCTCAGACACCAGCTCTGCCTCTTCTGTTGCCCCCTCCTCAGCTGACGCCACCTCTTCTGTGGCCCCCAGTTCCTCCTCAGACACCAATTCCTCCACAGGCACAAAATCTTCCGCCACAAAATCCTCTGCTGTCAGTAACCCCTTCTCAGCCTCTAAGCCCCGGTCCTGCTCTCGCACCTCACTGCAGCACAGCCTGTATCTGGGCAGGGAGACAGGAAAGTCTTTCTGTGCCCCTGAAGGCCAACCCCAGGCAGAGCCCCCAGCGCCCCCCTTCCACCTGCCCCTAGGACATCTCCGGCCACCAGGGTTGAGGAGCTCTCGTGCTCTCTGCCCCAGTCTACACATAGATCCAATGGCTACTCCTCAGTTCTGTCCCAACTAGGGGAAAAGGGAGCTGGGTACCCGCCTCAAGGCTTCAAACACCCAGCCCAGGCACCAGGTAGGAAGGAGGGTCACCAAACACTGCACAAACCCTGCTTTCTCCTAGTACCCCCCACCCTGCTGCACAGATCAGACCGGCAAGGATAATAATATTCCTTCTGCTCCCCTCCATGATTTAACCTTCACAGCCCATCCCACAGCTAGTTGCCATACGAACAAATCCATTTTAGTAAGGCTCAGACAGTTCAAGCCATTGGCCAAGGACACAGCCAATAAAGGGACCAAGTTGGGACTCGGTCCCAAATGTTTCCAGCTCCCAGGCCAGTGCTCCTTCACTCTCAGCCTCTGTCAAGGTGAAGGAAAGGCTTCGGTCCCCACCTGGAACAGCCTAAATCAGATGACCACCTACGGGGCAAGATTTGAAGGAAAAGGGAGCAGCCCCTTCCAGAACAACTCAACCCAGCCAGCCCAGAGCATAGGGCCTTCTCTAGGGCGGCAGGATTGCAGGTGGTTGTCTGACTGCTGAAAAGTGAGGGTGGTTGATGGGAGAGCCCCTAGCCAGCTTACCCCAGGTGTGACATCTCCTCCTTCTCAGTCTTCCCATGATTCCTTCAACAGAGAAAAGGGCTTTCACTGTCCCAAGGCAGCATTAGCTGAAACCGCAAAGTCCCTGCGGGCCCCAACATGTGAAAAAGTCCTGGGGAGAAATGACGGGCCCAGACATGGGGATGGAGAAAAGGGTGGGGCGGGGGAGGGGCTGGGGCAGCGAACGAGGGGCGCCAGGAGTGAAGGAAGATCAGAAGCAAACCCCCTCCCCACTCTGGGAAAGTGAGCGTGGGTCAGGCAAGGGCCTGGGGGTCCCAGCACCGCACCTTTCCATAAAAAACACAGGGTCCGAGATAATCCTTATAGACCTTCTGAGCTCCTCAGCCAGGGCCTCCTGAAAACCAGGAAGGGCCTCCTGTGGTGGAGAAGGGGTATTACCAAGGGATCCCCACAGAACTCCAGCCCCTACTCCCAGGCACAGAAAGGAAATCAGCCAGCGGGGCTGAGGCACAAGCACACAGGCAAAAGCGGGCAGCCGGGGGTCCTCACCAGAGGTACGGCGTGTGTGAGGCGGGTGACAGGGTCAGTGGACCCTGGCGCTTGCTGGCGGAGGGTCTTCACCTCCTCCTGAGCCTGGCTCGGCATGCCCCCACGCTCCGTGTACTTCTCCCGTAGGTCCTGCAGCTGGGAAGCCACTTGCAGGTTCTGTTGGGACCCAGGCCCACCCAGCCCGTCCTTTCCCCAGGGGGCGAAGAGGCGAGAGGCCCAGACTCTGACACAGGGTGCCCCCAGGTAGGTCCCTGGACTCTACTCCACTCAGACACCACCTGCTAGGCCCCATGCCAGACGCTGAGGGTGTGCAAAGGGACAGACCCAGTCCCGGCTCAAGGAGCTTGTCCTCCCAGGAAAGTCAGGCAGCCGACCAAGGGCCCCGAGCTCCCCGCTCTGGGTCACGGTCTCTCGAGGGCAGGGGCAGGAGCCAAGGGCAGTTTCACCTCATGCTGGAGCCGCATCTGGATTACTCTCTCCGAAGCCAGCTGCTGCTGCAACTTCTCAGTCTCAGCCCCATGCTGGAAGGACCCAAGACTGGTAAGCACCCCTCCCCCCAGGCCTCCCCACCACTTCCGACAGGTCTTCCCAGGCACATGGATGAGGCTTTGGCAGCCCTTTAAGTAAGAAGTCACGTAGAGTGAGGCCACGTAAGGCAGGAGAGTCATGCAGCCTGGTTCCTGGAACACGCTGTGACCCTCTCTGGGACTTGGTCCCCTCCCTGGGACAAGGAGGGGGCAGAATGAGGGCTCTCTGAGATCCCCTCCAACTCGGACTCTGACGTAGAGAGGGGTCTGGGGCCTGGCCGAGCCAAAAGCCCCATGAACTGAGGACAGGGAGGAGGGGGCTTGGGTGTGGCGGGGCCATGACAAGAGGGAGCCCTGGGCACACCCGGACGCACCGACTGGCAGCGTTGCTGCAGCTTCAGGACCTGGGCCCGCAGCTGGGTGACCTCCCTCTGCTACTGGTCCTGGGCCTCCCTCCTGAGCACCAGCACCTCTGACAGCTCAGCCACCTGCTGGCTGGCCTCGGCTGGTGACAAGCGGGGACAGAAGCTCGGCTCCGGTCCCCTTGGCCTTCGGGGACCAGTCTGGTCCTCCCACTGCCTCTGTCCCCCCCGCCCCTCAGCTCCTGCGGGGGGTGGGGGGGTCCGCCTTTGCAGGATTCGCCTTCCTCACTTGGTCTCCTTTCCGTAAATGTTAGTTAACTGACACGGAGCAAGGCCCTGGGTGACCAGTCTGCCAGGCCTGGTCCCAGCACACACGGGGCTCAAGTCTAGTGGGGAAAGTGATGGGCGAGGAAATCCTGCCAGTGCGTAGGCTGGGCTCCGATGGAGGGAGTACAATGGGCGCGCTGGGGGTCTCAGCTACGACACCCTGTCCTGCCTTACGAGGTCTGCCTCTGCGGGGCAAGCGGGGTTCCGCCAGGCACAGAATGGCAAACGAGGCCCGGACAGGGGGTGGAGAGGCCTGGAGGCAATCACAAGACACTGGGAGGGCTCTGACGCTGGGGCTGGGGTGGGGGTTGAGGTTACCCTTTGGCCAATGGGAAACTTGGTGTTTTAGGCAGAGGATGACGTGGTCAGATTTGGTTTTAGGAAACTTATTTGGGCTGTGTGCAGAATGAGCCGGAAGGGCAGCAATCCAGGCAGGGAGACAGGTTAAGACGGGGGGCCTGGGCTAGAGTCAGGGAGGTGAGGAGGAGAAAAGACACTTGAGCCTCTCTGAGGAGGTGGAAGCAACAGAACTTAGGGACCAGTTCCCATGCCAGGGACCTGGGGACCCGTGGGCCAACAGGGGAGCTGAGGAACCCAGGGGGAAGGAAGGTCAGGCCTGGGGGGAGGGGAACAGCGTGAGTTCAGCCATCTTGTGTCTGCAGCTCACAGCCAGACCTGAGCTCCCCAGGGAACAACGCTATGCCTCCCTCTTCTTCATAAACACACAGTAGCAGCACAGCCCCTGGCCCGGCCCCGGTGCCTCAGCGCCTGGTCTCTGGCAGCTCCCGGCTCCTTCCCTTCCTTGCTTCCAGGCCCCTTCTTCCTGTGCCCCAAATAACAAAAGGCCACAGGCTTAGAGGGACCCTGGGGCTTCTGTACAGCATTTTATAGGGTGCAGAAAGCACTTCCTCAGCTGTGCCTCTGGAAGGGTCCACAGGGCTGAGAGTACTCCTCCCCATGCTAACGACGGAGGTTCAGCGGGTCAAGGAACACCGTCCAAGCTCACACTGCTAAGAAATGCCAGAGTGGGGACTCGAACTCAGGTCTCCAAACTCCGAGTTCTGAGTTCTTCCCCCCACCCCAAGTTACAACTTCACGTACAAAACTGTTCCACACAATCAAGGGGGTAGAGCTGAGAGGCCTGGAGGGAGGGAGAGAGGCAGGGGCAGGGGAGTCAACACCCCCTGGCCACGGATGTGCCCTCTGTCCACCTGCTCAACTCCTCCTCAGCTGCTCGTTCTCCTCCTCCAGCAGCCTCAGCTGCTCCTGCAGGGCTTCCAGCTGCGGGCAGTCGTGCAGGACCTCCGTCTCCCGCAGACAAGTCCTAGGGGTGAGAGCCACAGAAGCCAGGGGGTGGGGGACCCAGGTCCCAGCCCACCTGGGGGCTGGGCTGCCCACCTGGGCTCAGTGTGGCGGTCTCCATTAGTCCCAGCAGCCCTGCCGGCAGGTGCACCGTCAGTGTTCCTGTTTGCACACAGGGAAACTGAGGCACAGAGAAGGGGCTGCCCAGGTGAAAAGGCAGGACACTCACGGCTCAGGGGCTCCATAGGAATGATAGTACTGCTGCTCTTCCTCCTCCGGCTCCTCCTCCTCTTCTTCCTCCTCCTCCTCCTCCTCAGAGTCTGAGTAGAGCTGAAGGAGGTCATCTCTCAAGCTCACCTGGTATCTGAGGTGTAAAATCTGGCAGTCAGGGAGAGGGGCCCCGTCGGAACGCAGGCAGGGGCGAGCACAGGTCCAGGCACGGGGCGGGGTGGGGGTGCTGTAGGTAGGTCTGAGATGGCACACTCCCTCCCCTCCTCCCTGCCCGGTTACGTCCTCCCTGGCTGAGCCCAGCATGGCTTCCAGTTTGCTGTGCTCCCCCATCAGAACACTGTTCTGTCTCACCAGGGACTGGCCAATGCGAGCCACAGTATTTAGGTCCCGCTCTCTCTGCAGAGGGACCCCCATCCACGGGGAATACTTTCCTGTTTTCTGGGCTCTCCCAGACAGGTGGGAGAAGCAAGGGAGTACACAGGGGTCAAAGGGAAGCTAGGCCACTAGGGGAAACCTTCCCCACACCCTAGTTTTCCAGGGTACTAGAAAAAAGTCTGCCATCGACACACTGTGGGGCCTGACTCAGCTTCCCCTTATGGAGAAGAGCACATCAGACCAGATGGCTCTACAAGCAATTCCGGCCTGGATATCCGGCATATACCTGCCTTCCATAAGAGGGACCCCTGGCTCGGCTCCCGGAGAAATAATCAAGCAGGAAAAAGACAAGACTCCTACCCCTCCAGGGGAGAATGAAAACAGAGGCCTGGCTAAGGCTCAGGCTGGGCCGGACAGGGAAAGCAGTACCCAGCTTCTCTAGCAAATTTAACATCACTTTGACATCTTCTTGGGTGATCTCGGCTGGTGGGGGTTGGTCGGGGCACAGCGCTGCAAAAGCAGGAGTGGAGGCCAAGGTGGGAAAAGGGAGGACATACGCTACCCCACATCCCACTGTTTCCTGTCCGATCCTCAGTTCTCCCTCAACAACAAGAGTCAGCGACAAGAGAGCTCCCTTCCTGCCCCCACTATTCTCTCCAGACACCCCCAGTACCCAGCACTCCTTTCCCCTGCTCCCAGGGCCAAATGGGCTCTTTTGTGCCCTGGAGGGGTCTGGGTGAGGTCAAGGGATCACAGTCCTCCAAGCTCAGGTGGAAATGAGTTCTCAGGACGCCCAGATCCCTGGTACCAGGGGAATGCAGGAGGCTAGCGACAGTACAGCCCCAGACTGACTCATCACCTCTTACCCGGAGGGCGCTCTCGGCCGACTGGAGCCTCATGGGTCATAAAACAGACGCAGTCACCCACCCTGCACCTGTTGCGTGTGGAGAGGCGGGAGAGACTTTTCCAGCACGCAGTAGGGGCTCCTGAGCCTCCAGACCTAATCCAGAGATCTCCCGCGACCCAGGAGAGGGTACAAGGGGAAGAAACCTGAGGCCCCGCCCACCCCGAGTCTGGGAAAAGCCGGGCTTCTACACCCGCAGCCAAAAGGTTGACAAAACCTTCCCACCCACCTCCGCCCACCCACCTCCCCAGCTTGGTGCGGCGGGCGAGCACACGCTCAGAGCGAGCCTGGCAGCGCCCTCCCGCAGCCCCCCGCCCCTCTCCTGGAATTGCGGTTGACTGAGTGGGGCGGGGCAGGGGGGACCGTGAGAGTGCGCAGATCTGGGGAGCAACAGGCGCGCAGAGCCGGGCGGACGAGCGCTCTGGTGCGCTGACCTGACCCTCCGACAGCAATCAGGGGACGACAGAAGGTTGGAGAAGAAGGGCAAGAGGCGTCCGAACAGGCACCGCAGTGACAACGCAAGTGGGTGGAAGGGTGAGACTGAGTGCCAGAGGGGGCGGGGCGCCTGTAACCGACGCCCCCCCCCCCCCCCTTCTGCCTGGAAATACCCAGGTCCCACCCGCTCTGGGGTCCCGGGGACCCGGTTTACCTTCCTCCAGCTCCCGAATAAAGGCGGCGTGCTCGGGGCCCGACACCCCAGGCCGCCGTCCGATGTAGGCGGCCGGCGTCTTCCAGATGCCCGCCGCCTTCTCAGTCCCCAGGCCAGTGGCCCGGGGACCAAAGGGCCCTCGGAATATGAAGCGAGTCCACTGCGCGTCCGAGTTGCCGGGCCCAAACTGGGCATTCCGCTGGGCGGCGGCGAATGCGGACGCGCGCGGTGTTCCCGTCGGGGATCCAGCCTTGGAGGTCGGGCGAGCTCCGGCGGGGGCGGGTCCCGAGACGGATGGGGATCTGGATCCCGTTCGCGGTCCTTCAGTCAGTGCCTGCGCAGGGGCGGGTGCAGGCTGCGCTGAGGGCTCTGGAGCGGAATGGGCTGCGGGTGGGGGTGCGGGGGTGACTCCCGCTGGAGCCCGGGTTCTGAAGCGGTGCCCCACGAGGCCTTGCCCGGGCTCTTTCGGGCGCATCTTGAGTCCGCAGTCTGCTGCCGCAGCCCCGCCTTTATAACCTGCGCCTGGAGTGCTCGCCCGCCTGCCCGTACCACGCGCGGGAGGGGGCAGCCAGGGAGCAACCAGTGGTGCCCGGGACTGGGAGTCGCGCGCGAGGGGACGGAGGTGGTGGAGCAGAGCGCAAAAAATCAGAACACGGAGAGAGTCAAATGGCGGTTCCGGCCGGTTCCATGGGCTTTGTTCCGAGTGCAGAGTTTCTACTCTCCTCTCCACCTCCGGAGAATGGTTCTGCCCCAAAGTCGCGGCTTCCCTGGACTTCAGGTACCGGGACCCCGAGGTCCCTACCTGGGGGGCACAGCCTCCCTCCATTCCCGCGGGCGTTGCCGGCTGCCCTCCCTGGATGTGATCTGGGAGTTAGCGTAGGGTAGTGCTTTCCCCGGTGGCTGGGAGATGCATCCCGACCCTAGGACTGTTTCACCGCGCTGCCCAGTCCGGCGCGTCACACGCTGGTCCTCGCGCTCACGCTCCCGGGGCTCCAGCCGTTTGACAGCCCTTCTTCTTCTTTCTTAATTCGTCTTACTACCTTTCCTCGTGCTTTACCTCTAGCCCTCATTCGCTTCGCCCACCTCCTTCCACCCTGGCAAACACCTGTTCTTGCTGCAGACCCCGCTTAGAGGATTCCCCCTGAAGACTCCTCCAACCTCGTCCCCTGTGGCCCCAGAGCGTCCCTCATCCGGCGGCCGGCAGTGCTCAAGAGTGTGTCTATTTCCAATCTAGACCTGCGCCCCTTCAGCGCAGGGAGCGGGTCCCTCAGAGCGCACCACGGGAGGCGGGCCGAGGAGTCGTGGGGCCATTTCTGTGCCTTTAGACTGGAAGAACCTGCAGGCCCAAAAGAGATGGTAATGGCACTAATTCTCCTTTTTTTTTTTTTTTAATGTTTACTGATTTTCAGAGACAGCGCAGGGGAGGGACAGAGCGTGAGAGCGTGCCCACCCACGAAGGAGGGGCAGAGAAAGAAAGAGGGAGGGATAGAAAGAATTCGAAGTAGGCTCTACGCTGTCAGCACAGAGCTCAACGCAGGGCTCTATATCGTGAACCGTGAGATCATGACCTCAGAATCAAGACTTGGATGCTTAACCGACTGAACCACCCAGGCACTGTCTTATCTTCTCACTGTGGTCCTCACGAGGTGGAAGGGTGGAGGGAGCTCTCTGGGGCTTCTTTTATAAGGCCACCAGTTCCCACGCCTGAGGGTTCCCCCCTCAAGACCTAATCACCTCAGAAAGGCCCCACCTCCTAACACCATCGCGCTGGGGGTTAGGATTTCAACATGAATTGCAGGGGGACACCAACACTTAGACCATAACAACCCTATCACTCTTTAAAAACAAAGCAACAGCAATAACAAAAACCCACCAGCTTTTGGGGCGCCTGGGTGGCTCAGTTGGTTAAGCATCCGACTTCAGCTCAGATCACGATCTTACAGTTTGTGAGTTTGAGCCCCAGTCTGGCTCTGTGCTGACAGCTCAGAGCCTGGAGCCTGCTTCGGATTCTGTGGCTCCCTCTCTCTTTGCCCCTCCCCTGTTCATGCTCTGTCTCTTTCTCTCTCAAAAATAAACAAACATTAAAAAAAATAATAATATTTTATTTAATCCGGTATCTCCAATACTGATACATGAATTCAGCAAAGTTGCAGGGTACAAAATCAATGTGCAGAAATTGGTTGCATTTTTATACACCAATAGTGAAGCAACAGAAGGACAAATAAAGAAACTGATCCCATTCACAATTGCACCAAGAATCATAAAATACCTAGGAATAAACCTAACCGAAGAGGTAAAAGATCTGTATGCTGAAAACTAGAGAAAGCTTATAAAGGAAACTGAAGAAGACGCAAGGAAATGGAAAAGCATTCCATGCTCATGGATTGGAAAATAAATGTTGTTAAAATGTCAATACTACCCAAAGCAATCTACACATTCAATGCAATACCAATCAAAATTTCACCGGCAGTCTTCGCAAAGCTAGAACAAACAGTCCTAAAATGTGTATGGAACCACAAAAGACCCCGAAGAGCCAAAGTAATACTGAAGAAGAAAACCAAAGCAGGAGGCATCGCAATCCCAGACTTTAGCCTCTGCTACAAAACTGTAATCATCAAGATGGTATGGTATTGGCACAAAAACAGACACATGGACTGATGGAACAGAATAGAGAACCCAGAATTGGGCCCACAAATGTATGGCCAACTAATTTTTGACAATGCAGGAGAGTATCCAATGGAAAAAAGACAGTCTCTTTAGCAAATGCTGCTGGGAGAACTGGACACCAACATGCAGAAGAATGAAACTAGACCACTTCTTACACCATACACAAAAATAAACTCAAAATGGATGAAAGACCTAAATGTGAGACAGGAAACCATCAAAACCCTAGAGGAGAAAACAGGCAACAACCTCTTTGACCTCAGCCGCAGCAATTTCTTACTCGACACATCTCCAAAGGCAAGGAAATTAAAAGCAGAAATGAACTATTGAGACCTCATCAAGATAAAAATCTTCTCCACTGCAAAGGAAACAATCAGCAAAACTAAAAGGCAACCGATGGAACAGGAGAAGATATTTGCAAATGACGTATCAGATAAAGTGTTAGTATCTATAAAGAACTCACCAAACTCCACACCCTAAAAACAAATAATCCAGTGAAGAAATGGGCAGAAGACATGAATAGACACTTTTCCAAAGAAGACATCCAGGTGGCCAGCAGACACATGAAACACTGCTCAATGTCACTCCTTATCAGGGAAATACAAATCAAAGCCACACTGAGATACCACCTCACACCTGTCAGAGTGGCTAAAGTGAACAAATCAGGAAACTATAGATGTTGGTGAGGATGTGGAGAAACCGGAACTCTCTTGCACTGTTGGTGGGAATGCAAACTAGTGCAGCCGCTCTGGAAAACAGTGTAGAGGTTCCTCAAAAAATTAAAAACAGAAATACCCTATGACCCAGAAGTAGCACTGCTAGGAATTTACCCAAGGGATACAGGAGTGCTGATGCATTGGGGCACATGTACCCCAATGTTTCTAGCAGCGCTTTCAACAATACCCAAATTATGGAAAGAGACTAAATGTCCATCAACTGATGAATGGATAAAGAAGATGTGGTTTATACATACAATGGAATACTACTTGGCAATGAGAAAGAATGAAATCATGCCATTTGCAGCCACGTGGATGGAACTGGAGGTATTATGCTAAGTGAAATAAGTCAGAGAAAGACAGTTATCATATATTTTCACTCATATGTCGATCCTGAGAAACTTAACAGAAGACCATGGGGAAGGGAAGAGGGGAAAAATAGTTACAAACAGAGAGGGAGGGAAGCAAACCATAAGAAACTTAAATACAGAGAACAAACTGAAGGTAGATGGGGGAGAGGGGAAAGTGGGTGATGGGCATTGAGGAGGGCACTTGTTGGGATGAGCACTGGGTGTCGTATGTAAGCCAATGTGACAATAAATTATATTTTAAAAAAATAAAATAATAATAATAAATAAAATAATATAATAATTTTTATTTAACCCAATATCTCCAAAATATTATCATTTCAACATGTAATCAACATAAAAAATTATGAATGAGATTATATTTTCCATTTTTTATAATGAATTGAGTGCATTTTATTCTTACGGCCCATTTCAGTTGAGACTCAAATTCATTATTCTCTTTATTTTTCTAAATATAATTTGTCTTTTTCCCACTATATACCTTTAAATTTTTTTCTCTTCATCACTGGATTTCATCAATTTGATCATGATGTGTCTTAGTAGGATTTTTCTTTTATCCTTCTTGGGGCTGATTGAGCTTCTTAGATTTGAGGGTGTATAGCTTTGATCAAGATTTGGAAATTTTTCAACTCTTATTTCTTTTTTTTTTAATATTTATTTTTATTTTCGGTTGGGGGGAGCACAAGTGGGGGCAGGGAAGAGAGAGAGAGATAGAGGATCTGAAGCTGGTTCTGCAATGACAGACTGACAGCAACAAGCCCAGTGTGAGGCTCGAACTCACGAACCGTGAGATCATGACCTGAGTCGAAGTTGGCCACTCAACTGACTGAGCCACCCAGGTGCCCCATCAACTTTTGTTTCTTTAAATATTTTTTTTCTGAGCCCCACTTCTGGGATTTCAATTACATGTGTGTTAGACCACTTGATACTGAACCACAGGCACTAGGACTCTGTTCATTTTCTTTTTCCAGCCTTTTTCTCTCTGTCCTTCCGTTTCAGTTGTTGTGACTGGTATATCTTCAAGTCCACTGATTTTTTCTTTTAAATACGTTATTTTTCAGGAATCTCTACACCCAACATGGGGCTCAAAGTTACAACCCCAAGATCAAGAGTCACATGCTCTACTGACTGACCTGAGCCAGCCAGGTGCCCCTCCACTGACTTTTTAATCTTCTTTTAGGCCATTCAGGAACTTTTCATTTCTGATCATGTATTTTCCAGCTCCAGGCATGCTAGTTGGTCCTCATTTGCATCTTCCATTTCTCTCCTTATTATACTCATATATTTTTTTTAATCCTTGTACTTAGCTATAAGGAATTTTTAGAAGTCTTTCTCTGCCATCATCTCTGTCATTTGTGGGTCTGTTTTTATTGACTGATTTTTCTCCTGTCTACAGGTCACCTTTTCTACATCTTTCTTGCTCAATAATCTTTTGGATGCCGGATATATTGTGGATGTTACATTGCTGAGATGCCAGCTTTTTATCCTCCTTTGCTGGGTTTCATCTTGCCAGGCAGCTAAGTTGTGGATCAGCTTGATCCTCTTGAGGCTTGTTTTTAAAGTTTTGTAGGGCAGATCCAGAAAGGTCTTTACTCTAGAGATATTTTAGCCCTATTACAAAGGAGTAATCTTTCTGGAGTGTCTACTGAATGCCCCAAATATTCAGTGAGGACTCTCCTCACTGGCTGATCAGAACCTAAACATTTCCCAGCCCTGTGTGAGCTCTGGGAATTCATGTACGACTTTCTGGGAGTTGTTCTCTCCCCAGTGGATATTCTTTTCTCAGCCTCATGGAGTCTCACCCTACACACCTCCAGCTTCGCATTCAACCAAAGACTCAAGAACATTCCGTTGTAGGTTTCTGGGACTTGTTGAGAACTGCATGGCTCTCTCCTCCTGGGAAAAAATCTGTTCCACAAATTCCAGCCTCCCTGAACTCTGACCTCTGTCTCTGCGGGTCAGTAGACACCAGAGTCTGCTTGGGTTCCCCCTCCCTATACTGCCCTCAGAAATTGCCTCTAGACAGAAACCCAAGGTCATCATAGGACTCACTTAATTTGTTTCTCCCTGAGACCACAGTCCTGTGATGCTTATTGTCCAATGCCTTAAACCTTTGTTTCACACATTTTATCCAGTTTTCTACTTATTTTCTGCAGGAGGGAAATGTGGAGCTAGCTACGCCATCTATTTGGATAGACATTGAATTAGAAGCCTATCCTGAAGGTAGAGCCATAGGACTTGTGGAAGGATTGGATGAAGAGTGTGAAGGAAGAAGAAAAGTCAAGAATGACTCCAACTGTTTGGGCCAGAGAGAGCTGCCATACACGAAGATGAGAAAAACTGAGGGGAAGTCAGCTTTGGTAGAGAAAATCAGGAGTTCAGATTTATCTAAATATCTTTTTTTTTTTTTTAGTAGGCTCCACACCCAACGTGGGGCTTGAACTCATAATCCTGAGATCAAGAGTCACACGCTCTACCAACTGAGCCAGCCAAGTGCCCCAGGAGTTCAGTTTTACATAAGTTAAATTCAAAATGCTTATTAAGTATCCAAGTGGATAAACAACTAGTTGGGTTTATCCCAACTGGATATATAAATATAACAACTGGATATATAAATCTGAGCATAGGGGAAAGATGGGGGCCGGACACTTCAACTGGGGACTCATTGCTCTAAGATGAGACTGTAAAGCCGTGAGACTAGGTGAGACCCCTGAGAGACTGAGTGTAGATAGATAAGGGGGCCCAGGGTCAAACCCTCTGTACGTAGAGGGCAGGGAGAGGAGGAAGACTCATCTAAGGTGACCAAGATGGATGGGACCCTGAAGAAGAGGTAAACCAGGGAAAAGCTGGGTTCCAGAGAAAGTGTTTCAAGCAGAGAGAGCCACCTGTGTTGAGTGGTGCTGCCACAGGAGACCAACGAGGACGGAGAATCAACTCAGCAAGATGGAGGCCATGGACAACCTTGGCAAGAGCCATCTCGGTGGAGAGACGGAGGTGAGAGAGACTGAGAAGGGTGAGGAAGTAATGGGAGGTGATGATGTGAGGATGGAGAATATAGAAAACTATTGAAGAGTTTTGCAGGGAAGGGGAGCTGAAAGAGAACAGTCACTGAAAGACAACATAGGCACTAGAGAAGGTGGTTTTGGGGGAGTTTTTTGTTTGTTTTTTTAATTTTTTTAATGTTTATTTATTTTTTGAGAGAGAGAGACAGAACGCGAGCAGGGGAGGGGCAAAGAGAGAGGGAGACACAGAATCCGAAGCAGGCTCCAGGCTCTGAGCTGTCAGCACAGAGCCCGACTCGGGGCTCGAACCCATGAACCGTGAGATCATGACCCGAGCGAAGTCGGATGTTTAACCGACTGAGCCACCCAGTTGCCCCTGGAGAAGGTGGTTTAAGGACGAGAGATGAGGGGTGCCTGACTGGCTCGGTTGGAAGAGACCACAACTCCTGATCTCAGGGTTGTGAGTTCGAACCTCACGTTGGGTGTAGAGCTTACTCAAATAAATAAACTAAAACAAAAACAAACAAAAAAAGCATTTAAGGTTGAGTGCGGTGACAACATGTTTATGTGCTGATGGGGATGTTCCAGCAGGGAGGAGAAAACTAATGCCAAAGACAGAACCCAGAGCCCAGGGACCATTCTGGGAATGGACGAACCCTGGTAACCAAATCTGTTCTCCTCTGTGCTCAAGCATGCGTATTTTCTTTTTCTTTTTTAATTTTTTTAACGTTTTATTTATTTTTGGGACAGAGAGAGACAGAGCATGAACAGGGAAGGGGCAGAGAGAGAGGGAGACACAGAATCGGAAGCAGGCTCCAGGCTCTGAGCTATCAGCCCAGAGCCCGACGCGGGGCTCGAACTCACGGACCGCGAGATCATGACCTGAGCTGAAGTCAGACGCTTAACCGACTGAGCCACCCAGGCACCCCTCAAGCATGCGTATTTTCTATGGCGTCTTTGTCACCAAAAAGTTTGAAGGAGACACAACCCAACCCCAGGGTTTGCTGTGGACAGTGAGATTGGAGAACCTCAGGGGTGGCCACGACAGGGTCACCTGTCCAGACTTCAGCTTGGCCAAGCCGTCCCCTCACTAGTCCCCTGAACAGCTTCCTGGACAGTCTCACTGTGCCCTAGACATCTCTGCAGCTCCAAGCACAGAAGGGGACATAAAATAGGAGCCCATTCCATTCCTGCTGAATGGATGTTTGCTGAACTGGATTGTCCCTGCCCATGAGAAAGCTGCCCTGAGGCCCCTGGGAAGTTTGGGGTGAAGAAGAAAGACACAGAGATGAAGGGGACCCCACAGGCTCCCAGTTGACTTGCAGCCTCTAGCTCCCAGCACCAGTGCATAGCAACTCTAGCTACAGCCACCAGAGGGCAGTGTCGGCCCACATACCCCACCCCCCACCCCGACCCAGCCCTTCACCCTCACATCTGTAACCCCACAAAAGAGGCGGAGTAGGGATGGTGACTACATTTTACAGATAGAGAAGCCAAAGCTCAGGCCCCTGGTCACTCCACACGTAAGCATTTTGGCCTGGCTGATGGATGTCTGCCACAGCCCAGGGCTGCCCAGGAGACCCAGCAGGCCCCTGTCCAGCGGTGTCATTCAGTCTTGTTCCCCTCTGCCCTGCTGCTGTTCTAACCGGAGAGGCTGGCAGAACAGACACCCTAGACCTTCTGCCCTCCCTCCAGTATGAACCCACTGACCCCTGCTGAACCAGAGAGAGGACAGGAAGGGGCTTAAGACCCACCGCACCCATGAACTTGAGGGCACAGTCACTCAGACAGCACACAGGCTCAGGCCACCTTCCCTAGCCTGACCCTGGAAAATGAACCTAGGACAGGCTACCCCATGGCTAGAGCCCTTGAGAGTGTGCCTGGGATCTGGGCGGGGCCAGACACCAGGACCAATCCCTGCAGACCAGGGAGCAGGGCAGAGGGGAGCTTCCAGGGAGCATGGAGGGGATGCCGCCTCCCCCCCTCCCCCATTCCTGCTCTTCTCCTGTGGGATTCCCAGGAGCTCTCCTCCTTCTCCTGGCGTCTCCTCCCTCCCAGTGCCCAGACCCCTCCAAGACGTCAGGACTCTTTTCCTTTACTCCTCTTCCCTAGACCCCGCCCAGACTCCTAGGCACTGAGCCAGCCTCTCCGGGACCTGGGGCGAGGAAGTGGGCGTGCTGGGGGCCTAAGCCCCTCACCTGCTGTCCTCTGGGTTCCTAGGTCCCCCTCTGGTCAAGACAGGGGAAGGAGAGAAGTCAGAGAGGCGGCAGAGAGGAAGTACCTGCAGTGACGGTGGGGGTGGGGATCTAGCAGGGATGGCCAGGGTCCTAGAAGATGGCAGTTTCCTCCACTCCAACCCCACCCGCGCTTCCTCCCACCTGGGCGGGGGGCTTGCCTTCCCGGAACACCCACCACCTGCCACCCACACAGCCTGCAGGCTCACTCCAGCTTGTCTCCAGCTCTCCTGCTGAGGGCGGCCACCTCCTCTGAGAAGCCCTCCAGGCTCCCAGAAGGGATGTCTCCCTGTTCTACCCTCTCCTGGCATCTTCCTGCCTCTCACTGTTGACAGTGTAAGCTTCTGTTACTCATGAGAAAATTACGCAACGCAGAGGGTACTTCTGTATCCTTAGGGCTCTAATTAGAGTAAGCACTCAGTATCTGTCGAGTGAACCATGATGGATTCTCCGGGTGAGTCTGGGTATGGGTCGGGGGCAGGGAGTGGTCCCCAAAGGCTCTAGAGAGACTTACCCAGTCAGGGAGAGATTCTGCGTCCCTGGACCCTGGAGAGTGCTGCACATTCCCCCGACACAGGTGAGCCCCACCAGGAAACTGCCCAGGGGCACAGGGACAGCAGACCCTCAGGGGGTGGGCGGTGTTAAGGGACTCCAGCATAGTCCCCTCCCCTCTCCTCACTTAGAGCCCTTCAGCTCAGCCCCCACTCACTTCCTCCAGGCACCAGCTCTGAGGCCTAAGTGGGATAGGAGCTATCTGCAGGTGGCAGGTCACAGGGCCTGCCCTGGCCTGGGGGGAGGGGGGCGGCGCTCCAGGGGAAGCAGCTGGGAGCCAGGTGGGAGGAACCAAGCACACGGGGCGGGGGGGAGGGGGGGGGGAGGGGGGGGCAGGGCAATCAGCCGTGTCCAGCCTGCTGGGCAGACACAGGTGGTGAGCTTGGGAGGACTGTCTACTGCTCTTGGGCCTCTGTCAGCTACCACCAGGTTCAGGGAGAAGACCCAGGAGCCCTTCACTGCCTGACTTCTGTCCCCAGAGTCAATGACTTCTTCTGATCCTTGGGTCCATGTCTAGACTCTGAGCCCTTCTGGGAACAACTCAAGAGTCGGGGACAGCAAAGAAGGGAGAAACACAAATTCACTGAGCCCCAACTAGTCTATGCTTTGTATATGTTATTTCATTTTATCATCACCCAGAGGAAAAAAATATATTACTTTTCATAGATGAGAAATGGGTTGGCACCACTGACCACTGAGTGAGGATTCCTGGCATTTCAGCCATTCCTGACAGAGGAAACCTTGCTTATCACAGGGACCCCACTGCGCCACCTGACATGGAGAGTTTTTCCCAGTTGCTGCCGAATCTGTCCCATGACCTTCCTACCAAGTGGCCTTCCAGCCTTTGCCTGCATACCTGCATAATGGGGAGCTCAGTAGAATAGTCTGGGCACTTCTAGATAGCCCTTATTCTAGAAAGGGCTTCCTTGAGACTTCTGCTTAGAATAAAATCTTTCTCTTTGTAATTCTCACCCACGCCCCCACCCCTACCCCTACCCCTACCCCACCCCCATCCCACTTTCTGTTTCCGGCTGTGCCCTCCAGGGATCCCCAGAACGAGGTTGCGCCCTCCTGTGCTCTGTGCACACCAGACGGGTGTTTTGCTAGTTTGCTCTTCCCCAGGCTCCCCATCCTCCAGCCAGGCCTGAACCCCTCCCCTTCTGATCTCAGGGGGATGCTCCAGGCCAGCCAAGGAAGGTGGCCTGGGCTCAGAAGGTGGAGGCTGGAGGCAGCGAAGAGCCATGGGATGAAACTTCTGGCATCCTGAATCCACATCCAAGCTCTGACTCTCACAAGCTGTGCTGCCTTCCGCACATTTCCTAATTTCTCTGAATCTCAGCAGCCTCACCGTGTATAATTTACCTCCACTTTACACACCTCACAGGGCTTACCTGAGATTACGCAGTAAAGCACCTAACACCTACCCAGGGCTCAGCAAATGATAACTGTTGATGTTCACATTATTATTACAATGTCACCTGGGCACCTGGGTGGCTCGGTCGGTTGAGCGTCTGACTCTGGCTCAGGTCATGATCTCGAGGTTGACAAGTTCCAGCCCCATGTCGGGCTCTGTGCTGACAGCTCAGAGCCTGGAGGCTGCTTCAGATTCTGTCTCCCTCTCTCTCTGCCCCTCCCCTGCTCATGCGCACTCTCTCTCTCTCTCTCAAAAATAAAGATTAAAAAAAAATTTAACAATGTCACCTGTCACTTGGGCCTCAAAAGTAAAACAAGAGGCAAATATCTCCAACCTCAGTTGCTCTGAGGATGTCGCCTGCCACAGGGACCAGCACAGAGATCAGCCAGTGATGGGTATGATCAGGATTGCTAGGACCGCTGTCCCTGAACGACCCCAGGACAGAAAACCTTACCCTCCAGGCAGGGTCGCAACCGCCTTCCACAAAGGCCTTTCAGTGGTCCCCCCCCCGCCCCACTTCGTATCCACGATCCAGTTCGTTTGGACACTTTGCCCAGCCGCACGAAGCCCTCCAACTCCCTGACTTTTGCCTCATTTTCCAGCCTGTGTCTCGCTGTCACCCCTCCAAGCCACTGTCATCTCTTGAACTCTGTGCTCAGTTTCCCAACTTCACGTCTTTGGCTGCTCCCTCTGCCGAGAATCCGGCCCAGGTAAATGCCATGATGTCCATCGAGCACCTCCTTATTTGAAAGGCAAGGCGACTCAGATGTCACCTCCGCCTCCACAGGCTCCCTGAACCCACTCAGGCCCCTGCGCACATGCGCACTCTCCTGCTAGCATTGCTTTGCTGTGTTTCCCACAGGAAGACGAGAATGTGGGGCATCTCTATCCCCAGGGCCCAGAGCAAAGCCTGGCAGAGAGCAGGTCCTTAGGAAGCAGTACAGACCAGGACTGCACTCGGACCAGTTTTCCACAGCTTCGTTGCACCAGTCATTATTGTGAACCAGGAGTCAACTGAATTTTTCAAATCTTTCCCACACGTCCTGGGTGTTACCAAGTTTCCCTATATTTTCTTTTCTTTTTTTTAAATAATTTTTTTAATGTTTTTATTTATTTTTGAAGGAGAGAGAGAGACAGCATGAGCGGGGGAGGATCAGAGAGAGAGGGAGACAGAATTCGAAGCAGGCTCCAGGCTCTGAGCCATCAGCACAGAGCCCGATGCGGGGCTCGAACCCACAAACTGTGAGATCATGACCTGAGCCGAAGTCGGACGCTCAACCAACTGACCCACCCAGGCGCCCCTTAAATAATTTTTTTTAATGTTTATGTATTTTTGAGAGAGAGAGAGAGAGGCAGAGCATGAGTGGGGGAGGGACAGAGAGAGAGAGGGAGACAGAATCCAAAACAGGCTCCGAGCTGTCAGCACAGAGCCCGATGAGGCGCTCGAACTCATAAACGTCGAGATCATGACCTGAGCAGAAGTCAGACGCTTAATTAACTGAGCCACCCAGAGCACCCCCCCCACCCCCAACAGGCTACATTTTTAAGGGTAGCTTTAGGTTCACAGATGATAACTTATTTTGGATTTATTTTGATAACTTGATGTTTTTTAAAGTGCTATCTATGTCCAGTGTAGGAACCAATGGTCACATGCTCCACCAGCTGAACCAGCCAGGTGCCCCCTGATAATTTGATATTGCAATCCACTGTAGGGGCCAAGGGCAGTCTGTCCCTAGATGGGCCACTTGGCCATAAAGAGTATTTCAGGTTAAAAGTAATTAAAACCCAGCATAGAGCATCTGGGTGGCTCAGTCCATTCATTAAGCTTCCAACTTCATGATCTCAGGGTTCAAGTCCCGAGTTGGGCTCCACACTGGCAGCGTGGAGCCTGCTTGGGATTCTCTCTCTCTCTCTCTCTCTCTCTCTCTCTCTCTCTGCCACTTCCCCACTTGCACGTCCTCTCTCTCCCTCTCAAAATAAATAAACCTAAAACATTTTTTTGTGGGGGCGCCTGGGTGGCTCAGTCAGTTAAGCGTCTGACTTCATCTCAGGTGGTGATCTCGCAGTTCGTGAGCTTGAGCCCTGCATCAGGGTCTTGCTGACAGCTCGGAGCCTGGGGCCTCCTTCAGATTCTGTGTCTCCCTCTTTCTCTGACCCTTCCCCGCTCACACTCTGTTTCTCTCTCTCCCTCAAAATAAACAAACCTTAAAAATTAAAAAAATATATTTTTTAAGTAATTAAAACCCAGCAGATGCAGGAAAAGCTCCCTGCCTCCCACTCAACTCCCAAAATTTACATTGAAAAGGAGAGCCTGGGAGCGCCAGGGTGGCTCAGTCGGTTAAGCGTCCTACTTCAGCTCAGGTCACCATCTCGCGGTCCGTGAGTTTGAGCCCCGCGTCGGGCTCTGGGCTGATAGCTCAGAGCCTGGAGCCTCTTCCGATTCTGTGTCTCCCTCTCTCTCTGCCCCTCCCCCGTTCATGCTCTGTCTCTGTCTCAAAAATAAATAAACATTTAAAAAAATTAAAAAAAAAAAAAAAGGAGAGCCTGTACCAAGAGGAGAGCTTCAAGGAATCTTATCTGCATAATTCAGCAACCTTGTTTTTCCAAACATCTTCTCTCACCTTCCTGCTAATGAGCTTTCTCCCCCTTTTAACCCCCCAGACCCTTCCTCTCTCCTTAGCTCAGATAAACCTCTTGTTGCCTCATCAGCTTTGGAAGTTCATGTCTGTGTGGACTCCCCATACATACAGCTATTCAATTTGATTTCCTTCTGTTAATCTGTCTTGTGTCAGTTGGATTCTACATCCAGCTGGAAGGACCACAGGGCCGAGGAAGGTCCTCCGCCCCAACACCACCTTGTTGGATTCTGCCCCTCGATCTGGCTCGTTGCCATTTCAGGGTTGCCTTCAGCGTGGCACCTGCTATTGTGATGGGTGGGTGTTGGTTTCCATTGGTACTGTTGACACCGGGCTAGATCTGCTGAGTGTGGTGAGTGCAGACACTGACATTCCCCCAGACCACCAGGGCCAGGTTTCCAGCCCCTTGGCCATGGCTGCTCACCCAGTAAAAGGAAGGGGCTGGCAGGGGAGACTAGTTCTGAGTCACAGCAGACAAGACTGGAGCTCTACCCCCTGTCTTCCATGCCTCCTTCCTTTCATACCATCGGAACCCTGATTTCTACCAAGGGGGCGACGTGTGCAATAAACTACCCTCAGCTTCCCTTGCAGCGAGGGTCATGTGGCAGTTTCCTGCCAATGTCTCTGGGGGTAGATGTCTCTTCTGGAAAACAGAAAGGCAAAACTCCTCTGGGAAAAAAAAGACTTTTGCGTTTTCCCCTTCTTGCCTGGAAGCCCTGTGATTTCATCCCATCTTCATGTGCATTATCCCCATTTTACAGGTGAGGAAATTGAAGCTCAGAGACATGAATTGATTTTTTTCAAGGTCACAAGGCTCAGATAACTCCTACAGGAAAACTAGAAGCGTCAACTCACTTCGTTGAGATTAACTAGCTTAACTTTCCCTTTTTGCCCAGGCTGCCAGGAAGCTCAGGGCCTAATATAAAGCTCAATCATGGCTGGTATCAACCCTTAACACTGGTGCTTTACTACCTTTTCCTTTCCCTTGTCCTCAATGTCTCTTATGAGATCTAAGAGGCCAATCCTTTCTGCTAAGCCGCCTCCTTCTCTTTTGGAAAGCTTGGGGTTGCCCAGCTTATCGTTCCCTGGCCTCTGCAGATCTCTCCACTCTGCTCTGGGCAGCCGTGAGGTCAATGGACTACATGGTTGGGTTCCCTGGTTTCTGCCTCAGTCTGACCAACAGGGAGCCTTGGGAAGAGGAAGGAACCTCCCCGTCAGTAGCCTCGTCCAGAGTCCTGACCCCAAGAAGCACTTCCTGCCTTTTTGCCTGAGGCCACGATAATTAGCCAGGGTGCTGCCCTCTCGTTTGCTGGTCCCTCTCCCTGCCCACACCTCTGTAAACTGTCCCTTTACCAAATTCTCAAGTTACCCAAGCTGAGTGGTTCTTGCCAGGGCCCCGTTGGGGGCTGTCTGCGTCCCCCCGATTTCATATGTTGAAGCCCTAGTCCCCCAGTGTGATATTTAGAGGTGGGCCCTTGGGGATGTAATTAGGTTTAGATGAAGTTTTGAGGGTGGGGCCCCGTGATGGGATTAGCCCCCTTCAAACAGGGAGAGAGATCTCTCTGTGAGGGTCATGCCTGAGGAAAAGCCACATGAGAACTCGTCCAGGGGGCAGCTGTCTTGTACAAGCCAAGCAGCCAGCTTTTCCCAGGCATGGAATCTGCTGGGACCTTCATCTTGGACTTCCAGCCCCCAACCTATGGTATTTTGTTGTAGCCGCCCAAGCAGAATAAGACAGGCCCTTAACACAGAGCACAGAGGAAGTGCTTTGTCCCTAAAAGTCCTTGTGATGTCTGAAAACTGTCCTGTCCCCTCCCCTCAGGGGAGCTCGGCTCAGCATCTCAACGCCTCTTGCCCGCACCCCGCACCTGCCCCGCAGTCGGGCTCGCTGTCCCTGCCCCCAGCCATCCGTCCTGGAGCCACAGGACCATTGCGATCAGCTGTCCCCGGGAAGGGGAATTCGGGGATGTGGGTGGGGAACCGTCACACAAGCCAATGGTAGCGTGTGGTGGGTGAGATGATGGCGTGCACAGGGCATTACGGGGCAGAGAAGGGGCACCAGCTCAGCCCGGCTGGGAGCTGTGGGAGGTCATGGAGGAAGCAGCATTCCTGGATTGAGGGCTGAGCTGGACCCCAGTGCGTGAGCAAATGAAGGTATTCCAGGCAGAGGGAACAGCATGCACAAAGATTGGGAGGCAAGAACCAGCAGAGAGGATGCTGGTTGAGGGGACAGAAGGGAGGTGGGCAGGGGCCAGAGTGGGCCCACCACAGACTTTCAAAAAGGGGCCCAGACTCGAAGCCATGGGCCACAGGAAGTGTTGCGCCCAGGAGAAATCCACCAAAGGCACATTAAGGCTGGATGGGACAGGGCCAGAGGTTGAGGCCAGCGAGGAGGGCGCCCCTTGGAGAAAAAAGTGAGGCCTGGCGTCCCTGAAGGGGGGACGCACCTCCAGGCATATCTTTATCACTCCCACTCCCTAAGGTCCCCGTGAGTGCGGACTGAATTGAATCTACTCCAGATACTCAAATGTGCCTTTCTCCCTGACTCCCCTCCCTGTGTCTTTCCCACACACAAGGTGGTCATGAGTGCACGTGGGACCCAGCCAAGGAGGCATCGGGCTGCTAGGGGAGCCCCCAACGCCCCATCCCACACCCACCCCGCACAGCTTCCATTCGATCTGTGTGTTAGTTTTATTTCCTTTGCTTTGGTCTATACAAAAAAAAAAAAAAAAACCAATAACCAAAAACATAAAGCGATAATAATAAAACTCTCTGCTGGGACCTCCCCCAGCCCCCCACACCCACGTGCAGGAGGTGGTGGTGGGTTCGAAACAGGAAGGGGAAGAGAAAGCCCCTCACCGCACACCAGAGGGGTCAGCCAAGAGCACTTCTCAGGAGTCAGCTAGGGCGGTGGAGTGGGTGGGACGGGGCGGGATGGGGTGCCAGGGAGCTGTCCCCAGAGCTCCCAGGAAGGGGCCAGGTCCGGTTGAGTGTCCTGGAGAGAGGAGCAGGCAGTGTCCTGGAGTGGGGGACTCACTCTCCGCGTCTCCATCCCATCTCCTTGTCGGTCCCTGAACTTTTCAAGACAAGCTTTGGATTCTGGGATTTGGGGCCTTGAACCTGGGTCCTGGACACCCCAGGGGCTCGGAACAGTCGGTCGGCTGGAGTTCGGTGAGAAAATCAGGCCCGGGGGAGGAACCAAAGCTCTGTGGGGCCCAGGCTGCTGGAGTCAAGCCGCCTGGGCTGGGGGGTGGGGGTGGGGGTCGGGGGGTGATTGCCAGGTGGGGGAAGAGAGCAGGTGATTGAGTCTAAAGCTTTAGTTCCGGGGCCACAGAGGTGGGGAGGGGGTGTTGGGCCCTGGACCCACGGCCCAGGACAGAAAAGCAGGAGCAGATCACCATCCCAAGAAAGACGCTACAGAGGACCTCTGGAGGCGTGGGGTTCGGCAAGAAGTCGCAGCCCCGCTCCCCTGGGCTCAGGCACTTTTCTGTCTCGCCCCATCGCCTGCACGGAGAGCCTCTCAGATGAGGAACCGCACCTGGGGGGTGAGGCAGACACAGAGAGGTCAGGGCAGGCCTCTGTCCCCTAGGAGCTCGTCCCCCCCGCCAGGTCACCCACCCACTACCCACAAAGGGGCAGGACTCCCCACCCCCTCAAGATAAGAGAGTAAGGTAGGCCACAGACACCTTCCTTGGCGGGTGCTCGACAGCAAGGGACCCACATTCATCCCCCCCCCCCAAAAAAGAGCCAAAGGTTCCAAGGAAACATGAGAGGGCCTCTTCCATGAGAAGCAGGTTCCAGCAGGGGGTGGGGGGGAAGCGTGTCTCCACAGCCTGCAGGCACGACAGAGGGCACCGTACTGGAAAGGAGCCAGCTAGGCCAGCATGTGGTCCGCCGCAGGGTAGGGGGGCCTCAGGCCGTCGCTGTAGGTGTCGATGGGATAGTCTCCGTCCATGTCCATGTGCATGTCCAGAGGGTCCAGGGGCACGTCACTCGAGTACATGGGGCGGTAGGTGGCATCCATGTCTGGGGAGGAGAAGGAAGGAGGACCTTCTAAAGTCTGTAGACCACCCTGCTGGACAGCCCTCCATCCATCTGCCGTGGGCCTGACCCCGTCCTCAAACTCCCACATCAGGGGACCTCCATGGGGATATCTGTGGATTCTATATGGTGTCTGCCACTGGGGACACAATGCCCCCTTCGCTCACACCCACAGACGTCCCACGCCCCGGGCTCTTGGGGGTCCCTGAGGAACTCTGCACACACTTACCATCTGCGTAGGGTTCATTGATGGGGATCATGCTCTGGGCCTAAGGAAAGAGACAGAGAAACATTGAGGGAAGGGAGAAGGGCGGAAAATGTAGGCTCTGGGCTGGGGGTGGGCGGCTGGAGGTGCTTCTAGAAAAGGGGGCCGGGGGAAAACAAAGACCCCTTGAAAGAACAGAGGATGGAATGCGGTTATTCAGTGCCTCCGTGGACCCCTCCTGTCAGGCACCTCCTGAGCGTGGAAGGTCCCACCATTCATGCTTGGGGGCACCCACAGAACTAGAGCAGCCCTGGGGACGGGAGTGGACCCGGGATCAGGGCAGCCGCTAGCCTATAGAGCACCTCCATGCAAGTTAGAAAAAGGCACCCTGCCTCAAATGCTTAGAATGTATAGTGTGGACAAAATAAAACTACCATTCTGGCAGGTCAAAATCAGAAAGACAGTTCAACCTATTACTTCCGTCTGCTAGAAATTGTCGTGGATGATCCAATTATAAAATAAAAATCAGGGTGCCTGGGTGGCTCAGTCGGTTAAGTGTCTGACTCTTGATTTCGGCTCAGGTCAGGATCTCATGGTGATGAGATCGAGCCCTGCCTGGGGATCCACACTGAGCATGGATGGAACCTGCTTAGGATTTCTCTCTCCCTCTCCCTCTGCCCCTCTCCCATTTGTGCGCATATTCACATGCACTCCCTCTCTCTCAAAAAATAAAATAAAATAAAAATTTTAATTAAAAAATTTAAAGAAATAATTACAAAATAAAAATCTATGAGGTAGACAGTATGACAGGAGCCCCCTTAAAAGTGCTGTCTTTGTGCAGTGTGCAACTTGCACAACCAGACGTCACAGTCCAACCCAGGATACTCACGGCCTCCCAGGCAGCTGGGTCATGCTTGAAGAGGGAGTTGGTGAGCTCCACAGACACACGCTTACGATAATCTGGGTTCTTGTCCTCAGAGATGCGGAACAGGACAGCGGCAGCATAGGTGGCTGAGCAGAGAGGAAAGGAAAGACCAATTCAGGTGCCTGCCTCCACTCTGGCTGGAGGACTAACACTCAGCCCTCCTCTGTTACCCCCTCGCCCACAGCACAGCCCCTCACCTGTGCCCTCGTTGCGAGAGTGCAGTAGCTCCATGAGTGGGGACGAGGCCCCCTCGGCATCAATGGCATCAGCTGCCTCCTTGTCCTGGGCCAGCTCACACAGCACCCCGGCGGCTACACGCTGGATGTTCTCCACTGATGAGTACAGGAGCTGGGCAGAGGGCATGCAGGGTGGGGAAGGGGTGGAGGTGGATGAGGGGTAAGGCAGGCAGGGGGGCAGCCTGCCTCCCAGCCCTGTCCATCTCTGCCTCCCTTTTCTGGATTTAACACAAACTCATACTAGAAAGGGTAGAAAGTCTAAGAAAGGTATAAAGAAACAGAAAGAAAGCCAGCCATGATTCCCCACCCACATACAGCCTCTCTTAATACACTGGCATATTTCCATCAGATTTTTCTCATAGTCCTGTTTTTTTATCTATAATTTTTTAAGTTTATTTATCCATTTTGAGACAGAGAGAGAGAGAGCGTGTACACATGTGCACATGAGCAGGGGAGGGGCAGAGACAGACAGAGAGAGAAAATCCCAAGCAGGTTCCGCGCTGTCAGCAAAGAGCCCCATATGGGGCTCAAACCCATGAACTGGGAGATCACGACCCAAGCCGAACCCGAGTCAAATGCTTAACTGACGGAGTCACCCAGGCACCTCATTATCTATAAAATTTGATCTATAAACATTTTTGGGGGCGCCTGGGTGGCGCAGTCGGTTAAGCGTCCGACTTCAGCCAGGTCACGATCTCGCGGTCCGTGAGTTCGAGCCCCGCGTCAGGCTCTGGGCTGACGGCTCGGAGCCTGGAGCCTGTTTCCGATTCTGTGTCTCCCTCTCTCTCTGCCCCTCCCCCATTCATGCTCTGTCTCTCTCTGTCCAAAAATAAATAAAAAACGTTGAAAAAAAAAAAATTAAATTAAAACATTTTTGATGTTTATTTATCTTTGGGAGAGAGAGAGAGAGAGAGAGAGAGAGAGGAGGGGCAGAGAGAGAGAGGGAGACACAGAATCTGAAGCAGGCTCCAGGCTCTGAGCGGTCAGCACAGAGCCTGACGTGGGGCTCGAACTCCCAAGCTGTGAGATCATTATCTGAGCCGAAGTCGGAGGCTTCACCGACTGGACCACCAAGGCACCCCTAAGATTTTGTTTTGTTTTGTTTTTTTTTTTTTTTTCAACGTTTTTAATTTATTTTTGGGACAGAGAGAGACAGAGCATGAACGGGGGAGGGGCAGAGAGAGAGGGAGACACAGAATCGGAAACAGGCTCCAGGCTCCGAGCCGTCAGCCCAGAGCCTGACGCGGGGCTCGAACTCACGGACCACGAGATCGTGACCTGGCTGAAGTCGGACGCTTAACCGACTGCGCCACCCAGGCGCCCCAAGATTTTGTTTTTAAGTAATCTCTACACCCAACGTGCAGCTCAAACTCACAACCCAGAGATCAAGAGTCTCATGCCCCACCAACAGAACCAGCCAGGCACACCCCCCCATAGCATGTATTTTGATACTTTGATTCCTGTTTGTTTGGGGTTTTTTTTTTACCTAACATTGTAGCATAAGGCATTTTCCTACATTATTAAAAAACATTTCCTAGAAATCTATGAGCTCATATTGATAAGAGAAAAAGAGTAATGCTAAAAAGCAAAACAATAACAAAAACAAAAAAAAAAACCCATTGGTCACAATAGGAGGTCACAACAGTGCCAATCCCTCACTCTGAACTCTAAAGGGAAAAAATTTCTCGGGGAGCCTGGGTGGCTCAGTCGATTAAGCATCCAACTTTGGCTCAGGTCAGGATCGCACACTTTGTGGCTTTGAGCCCCAGGTTGGGATCTGCGCTGACAGCTCAGATCTTGGAGCCTGCTTTGGATTCTGTGTCTCCCTCTCTCTCTGCCCCTCCCCCGCTCACACACGTGCTCTCTCTCTCTCTCTCAAAAATAAACATTTAAAAGCAAATTAAATAAATAAATAAATAAATAAATGGAAAAATTTCAAAAGCAAAAATTCATTAACATTGCTATATATGGCCATATGATATAATGGCCATTCTTTTTTATTTTTTTATTTTTAATTTTTTTTTTAAATTTTTTTTTAATGTTTATTTATTTCTGAGAGAGACAGAGACAGAATGCGAGTGGATTAGGGACAGAGAGAGAGGGAGACACAGAATCCGAAGCAGGCTCCAGGTTCCGAGCTGTCAGCACCAGAGCCCGATGCGGGGCTTGAACTCACAAGCTGTAAGATCATGACCCGAGCCGAAGTTGGACACTCAACCGGCTGAGCCACCCAGGCGCCCCATGGCCATTCTTTTTTAAACCATTCCCTTATCATTGGACATTCATTTTGTTTTCAATTCTTATAAGTAACATTGCGATTGTTGGCTATAGGTATACATTTCCGCCACATTTTAAATTAATAAATAATTATCCCATAAGACTTGTACTACTTAGTCAAAGGATATGAATATTTTCAGGCTCTCTATATAGATTGTAGAACTGCCTGCCGGAGAGGTTTTATCATCTTCTCTCCTCACCGGCAGGATATGGGACTGCCTATTTCATCACATCTTTGCCAGCACAAGGCACTCCCGTTTTTTTTCCTTTGCCAGTTTGATAGTGGAAAATTGGATCTCACTGGGAATGTGAGCTTCTCTTCTTTAAACTCCTGGGGTTGGGCACTGTTTATGAGCCACCTGGGAGCTGCTTCTGCCTCTGCCCATCTAACCCCCGGGGTCTAGTATTAATGAGCTCTTTTATATGAAGGATATTAGACTCTTGTCTATTGTGATACCTGGAAACATTTTCCCAGTTTGCTGTTGATTTTTTTATTTTTATTTATTTATTTTATTTATTTTATTATTTATCTTATTCTTTTATTTTGAAAAAGAGTATGAGTGGGGGAGAGGGGCAGAGGGAGAGAGAGAATCTTTTTTTTTTTTAAGTTTATTTTGAGAGAGAGAGAGAGAGAGAGAGAGAGAGACTGTGTGTGTGTGTGTGCGTGTGTGTGTGTGTGTGTGTGCACGCACGTGCATGAGTGGGGGAGATACAGTTGAGAGAGAGAGAGGGAGAGAATCCCAAGCAGGCTCTGTGTTGTCAGCACAGAGCCTGACACATAGCTTGAACTCACAAACGGTGAGATCGTGATCTGAGCCGAAACTGAGTCAGATGCTTAACTGACTGAGCCACCCAGGCACCCCTGTGTCGACTTTTTAACGCTTTTTAGGCTGTTTCTGACATATAGATGATTTTAGTGGTTATGTGGTTGAATCTTAAGCTATTTTTTTTCACTTGTGATCTCTTCCCTTGCTTTTGAGTTTGGAAAGCCTTTCCTATTCAGGGATTTGCTAAGTGGTCACTCCTGGCGTGGCCACTTTCCTCCAAACTCCTCCAAACACCTCTTGACGCCTGGCCCAGAGAGGCTGCCAAGCTCCCCCTTTCCGCAACGGGGATGCGCGGGGACTGGAGGAAGCTCTCCTGCCTCCCTGCCCCAGACTCACCTGCACAAACAGGGGGATGGTGTTCAGCCGGAAGATCTCCATGCGGTTCATGGGGTCCCGGGCGAGGATGTGCAGGGCTCCGGCACAGCCCTCCACGATCTCCTCCATCCTCACGCCGTCCTGCATAAGAGGAGGCGGTGGGACATTGCGACAGATGGCCCTTGGACGTGGCCGCACGCCCCCACCGTGACGATCTGACAAACCTCACCGGTCCTCATCCACCACAACCTGCTTCCGCATTTACACACACGTGCACACACATTCACAAAAAGGCCACTCCGACCCCTGGGGACTGACCGTGTATGGCTGCTGTGTGCCTGCAGCCACGTGGCGCTGGGCATCCTGGTGAGCCTTGACCAGCAACTGCACGAGGCGGGGAATGACCGCTGCCTCCTGCAGAGGGGCATGGTTGGCTGGACACAGGGCCAGATTCCTGATCAGGCCGATGGTTGCCTGACAAGCAAAAAGGACAACAATCAGGGACATTTCTTGGGCATCTGGAGAATCCCAATTTCCCAGCACCATCTCCTCCTTCCCTTGTCGTCTCTGTTTGCCAGACCACGAGACCACTCCCAGCCCACGTCCCTTATTCCATAGGATCGGTGGAATAACTCTAACAGCTCCTGTCTAACTCTAACAGCCCCTGCTAAAATGAAACCCCATTCCAGAACATGCTACCAGCCCCAGGCCCTGACTCTCACCCTTGCCCCTTCTCTCAGTACCCCTTCTCCCCCAGACACCAGAGTCTTACCCCTTTCCCAGTAATTCCCAAACCCTGCTTGGTTGACCCCCCAGCTTCCTGCTTTAGTGACACTCGTATTGTGATCAATCCTCAGTGAGGCCGCTCTGGGAAGAAGCCTCCTCCCCAGGGCCCCCGTCTCCCAGGGGCCACTCTGGCCTTCCAGGGTCCCTCGGGTTCTTACAAAGCAAGCTCTCATCTCATCTGACTCTCAAAACAAGCAGCCAAGAGAGCAGGGACAAAAATCACGAGAGCTGGGGACGTGAGCACAAGGTAGATGACCTGCCAAGGTCACTCTGCCACTTAGCTGCTAAGTCAGACCCTCCCCCCACCTCGGGCTCGCAGCAGGGACCAACCCGCGGGAAGGGCCACACACTACTGCTTTTTTTCTCACTATGGATTTTGAAAATTCAGTGTGTAACTACTTAGAGGCATTCTTATCCGTACTGTCAAAACTGTCTACAATTTCGCCAGTGGGAGTCCTTGCCAGCTGGCCCTCCTCTACCCAGGCAGCAACCTACAGAGAAGGCTGCACCCCTTCACGCCCTTAATCCCTATGGCAGACACTAAGTGTCCCCCCCCCCACCAGAACCCTTTCTGGTTTTTGTCTTTTTAGTATCCCTTCTGAGTTGTAGTGGGACACAAGGTCTTCAGGACACATGAGGCTTTGCCAGCTTCCTTGTACCTAGATGTGGCAACGTGATCAAGTTCCAAACTGTGAGCCGAAGCCACGCGTCCCTTGGACCAGCAACATTACCTGGGACCGCGTTAGAAATGCAGCGTCTGGCGGCCACCCCAGCCTATGGACTCAGGGCCCATTAGAGCGGCTTTGCCTGCACTGATTCGGCACCTAATCCCGACGGCAGAGAGCTCCTTCCCCTCGCCCGGCCCCCACGGCAGCCACAATAGGTACCTTGACCAGCGGCCACTGGTTGGGCTGGTTGAGCAGCTTGACGATGGCCGGGATGCCGTAGTTGAGGCGCACGGAGTTCTGGGCCATCTCGGCCTCCGGGTGACGGCTGGTGAGGTGGCGCAGGGCGCAGACCGCAGGCTCCGTGATGTCGTCCTTGTCGCCGGCACGCAGGATGGCGTGGATGAGAGCCTCCACGCCGCTGTTCTGGGTCACCAGCGTCTTGTTCTTGCTGTTGTTGCACGTCAGGTTGGACAGCGTGCCCGTGGCGCAGGTGAGGACATTGACGTCATCCACGCTCAGTTGGTTCACCAGTATCTTCAGCACGCTCTCCAGGCCCTCCTGCGGGTTGTGGGGGAGGCAGTGGAGAGTGAGGGGGGATCCCCCACTCCCAGAAGTCTTTCCCAAATACGTCCGAGGGCAGCAAGATGAACTCACGGTCTGAAGCCCACCCAGCTGACAGCCACTGGGTCCTGCCTGCGTGCCCAGAAATCTTCATCCCTGTGATTCTGCCGACACCCCACGGGAAGGTGGTACTATCAGGGCGGTTGAGGGGCTTGCGCACAGACCCACCGCCAGCGGGCCAGCTCCAAAGCCAGGCCTGACTCCAAGTTCGTGCTCTTCCCTCCACCCCCCTCCTGCCCCTCTCTGCATCCTCAGAGCCAGGCAGGGCCAGGAGGAAGTTGTTGAGGAGGCCACATGCCTTGGTGGCCCAGCTGACCCATTTTTCCCAGCTTCTCATCTTTCTGGGTCTTTGCTGCTGCCCCCTCAGCGGTCCCCAGACCAAATCCACTTTCAGGAAACATTCCTGCCCCAGAAGCCGCACTTCTCTCAGTGGAGCCACATGGGCCTTGTGAACAGAAGGCCCCCAGGCTCTGGGATGACAGTTCTGGGTTCAAATCCCATCTCTGCCAATTTACTACCTGTGAGCGAGGGCCATCATGTAACTCCCTGGGACTCTGTTTCTTCACCTAACCAACTGGGTCTCACATTCCACTCCAGTTGTTGAAAGACATAAGCGAGCCAATGTTCACAAGTGCCTAGCAGAGTCCAGCAAGTGGCCAGAGCTGAATAAACAGCCTACGGATGGGGGTAGGGGCCTCTTAGGAACGGTAGTCAGGTTGGAAAGGGAGAGCAGGAGTCTTGTCCTAAAACTGCATTTTTCTTTAAGTTGTGTTTTTAGCCAGCAGAGGCCCCAAGCTGTCTCTTGGTGTATTACTGTTCCTCGCCACCGGGTCTAGGTCAAAACTATTCCCCTGGTACCATCTGGGAACGTGTGGCTTAGGAACATCAGTGCCTTCATCTATTCTCCTTCCTGAATCTTTTTTTTTTAATTTTTTTAAATGTTTATTCATTTTTGAGAGAAAGACAGAGACAGAGACAGAGACAGAATGCGAGCAGGGGAGGGGCAGAGAGAAAGGGAGACGCAGAATTCAGACAAGGCTCCAGGCTTTGAGCTGTCAGCATAGAGCCCGATGCAAGGCTCGAACTCACGAACCTCGAGATCATGACCTGAGCCGAAGTCAGACGCTTAACTGACTGAGCCACCAGGGACCTCTCCTTCCTGAATCTTTAGCAGTGATTAGAACCTTAAGCTAAAGGGATGAGGGTCTGAAGGGTATTTCCAGCCTCAGCCACAACAGGGCAAGATTGCGAGGCCTCAGGCCTCCCACGGTTCCTGAGGTCAGAGTCCCAGACAGGAGCGTGCATGTGGCAAGAGAGGAGGACAAGGTGGCTGAAGAGGTGGACCCAGGCCCGAACGCCTCCCTCACCTGTTTGGTGGCCACGTCCGAGAGATTACGCAGGGTCCAGAGGCAGTTCTGTACGAGGCGGGGGCTGTTGCTTGTCAGGTGTTTGCCCAGGGCCTGCATCCCACCTGGGGCACAGAACAGGGGGCATGTCAGCCACGGGGAGCATGGCTGGCCAAGCCTGGCTGCTGGACAAGGCCTTCACCCTGCCCCTCCTGGCCACATGGGCCATACTCACCAGCCTCCACAATGGCGGGCTTATTGCTGGGACACACAGACAGCACCTTGAGCACGCGGCTGGTAGTCCAGAGCAGCTTCTCATAACTGTAGTTGCGCATGATCTGCACGAGGGCCTGGGGTCCTCCGTTGGCTAGGATGATGAGCTGGGGTGGCGGGGGAGACAGTGGAGGACAAGCGTGAGACAGACAGGAAATACGACAAGGAACAAGGAAAGGGTTGGGGGTGACAGAGCTGTCATTACTGAGCTTCAGCCAAAACCCGAATAGCTTTTGTGACTGGCAAAGAAATCCAAAATTTTGAAAAAAGGATAATACACAATGCTGACAAGGATGAGGTGAAATGGTACTAACATATACCACCACCAATGACATTGTAAATAATACAATCCTTTCGGAAAACGTTCCGGAAACCTGGGTAAAAGCTCAGAAACATTAAAAATCCTTCGCCCCACTGATGAAAAAATTTTCTATTCCCTGGGAAAAGCTGTGTGCCCAAAGATGTTCGTTACCGCACTGTTTATAAGGGTGGAAAATTGAGAGCAATCTAAATGCCCTCAGAAAAAAGTCTCGGGCCTCCACTTAATGAGATGCTATTTGCCCCTACAGAGGGTGCTTTTGAGGATGATACAGCAACAACAAACAAAAAAGAAAACGTAGGAAACAGATGCAAAGTTGCACATTTGCCATGACTACAACCACGGACAAATATGCCCACAGGGTAGCACTGCAGGAGGCACGCGGAGACAGCAGTGGCTGTGAGGACGGTGCCTTTTTTCCTTTCCTTTTCCCGATCCTCAAAATATTTCAGTTACATAACGAGACATGTACAGCTGCATGTACTCATGTATTTAACCTAAAAATGGTGAGGGGGCAGTGGCCGGAAGCTGCGGCGGGACAGAAGGCGATGCGCGGGAAGGCTGCGGCTCTTGGCTGGGGGCGGGGCGCAGCCCACCTTGCTCTCCTGGTTGCCGTAGGCCAGGAGCTGCAGGCAGTCGGTGGTGATGGCCAGGAACTTGGGGTTGTTCTTGTTGAGCAGGGGCACCATCTTCTGCAGCCCGTCTGCCAGGCGCACCGCCATCTTGGCGCCCTCCTGGTAGAGCAGCAGGTTGTGCAGCGTGGTGATGGCGTAGAACAGGACCGACTCCACGGGGGAGCTGGGAGGGTGGGCAGGGGGTTAACAGGAGTCGGGGCCCTGGCATAAATGCAAGCTAACCTCCCCCAGGAAGCCCTCCCCTTACCAACACCCCTGTAGACATAGCCCTTTACTAAAATCTCTTTGTCCCCTGAGCCCAGCCCCACTCTTCTGCATGGAGCACACAGCACCGTCCCTCTCCCCACTGGGAGACCACAACTCTTCCTGCTTCTGGGCTCCTAGCCCAGTGCTGAGTGCCTGGTAGGTCCCCTGGACATCTGTCTCTACTAACTAACTACCATATGGGAGGCCGTGTGCTAGAGAGGTCCTGCAAAGGGTCGGAGGGGGAGGTCAGAGTATCTCCAACCTCGAGGAACTCACAGCCCAGGATGGAGGTAAGGAAAAAGGCCAATCAATATTAACAGGATGGGAAAGATAAAGGTGGCAAGGGCCTTTGCACATGCTGTTCCTTCTGCCTGGAATGGCCTTCCCTTCACCTACACAGGCCAAGCCCCACTCATCCGTCAACCCCCTGCTGCTAAAGTGCACAGTGTCTCGCGGCTCTGAGAAATCCTGGACAGACCTCTGCCCTAGCCTATACTGTATCCTAATAACTGACGTGCCAGTTACATGCCTGCCTCCCCTGCTGGGCTGTGAGTAGCTGGGCACCAGGACTGGGCATGGTCCTCTACCTGGCACATGGTAGGGCTTCAGTAAATGTTTGAAAGGGCGAGGAAAGCCCCAGTATCCCACAGCAAGCAGGGGCAGTCACCTGAGCATGCGGACCAGGGCAGGGATGCCACCTGACTTGAAGATGGCCAGGAGCCCCTCGCGGTGGTGGGAGAGGTTATGCAGGATGCTCGTGGTGCAGCGGGCCGTGTCCAGGTCACTGGTGTTCTGCATCGTACGCACCACGGCTGCCACCAGCTGGGGTGAGCCCATCAGCGCCCGCCGCGACGCCTCCTTCTTGGACAGCTGGTTCACGATCATGGCTGCCTTGGTCACTACCACCTGAGCGGTAGAAGGGAGGATGGGAAAAAGTGAGCAGACGGGCCGGGCTGGCTGACACTGGAGATGGAGGGGCCAGGTGACCCCTCCACAGAGCTCGGAGGGACGCGGGTCAGTCTTTCCCCGCCGATGGGGCCCCAGGTAGGGCCATCCCCTGCAGACACCTGACCTTTACCCCCCTCTCTGCCCTGCCCCCACCCTGGCCAGGCCCCTCACGGACCGGGTCCTCATCGTTGAGCAGTTTGGTGAGTTCGGGCAGGGCCCGGGTGGCCAGCTCGGCGTCGTCCTGGTAGTTGATGAGATGCACGATGGCTGACTTGAGCAGCTGGGACGGCTCGGCCAGCCGCTGCAGGTTGGTGGCCTGCCCCTCCACCTGGGTGGCCAGCAGCAGTGAGCTGTCTTCACCTGTCACGCCAGGACACATGGCCTCCCGCACCCGCTTGGCTCTGGCCGTCGTGGACATCTGGTACTCCAGGTCTCCTGGGGGCCAACGGGCAGGGACTGAGCTGCAGGAGGTGGGTTGGGTGGGGGGACACTGGGGAGCAGGGCAGGCCTTGCGGACGGCCCACCTGAGTTCTGTGGCCTCGCTCCCTGCCCCCCGCCGACCAAAGCCCCGGGACACCACTCGCAGTCCTGCCTCTAACAGAGGGGAGGTCACCATTGCCCCAGTTACATCAGCTGTAAAATGGGGTGCCACCTGTTCTGTCCATCACAGGGAATTCTTATGGGAATTAAGTGAGATAATAGTTGTAAACTGCTCTGCAAAGAAAAGATGTAGTGCAAATGTCACTACCAAACCGTGAGTGAATATTACTATTCATATGAATAATTAACATTTTTGGAGTATTTGCTATGTGCTTAGCTGTGAATTAAATGCTTTCCTTATATTTTCTCAGTTAGTCCCACCATAACCCTACAAGATAAGTACTATTATTATCTCTACTTTACAGATGGGGAAACTGAGGCACAGAGCGCTTATAGGAGCCCAAGCTGGGGTGTGAACTCAGACAGCCTGACTCCAGAGCCCAAACCCCAACCCAAGGCCCCTCCCTTAACAATCAGGTCGGGGTAGCATGAGACAACCTAAGTCTCCTTTCAAGTCTGATATCTCATGACTCTAATTATATCCTCATCATCTCTAAAGGAGGCAACTCTCCCATTACATAGGCTAGCAAATAGAGGCCCAGAGGGCCAGCCAGTATCATACAGCAGATCAGAGGGAAAGTCGGGACTGTGGGTTTCAGAAAGCAGGAGGTGGGTTCTCAGCTCAGACTGCAGGTTCCATCCATCCCTGGGTGGGTCCAGGAGTCCCACGGATAGGTGCCCACGCTCCCCAGGCAGCCCTACCCTGGCAAGTGTCCCAATGCCCTGGGGGGAGACAGGCGGAGGCTCCATCCCCCAGTTAGTGGGGGAAGGAGACACCGCTGGGCTTTCCCACCTGGGTGCTGTACTTGTAGCTGTCAACACCACGCCCTGGCCGGCCCTGCCAAGCCTGCTGTCAGGGAGGAGACCCCCAGGGGCAGGGGCTGAGCTCCACCCACACGGCCCACCCTATACCTTCCCCAGCTCCCACAGCTCATCCCGCTCAATGTTCGGAGCCCTGAGGACAGCTGCAGACAGCAGTCCTAGGGCTCGGATACTCCTCTCCCCGAGAGAGGCTAGTACCCTGGCCAGTGTGGCATCCCCACTCCTAAGCCCCAGAGCTCAGGGCCAGAAGCCAGGTTGTCACCCCCCCACCTGGCCTCAGCCTATCTACAGGTCTCCTCCTAGCCCCACCAGGGGCCCTGTCTCCACATCAAACTTGAGGCTCCTGGAACAAAAGGACCATCTTCCCCTATAGTGCAGGGGTCCCCTGAGGGCAACAGTGATGCCTCCTCATTATACTGTAAGTTCATTGAGGGCAAGGACCACACACCTTCAGACAGGCGGGCAGAGTCTATGCTCCCCCCTCTGTACTAGAAGTTCAAGGAATAGGAATCTGCCTCCCTCTCAGATGGGGGCACCCTGAAGTAGCTGTGCCTCCTCCCTCAGAGGGGAGGCCCCCTAAAGTCTGTCTCCTTTGGCCCTGACTTCCCTCCAGTGTCCAGGCTGGTTTTCTGCTGAGATATTTCGATGTAATAGTTTCCATGAAATAGTCCCCAGGGATCCTGACCTTGGCTCTGGGGCACCTGAGTGTAGGTGGTGGTCTTCTTGAGCGTGTACTGGCGCCCGCAGGCCTCATCCTCCTCCATGATGCCCTTGCTACTGACCGAGGGCACACAGGTGTTGGCCCCCGAGTGGATGCCAGAGTCATAGGTGTATGTCTGTTGCCACTCAGTCACCTTGATGGGTTGTTCGATCAGGTTCATCACCTCCATGGTGGTTGCTGGGGACACAAAGGAGGGGCAGGAAATCAGCTGGCTCCAGTGAGGCATCCCATCATCTGGTCCAGCCCCCAGCTTCAGCCCATCCGCAGGCCCAGGGAGGGACCGCCCACAGTAGGATACCCAGGTGTGAGTCCTGGGCTTCGATCTCTGACCTCCAGCCCAGGGTGGAGTGAACCCCATGGGGAGTGGGGCAGTAAGAGCAGTTGCCACAACCCAGCCCTCGGCAGGCTCACCTTGCCGTCCCTGCCCAATGCTCCCAGAGCAGGAGGCACTCAGGGCCTCCGGCAGCTTCTGGGGTTCCGCAGACCCACCCCCACGCACTGGGGCTCCCTGGGAAAGTCTGTGGTGAGGCAGCTGCACTCTGAGCATTGGACAGGAAACTGGGTGGGGCAGGGAAGCAGTCAGACAGGTTTCTCTGGAGAGCCCCGGAGGCTGCTGGGAGAAGTCCAAGGCTCCCTTGGAGACTCTGGGATCTCAGGATCTTTCCTGAAGATGGGGCAGGATCACAAGTGATCCCAGAGGCCCGAGCCCTAAGACCCCTGTCTCTCCAGCACCCCAGTTCCTGCCAGGCTTTTCCAGAATTCCGTGCCCCACTGACCGGTTCAAATAACAGCCACATACCAATTCACCTCTCCGCAGAGCCCAGCCCTCATTTGCAAAATGGGGTAACAGCACCTCCCTCGCGGGTTGTTGTGAGACCCAGATTGGTGAAGGACCCAGCCTGGTGCCTGGCACGTAGTAGGTGCTCCGTGTTGGCGGCCACGGCCATGTATCAGTGCTTCCTCTCCCTCAGGGATGTTTTCCCATTTCTAGTCTTCCTAGAACCCAGGCTAGAGATGAGAGGTGGGGCAGGCCTCAGGAGGGGTCACTGCTTTTCAGGCACCCCTCCTGCTCTTTGCAGGGACTTGGGGACCCTTGAGGTTAATGAATCACTGGCCCTACTCTGTTCCAGGGTAGTGAATTCCCACTTGGCCCACTTGGCTTCCCTGCCTTGGGAGCTGATTCAGGAGGAGAGGCGAGGCGAGGCAAGGCGTGCTCCGGTTGAGGGCCGGCCTTGTGCCAAAGCTTTCACTGATGCCTCAGCCCCACAAGTGGGTTTTGAAGCATATGTTCTGCCCCCGCCCCATTTACAGACAGGGAAACTGAGGCTCCCCAGGGGAGGTGGCACAGTGGAGAAATGGCAGAGCTGGGACCAGGCACGGGCCTGAGTGACCCCCAAGTCTGTGGCCTTTGCACACACAGTGTGGCCTCAGACAGCAAGCAGACCACGGGCCAGTCCACCCATGACAGTGAACAGTACTCAGCACCTCAAACCCATGGTCCCATCGTGATGGGGGACCGGGTGAGGTCAAGGGTGGTTCAGCTGGTTTAGCCTGACCCCACCCCAGGAACAAAGATCACCAGGGATACGTCTTCCCAGCGCCACCTTCGAGGAGGAGGCTGACTGAGCCTTCGGGCCTCCCTGCCTTTTATGGCGACATGGGCTCCTTCCCTGCCTGTGAGCGCACCTGGAGCAGGCAGAGGCAGGAGCCAGCCCAGCTCCCAGCCGCCTCCTCCTCTCCTCCCTTCACCCCGAGTGACTCAGAGTTTCGAGCTGACAAACAGAAGCAGGCCCAGAACACCAGACAGCAGGCTCCGTGCCACCAGATGCACCCAGCTGCTTCCCAGGCCTCGGCCAAGTGTGGCTATTTCAGGAGGAGCCCCCTCCCCCGCCCCCACCCTAACCACACACCGCCCAGCACTCCTGCCTTCCGGGGTGGGAGACAGAAAGAAGAGAGAAGTTTGGAGGAGCAAGCTTGTCACTGAGCCGCCATCGGGGAGGAGAAACCTCCAGGGAGGGGGCAGGGGACATCCAAGCTCTGCAGAAAGAAGGTGAAACTGTATCAGGATATGCAGTTGCGTTAACCCTGTAAATGCCACCACGCGGGGGCAGAGGGTTGAGCGGACATCTGGGCACTGAGCCTCAGTCAGATCTGCTCCGGACAAACTGGAAATCTCCAGTCCTGATCAGGAAGAATACCCCATCTGAGCCAGAAAGAGCCCCTCCCCAGCAGAGATCGTAGCCTACCCCTGCAGCTTCTGGGCCCAGGCAGGGGGTCGCGGGCCTCACCCTGAACCTCAGGAATCAAACACCCTTCCCTCGCCACCCCCATATCCACCGGGACCACCAAAGTCAAGGCTGGCCATAGGTGGGGCGTTTTGCCAGCAGGCCTCTCACCACCCCTCCCAGCTCAGGCTTGGAGCCAAGAGAAGCTGAGGGCTGGGCAGCTGCCCAGGGCCAGAGAGGGGCCACACGGAGGTCAAAGGATCCATGGGGGAGGGGACACTCAGCTGCTTTTACTATCAAATGAGTCTCGTGCTTGCCTCAAGGCTACCGGGCAGGCATTTTATTATTCCCAATTTCCAGCTGAGAAGACTAAGGAACCACACTGAGAAAATGGCAGTGTTCCGCTCAAATCCAGGCCTGCCTCACTGCACACCAGCCCACTAAACAGGGCAGCTCCCCTCGCTCCTAACAAGGGACCTGGGGAAAGAGGGACACCCTGCAGTCAAGGAGGGGCAGCCAGGCCCAGGTGTAGAAGAGAAGGCGGCCCAGCTGATCCGGGAGGAACGCTGATCCCTAAGATTCTGGGCATAAGGAACCCCGCTTCCCACGACCAACGAGAAAGCCGAGAGGGTGGGCAAGGTGAGAGTCGGGACACAGTTCAGAGCGGACACACTCCAGAACTCTTTTGGAGGAAAGCATCTGGGGAGAGAGAGCTACTCCGGCAACAGGAAGGTCTAGAAGTCAGACGGCGCGGGCAGGACAGTCAACCAGCCCCCACCTTTCTCCTCACCGACTCCCAGGAGAGGCGGAGGAATGAATTCTCCCACAAGAAGCAAAAGTGCCGCTTTGGCAGTTCCCAGGGCGGAGGGGGCCGCACCCAGCCTGGTGCCGCCCCTCTCTGCCCTGGACCTGGAGTGAGACCCGCCACAATGCCCCTGGACAGAGCCAGGGTGGAAGTGGGTGAGACAGACATGGCCCTGCCCACGCACTCAGGCCAGAGATGGGCAGCGCCGGACACAGGGCGTTTTCTGAGTTGCATGGGGGGCCTTTGTTGAGCAGCACGATCTATTGTTGGCCACACAGGAGGCCGAAGCGGCTCAGAGGTCACAGGGTGGGGTGGGGGACAGTACAAGGGGCAGGAAGAAAGCCTGGGCCCTGGATGGGGAGTGCAAAGGAGCCTCCCTCCACTGGTCTACACTGGGTAGGAATCTGCAAGCAAGCTTTGGACACACCCTGCCCTTCATTCCTGCTTCCTCCCCAGCATGGCCAACCCAGCAGGCCAGCAGTAGGCACTCTAAGTCCAACACGGTCCCAGTCCCAGCAGAGCGTGGTCCAGTCCGGGCATTAAAAACAACTGCCATCGGCATGATCTCACAGTTCGAGAGTTGGAGCTCCCCGTTGGGCTCTGTGCTAACAGCTCAGAGCCTGATTCCTGCCTCGGCAGGAAGCTGTGACTCCTTCTCTCTCTGCCTCTCCCCCACTCACGCTGTCTCCCCAAAAAATAAATAAATGTTAAAAAAAATAAAAATAAAAATAAATAACTACCACCAGGGCGCCTGGCTGGCTTTCAGTGGAACATGCGACTCTTGATCTCAGGGTTGTGGGTTCGAGCCCCACTTAGGGTGTAGAGATTGCTTACAAATAAAATCTTTTAGGGGTGCCAGGGGGGCTCAGTTAGTTGAGCATCTGACTCTGGCTCAGGTCATGATCTCACAGTTCGTGACTTCAGGCCCTGCATCGGGCTCTGTGCTGACAGTGCAGAGCCCTTTTTGGATCCTCGGTCCCCCTTTCTCTCTGCCCCTCCCCTGCTTGCACTCTCTCTCTCAAAAATAATCATTAAAATAAAAAAACAAAAAAGAAAGAAACCTGTTTTAAAAAAATCTTTAAAGAAAATTTGAAAACAAAAAACTGCCACCAGAGCTACCTCAGGCCCCTGCCGCCACCAGCACCGCCATCGCCATCGGGGCTGGGCTGGGCTGCAGGATGCCAAGTGTCACTAAAAGACCTGGGAACGAGGATAGGAATGGGCCGCCCAAGAAGCGTGCTGGAAGCAGGCTTAGACACACTGCACGAGGGAGCTAGAAGTGCAGGCAGAGCCCTCCAGAAGCTCCTTGGGCCAGTGGCCAGGATCCTATGCAAACTCCGATCACGGGCTCAGACAGTGACAGAGGAAGGGGGCTATGGGTAGGGCAGGAGAGCATGTGAGTCAGGGAAGGGGATCCATCCATCTGGCTGTGTGCCCATGGGCAAGTCGCCCGATTTCCTTAAGCCTCATATTCCTCATCTGCAAAGTAGAGATGATCAAGCCGCCCCTTTCTTCAGACCGTATGTGGATCGTGGATCTAACACAGCCGTGACCATGGAAGCCCTCTGTTGGCGGTCAAGACCCAGGGAGGCCTTCTTCTATTAGCAAAGCAAAGAAATGGCAGAGGAGGAGGCCAGCGGAGTCGGGCCTGCTTTTTGGGACCTGGGAGCCAGGACCCAGGGAGATCTGCCTCCCAACCCTAAGCCAGAGCCCCGGGGTGGGGTGGGGGGCTGGGTAGGAGGAGTTATATCCGGTCTGGGAGAGGAGGCCAGGTGGAGACGCTGCTCTGCCCTCTCCCCTCTCCCCAGTCACATGTGCTGCTTCCTGCAGCCAGGGGCGGTGAAGCCAGTGAGGCCTGGACATTCCCCACATAGCAGCCCCAGGAGAGGCTGGGCTGAGCAGGGTCACAGCCCCCACCCTTCCCCGCTGTCTCTGACTCCAGCAGAGATTTGACCAGCCGTCCCAAGCAGACAGAAGCAGACCCCAGAAAAGGCCAGAGACAGACATGACTGCTTCCCTTGTGAGCCCTGTCTACCTCATCGGGCTGGGACTTCTCAACTAGGCCTCTCCCCTCAGACTAGGGGCTCCAGGAGGAAACACCCCACCAGACTAGAGGTTCCTTAACAGAGACTGCGGTCTCTCCTTTCAGAATGGTCGTCCCAAGCTGGCAGAGACCGAAATGGGTGCCACCTATGGCCAGGGCCCTGGGGACAGGACAAGACAGAGGAGACCATCCTCCCGGATGCTTCCAGAGGAAAACCCTCACTTCCAGTCTGGAGGACAGCCCAAGCTGCTGCCCAGGACTGGCTGGGGGTGGGGGAGGCTCAGGTCAGACCGTCCCAGCCGCTGTTTGTTTTCTTCCTTCTGGGCTCCTTCCCAAAGCAAACAAACCAGGGTGGGGAAATGAAGGGAACTTGGAGGAGAGGGAAATGCGGGGCCAGGTGGCTTGGCCCTGGGAACCTCCGGACTCCCCCCCTGGAGAGGGCTCCAGCTGGGGCTCCGGTCTCTGCTGGTGACCCTCTGAGGACAAAAACCTAAACCAGCGGATGACCCCAAACCGGGGCTCCTGGGAATGGAAAAATACTTCACCCAGCCTCAGAAAATAGCCAAGGGTGGACCTGCGCCAGGGACCGTATGGCACACAAGTGCCCCCATGGGGGGACTCGGGCAGCCCTGACCCCAGCTGGTATCCTCTCCTTAGGGGGTGGGTCCCTAGGGTTTCATTCTGTGAGGATCTGCCCCCCCCCAACCCCGCTGCCCCCCCCCCCCCCGACCTTCTCCAGGAAGTACAGGAAAAAAACCCACTATTAGTTCCCTGTTCTGCATTTGCTGGAGAAAACTAGGATTCGGAAGAAGGTTTGGTTAAAAATTTGTTATTGTAGTCAGAGCATGAGATCATCAAGATCGAGGCTAAGAAAGGAGAGGATGCTAAGAAAAAGAGAAAGGAAAGAAATGTTAGCGGTGGGATCATGGGTGATTTTCTTTTTCTTCTTTTGTAAACTTTTCTAAACTTTCCAATTGTTTTTCACAATGATCAGATATTACTTTTTCAATCAAGAGGGAGGAGGACTCACATGGACCAAATTCCTCCTCACCCCCAAATAAGAAGCAGACTGATTGCCCAGTGTCATCCCAACTCTCCCTGTCCCTGTCCAGGCCTGCCACTCAGTCCAGTGTCCCCACAGTGGGGAAGGGATGCAGACCTGTTAAACCCATACTCTGCGAGTCACAGAAAGCTGAGCTTCCTGCCCTGAGGTCCCCCAAAGGCTGAGGTGCCAGGAGGCTGAGCAAAGAGCTTTCTCTTCAGGCCTGGCCAAGGAAGTTACTAGAAATTGGGGCAGTCCATGCCCCCAGACCTCCACCAGATTCAACCGTGTCCCAAGAGAGAGGCCTCAAAATGTCACTTGCAGGGACACAAACCCGGGTGACCTGGCCCAGCCACACTTCTCTTTCTCTTCACAGGAGTCACAGGGCCGGCCGGCTCATGGATACCTGTCCCTCTCACTGCCAGGACTCTCTTCTCCCCAAAGACACAAGACTAGGAGTTTCCCCAGGGACCCCTGCAGACCTCAGACTGGCACCAGAGGTACTGACTCCTGCCTGCCCTCTCTCCTGGGCAGGACGGCCCCCCTCCAGCTCCCATAGACAGAGCCCTGCTTCATCCTCCTCAGAGAAGAGTCTATTCTGATCTTTCATTGCTCTCTCTCACTCAGCAATGCAAGATCTCATCTCTAACAGACAGGAAGTCCTTCCTCTTGTCTAGCCTCCACTCCATCCCTAAGAGCATCAGTCCCAATTGCTCGTGTCCCCAGGGGTGATGGAAAACTGCAAGCCTGGCACCCCCTTTATAGCATCAGCCGGGGCTGAGATCACTCTCTTTCCTTCTCGGTCACATCAAGTGCCCTCAGCCTTCCATTCTCCAGGATCAATAATCACCATGTCTTGGGTCCCCTCTGGACCTCAAGGGATCTAGAAGCCCAGTGCTGATGACATTGGAGCCCAGGCTGCACCCACACAGATGGAGGCCCCATTTCCCAGGCCCATCCTGGTGTCAGGTGCCCAGTGGGCAGAGGTGCCAGGAACCAGGAAGCTCTGAGAGGACCGTGACACCAGTGCCTCCCTCAGGGACCAAGGCTCTGGCTGACCCCGCTCCCATCATCAGAAAGGCCCGCCTGGCCTCTCAGTCGCCTGGCCCCAGAGCAGCCTGGCAGCACGGACTGGTACAATCCTGCAGGACGTGGCCCAGTCCTAAATCTGACTCTCATTTCTGTCTACTCTCCAGGGACCAGCCCTCCCCCCCCCTTATCTTGGCACAGGCCCAGCCCCCAGCAAAGCAGGAAGCCCCACTTCCTCTACAGGGACAAACCCAGGGCAGCCGAGGGTCTGGCCCAGCACAAGCCCAGAGGCAGCAGCAATTTTGACCTTTGCCTCCTCTCTCCCCCACCAGCCTCTTCCAGACATGGCCACTGCCCCTGGCCTTGGGGAGAGAGCCCCCTCCCCCAGGAACTAAAACCCAAGCCAGGGAGGTTTCAGAGGGCTGGAGGCTAGGACATGAGTCACCCCCTCCTGACCAACCTGCCCCCACCTTCACCACCCACACATACCTTCCTGGGTCATTCAGAATTCTCCTCTCCCCAAACTCCCAAGCAGAGGCTCTCAAAGACAGATCACAGATTCATCCCAGGGCTGCAGTGGGGCGATACAGCAGGATGAGATCTGGGCTTGGAACCAGAGGATCCAAAGGCTAGTCTTGGCCCTGCTTGGGTCTCGCTATGCAACCTTGAGCAAGTTACTTAACTTCCCTGAGTTTCAATTTCCTCATCTGCTGAATAGGATAATGATACCTGCCTCTAGGGATAGTCATGAAGTGAGAACAGTTGATGAAAGTGCTTGGTATCTGTAAAGTCCTCCCTTACTTTTTTAGCCACCATTTATCAAGTACTTATTGGGTTGATTATTCCCATTTTGCAGAGATCACTGAGGCTCAGAGAGATGAAGTGACTTGACCAACACCACACAGGTTAATGAGTGACAGAGCTGGGATTCAAACCCAGCTCAGTCCACGCCCAAATCACTGCGCTCAGAACCGCCCTACTGTGACATCTTCCCAACTGTCCATGGACAATCACTCTGTCTCATTCTCAGGTGGATCCTCTCTGCAACCCCTCATCAGTACCTGCCCCAGGGAGGGAATCCTTCCTACACACTGCCCCGAAGCCCAAACAGAGGTTCCAGAGGGCTGGAGATGGGGGCGGGGCTGGGGCTGGGTAGAGAAGGCTCCTGTCACCCAAGCTAGGGCTTGATCTAGCAAGAAATGACTAATGGGGGGGGGGGGGGGGCGCCTGGGTGGCTCAGGGGGTTAAGCCTTGGACTTCGTCTCAGGTCATGATCTCACAGTTGGTGAGTTCAAGCCCCAACGTCGGGCTCTGTGCTGACAGCTCAGAGCCTGGAGCCTGCTTTGGATTCTGTCTCCCTCTCTCTCTCTGCTCCTTTCTCACTCATCCTTTCTCTCTCTCTCAAAAATAAATAAACATTTAAAAAAAATGACTAATTGGGTCCTACCTTTTCCCCCCTCTACCTCCCATCCAGTGAATCACCAGTTTCCACCAGGTACCCCTAGAGATACCTCCTCAGTATTATCTTTTCATCACAGCCACAAACCAGATTAGCTAAACTAATCATTTAACCGATGTAATTATAATGCCTGCCCCTCCTCCACTTTGGCCCACAGAAGAGGGAAAACAGGTTATTTTTGCCCAAATTCCATCTCCTTGTGGTTCCCCAGAGGTACACTGCCCACTAGAGCAAAAGAATGGGTTCCCTCCTCCGCCTCCCCCTAACCCAGGGCATTCTACGGGGGCTGGTCTGACCCCTTCCCACTGCCCCAACTACAACCACCAGAGAGGTGGCAGGTCTTCCCAAAGGAGTTAGGCGAAGCAGCCCTGATTCCCCCAATACTCCCTTCACCCCAGGACCAAGGGAGAGCCTGGCTTTTTGTATTTCCCCTCTGTTCCCCAGGAGGCTGGCATCCAAATCCCTACAAAAAGACCACACTTTAGATTTTTAAAAACCAGTGCTGAAAGCCTGGTGATCTCCAGCTCTGCCCCGGGGAAGGGGTTCTCAGGAAACCAGGGTGAGGGCCCGTGCTCATGTTGCTCTCCTGAAACCTCCCCCTGCCCCCATACCTTCCTCCTGTCCCACTTTCCCCACGCAGCTCTCTCAGGAAGGAATGGCTGGGGAACGGACTGCAAAAGCCTCCAGAAGGAATGCACCTTCAAAATCCAGAAATCAAATGGAGACCAAGCCCCAAGCTCCACACTCTTCCGCCTCAAAACCCAGCCAGCTATATAACGTGGGGGGATGGGGTAGAGGAAAAAAAGGCTAGAACAATCGCTCCCCCCCACCCTCGTCAATTTGGCCCTGCCCTGCCCCACCCCCATTCCTGGGGAGGGGGGCAAAGCTGGGGAGAAAGCCACTGGCGCCGGCCTCAAGCGAGGGGGTGTGGTGGTCCCCGGAGACAGGAAGAGAAGGAAGAAGCTGCTTCCCCTTTGCCCCCCTCCCCCCACTGCCCCCTCGGGCCCCAGGGGCCCAGCAAACAGGATGGATGTGGGGGCAGGGAAAACAGGGTCAGAGCGCAGACACCAGCCCCGGTTCAGCTTGGCCAGCTGGGAGAGGAGGCCTTGCCCCAAGACGGACCCCCTAAGCCTGGGGAAAGCCCTGGAACAAGGAGGCAGGAAACCCCGCAGTGAAAGCTGCCGTGAATACTTCCTCCTGGAAAGTTTGTTTGGGGTGATTTGTTTCGACAATAAGAGGTTAGAGAAGAAGAGTAGTCCCGTTCCCCTATCGACACTCTGGAAGCAGCAGCTACTGGAAACTGGGCCAGTGAATTTTCCAGCCATGCCCGACCCCTCCGCCCAGACCCCAGTCCGAGCCACGGGTGCCAGACACCAGCTGGGCGCGGAGCCGGGCCCCGCGCCAGTCCCGCTGTCATCGCATCCCACCTCCGCCGGCGCAGCCCTAACACGGCACCCACCGGGGCGGAGGGAGTCGCCGCAGGTACAGTACCGACGAGGCCCGGGAGCTGGAGGGCAGGGCCTCTGGACTCCGTGTGCTCACCTGCTCCGCAGGTGGGGCCCGCGTCGCTGGGAAAATGTGCGCTCGGCCCCCACAGTTGGGCAAGCCGGGCGCAGACAATAGGGCCCCACCCAGGCCTGGGGGAGTAGAGAGGGAGGGAAAGCGAGGATGACGCGTGAGGTGGGGTGAGAGTGGCCCCAAAGACACCAGCGGCAGCAAGTTTCCCGAACTGTGCATTCCTGACTACAGAGTGAGCCCTGGGACGCAGACGAGTAGGGCAAAGTCTCCCTCGCCAGCGTCGGGGCGAGAGTCGGGGACGCGGCGTCGGGCGAGCTCCACGGGCCCCAGGTCAGGCGCGACCCCACAGCCACCTGCGCTCATCCCTCCCCGCCCTTCTCAGATCTCCAGCTCACGCAGCCCCCAGCGCAATCGGCCGGAACCTCGCGCCCCCTAAGTGGCCGCACCCAAGGGTCCCAGCGCGCCCCCTGCCGCCGGTGCAGGGTGGCGCTCCCCGGCTCGCGCCCTCACCTGCCCCGTGACGGCGGGGATCGGCCTCTCGGCCGCTTGCCGCCCTTCCCTCGCCCCAGCGATCCCTGCCCCGATCGTCCGCACCTGCGTGTGGAGCCTGGCCGGGCTGGGTAGGGGTCGGGCCGGGCTGGGAGCCGGCGCGGGCAGCGAACTGAGCTCGGCGCGCTCGGGCGGCGGCTGCTCCGGACTCTGGCCAAGGCAGCAACTCAGTAACCGAACAAAAGGCGAAGGGACCTGACAGCCAAGCCACGCCTCTCGCCCCCTCGAAGCTCCGCCCCTAAGGAAAACGCCCACCCGCTGATGAGGGTTCACTGGCTGCCTCCCCTGACTGTCCCATCGAGGGGCGGAGCCTCACGCCCAGTTCTCTTCCACCGCCGCCTCTGTTTATCCGCTGGCCATTGGCCCCAGGGACTGCTAGTCGCCTCTGGGGACGGCCTCCAACTTGAGGTTCCATCCGCACTCCGCACCTATTGGCAGACAGAACGTTACTTCCTCCTGATTGGACAAGGAATTGTCAGTAAGACTAAGGAAAGAACAAATGGGGAGGATGGGGTGTGTCTTGCCCCACCCTAGCTCTGAGCAGGTGAGACTCATTACTCTCCCCTTCCCCCTACCTGTCCAACAGGTGAGTCAGGAGGCGCCATGGGAAAGGACAGACGCCTTCACAGGGCAGCCAACTCAGCGTCAGGCATGATGCTTCTTTGGGCTTATTCACCCTTGCCACAGAGTGGTAATAACATATTTGTATAGCATCTCATAGGCTTTTTTTTTCTGGGTTGGGATTTTTCCCCCCAAATATGGAGCGCTCATGAGATTTAGCATTAGGAGGCCTGGGTTTGGGTTCTGCCACTTAGTAGCTATATGATCGCAAGCGAGTTACCTTCATCTCTCATCCTGTTTCTCCTCATCTGTAAAATGGGTACATTATCTGGATCTCTCTCATGGGGAGGTGGGAATAAAATTAAGGTTTGTGAAATCACTTGGACGACTGCTAAACATTAGAATTTAATGATATGGGTTGTTGTGGTTTTTTTAGTTTATTTTTGAGAGAGAGAGAGAGAGAGAGAACCAGCGGGGAAGGGGCAGAGAGAGAGGGGGACAGAGGATCTGAAGCAGGCTCTTCGCTAACAGCAGAGAGCTGGATGCGGGGCTCGAACTCAGGAACCGTGAGACCATTACCTGAGCCGAAGTCGATGATCAACTGAGTGACCCACCCAGGCGCCCCCAATGATATGGGTTTTTTTTTTAATTTTTTAAGTTTATTTATTTTTAGAGAAAGAGTGAGTGGGTGGGGGGAGGCAGAGAGAGAGAGAGGGAGAGAGAATCCCAAGCAGGCTTCACCCTGACAGCAAGGAGCCGGACTCGGGGCTCGAATCCATGAACCTGAACCATAAGATCACGACCTGAGCCAAAACCAAGAGTTGGGTGTTTTTAAATTTTTTTTTTTTTAACGTTTATTTATTTTTGAGACGGAGAGAGACAGAGCATGAACGGGGGAGGGGCAGAGAGAGAGGGAGTCACAGAATCGGAAGCAGGCTCCAGGCTCCGAGCCATCGGCCCAGAGCCCGACGCGGGGCTCGAACTCACGGACTGTGAGATCGTGACCTGAGCTGAAGTCGGACGCCCAACCGACTGAGCCACCCAGGCGCCCCGAGTTGGGTGTTTTTAAATTTTCATGACAATTCTGAAAAAAAAAAAAAAAATTTTTTTTAGGACATCTAAATGAACCTCATTTCAAAGATAAGGAAAGTGAGGTTCAGAGAACTCAGGAAACAAAAAAGTGGCCAAGAACCCCATTCTTCTCATTTCAAGGCCCACCAAACACATGGTCTCCTGGTGAAATAATAGCATAGACATAAAATGCGAAAGCAGCAGGGAGGGGTGGGGGGAAAGGCAAAAGCAAATAATCTGGGCAGAGACAGAGAACAATGATTTGGAACAAAGATAAAGTATTGGTGGATTTGGAAAAACTCAGGCAGTAGATCTCACAGCCCCCTCCGTGGTAGAAGATTGTGGGCTGGGTATCAGAAAGAACTTCCCCACAGGAAGTTAGGAAGATGAGGGTCTTTCCTTTCTGTGCTTAATGAGATGAATGCCTGCCGGTGGATGTACAGCATGCTGACTGTACCATAGACATTCAGTCATCAACACTGAAGTCTTGAGCACCAACCATATGCCAGGCACCGAATTAGACCCTGGTAACACAGAAAAACAAAATGATCCCAACCGTCAAAGAGCTCCCAGAGAGCTAAGTGGAAACAGGTCCCCTTAGCCACATGGAGTGTGTGGGAATTTGCAGGCCGGGGCGGGGGTGGGGGGTGGGGGTGTTCAGGAAAAGGTCCTCCTTCAGACAAGTTCTACAGCCCCAAAGTCAGCACCCAGGGTGGTCTGGGTCAAGGCACCCCAGCAGTATCCTTGACCACTTTCCCACCAAAGAAAGGAATGAAGGCCAAAACGGTCTCACTTCTGAGGCTGTGCCATCCAAGAAGCCTTCCTGGAGGAGGCCAGGGAGACCATCAACATCCTTAACCAGATACCATCCCACATGCCAGGGTCACTCCCCTTTGCTTAGTTTCCTTGACTCCCCCTCCTCTTGCTTTTCTAAGTGTCTTCCTCCCTACCTTACCCCTGCCCCACCTGCTCTCTCCTCCCCTGCTCCAGCCAGGCAGTAGTGGCCAGCCCTCAGCTCAGAATAGAGCTCCCAACCTTAGGGATTCACTTCCTTCCTTCCTCTCCCCCCTCTCCCCATCCCCTACCCACCTCCCCACACCCACCCCTGCACACAGACACACACACACACACACTCCCCAGACCCAAGCCTGGCTTAAGTCCTTTCTTCCCCCTTCAGCATACAGGCTGGGAGGACTGGTTGACTACAGAGGGGTGGAAGAGCCTGGTGGAATAGAGGGCCACAAATAGGGCTTCAGAATAAAGCCTCTGTGTGTGTGTGTGTATTCCCAGAATGTTCCCTAATGTCAGCCTGGAACATGCTGCAACACGCTGGCCCCAAAGCTAAGCACTCAGGGTGGGACCGGGTGGAGGTAACACCCATAGCAGCAGGAAAGACTGGAGTAAGAGCTGTGTCTCCTCCCAGATCAAGGGATTTTCTGCACATTTATTAAGCACCTACTGTGTGCCCACCAGGCACTGAGGAATCATCTGTAGGATACAGAAAAGAATCCGAAAATGATGTTTACTCCAATGAGCTGTCTGTCTAGGGGATTTGGTCTCAAGGGGGGAGGAGGAGCCAAGGGACAGGGATGAGAATCACTGCAACCACTGTCTCCTCAGTAGCTTGAACTTGAAGGAAAGGCCACAAGAACATCCTACCCAGTCCCCTGCCTCCCAGCCTTTAAAGGCAGGGATTTCTCTGACAAATCTCCAGGAAGGGAGATTCTCCAGCCTCCCTTACATGAATACCCTTGTCTCCTTATTCTAAGCTCCTTCTTATGGCTAGCTTCACTTTGTATTGCTGAGTTTTGTGTTTTTCTTTTAATTTCTTTTAATGTTTATTTATTGTTGAGAGAGAGAGGCAGAGCACAAGTGGGGGAGGGACAGAGAGAGAGAGAGAGACAGAATCCCAAGCAGGCTCCAGGCTCTGAGCTGTCAGCACAGAGCCTGACGCGGGGCTGGAACCCACAGATGGCCAGATCATGACCTGAGCTGAAGTTGGACGCTTAACCGACTGAGCCACCCAGGCGCCCCGACTTATTCCTGAATTTTAAACTCATTTCTCTTGCCCAGAGCTCAGTGGAAGCAGACTTCTTGAGCCGCTAAGAACACAAATGGTTAATTCAACCTTGCAGCTCCCTGGGTTCTCCAAGTAAAGAAGGAAGGGGCACCCAGTGACTCATCCCAAGTTTCCCCAGAGACGGAAGTTACTGGCAAAGAGGGGTCTGATGAGGGTCCAGTGTTGGGGCAAGGGAGCTGGTGGGGGATGGGAGGTGCTTCCCTGGGGGAAGGTAAAGGACAACAGCAAGGCCACCCTCCTCAGTTCGTCCTCCACAGACCTCCGGGGCTACAGAAGGAGGTAGAAGGGATGCCGTTGTCTTCTTAGCCCTGTCTCTGCGGGGGCCCCTTCCCCACACGGAGGCAGGCAGGGGCTTAGATCTGGACACACAATCTTCTGTCCTCACACCTCAGGGGTATGCATCGATGGGCACAGATTCAGACACACAAACACCAGGCATGTCAGTGCTGTCTCCTCAGCGTGCACACACATGCACTCACACACATCCTTCTTCCCTCCTCTTCCACCTACGGCGGTCTCAGGGATGACCACCTCTATAAATGAGGATGGGGTGAACAGATGGGTAGCTAAGCTTCAGGTTGATGATGTTGCCTTCCCACGGCAGGAAAGAAGCTGCTGGAAGTTATTCCTAGTGGGCCAGACTGGAATCAAAGGCAATGCAAAGAGCCAGCGGTATCTTGAGCCTGGGCCTTCTCTCAGCCTTGGGGCAGAGCCATCCATAGCCACGGGGAAGGCACCTCTGCCCTGGGTCCTGCCTCTGCTCTGGTCCTCCCAGGGATGCCCCCCGCCTCCGCCACAGAGGGGTTGGAGCCTACACGGCATTCGTCCGTCTCCCCTCTGAGACCACACTCCGGACCAGAAAGGAATTCCCTACCCACAGCTGACCCTGCTTTGGGAGCCTGCACTTCTCTCATTCTGGCTCCTTCTCCCGACAATGGGCAGCAGGAGCATGCGTGTTATGTGCACACTTAGGCAAAGGGGTGACGGGGCAGTTATGGGGGAGGGATGGACACAGCACGGACATGCAGCTGGGGTATCAACACACATGTGCTGGAAGCCCTTTGTAGCCTGCTGGGTGTGGGACGGAAGGGCAGATGACCCAGGGGCTCAGGGCCAGGGGACCTTCTCCCCAGGCCGCTGCATTCCCATTCTGAGAAGGAGTCAGAACTCTCAATTCCATCCCGGCCTTTCAGATCATCGTGGGGCTATACTTGTCAAGGTACATCTTACTTAACAGTGTGGCAGCTTGGTCTGTAACTAATTGAGATCTCTGTATGTGGGCCTCCATTTGCCCCCCGGCCCCTGCCTGCTGGTGTTGGGGTGGGGGGACTTGCTCACTGTGATCGCTTCAGGGCTGGGGAGAGAACACTGGTGGCAAAAGAGCCTCTAGCTCCCAAGCTCTTCTGTCTGGAGGGGGCCCAGGCATCCTGAAAGCAAGAGCACGTAGAATGGTGCATGGCGCCTGGGGTGGGGGAAGTGATCGTGATCACGGGTTTTTTTGTGCTGCCCTTTGTCCAGGGGAGGAGCCTGGAGGCCAGAGACTGCCTACCGCCTGGTCCTGAGGGTGTGTGCCCAGCCAGCCCAGGGGAGGGCTCTTAATTATAGAGGTAGCTCCCAAGACACTTCACTGGAAGGCGTGTGGGCGGGGATGGAATGTCAAAGGGAAAACAGGGAGACAAGAAAACAGAGATAGGGTGGCTAGAAATAGCCCAGGCCAGGGTGAGATACCAGGGGCTGGAGGTGGCGGTGGAGGGAGAGGAGGTGGAAGAGAGAGGGTCAGGACCTCTCCAGGGAATGACTATATCCGGGCAGGTACCCCCTCACCTACACTAACCCCCCACCCTTCAACAATTTACAATTCCAGTATTTCAGCGACTCAACAGGGTGGGCTCCAAGCATTGGGATTGTATTCTAGAGTTGTGTCTCCCTGGCTTTCTGAGTAACCCCTCCCCCTTCTGAGAGTTTGGGTCAGGGGTTGGGGGGGACCTTGCCACCTGAGTCACCCCTTTGCTGTTCCTTGTCTGGGCGACTCCTGGAACAGGCTGACACAGCTGAGGCCCCACCCGCCTGCCAGCCTGCCTGCCCCTCCCTCTCCCAACAAGCCAGGAGAGATGCTTGCCCTGACAGGCGCCCTTCCCACGGACAGGCCACCCCTCCCCTGGCACACACGAGTACGAGTACACACACACACACACACACACACACACACACACCCTGATGGCAGGAATTTCTCCCACACCTGTAGAGAGTCCTTGGGAAGAGGAAGGAGAAACGATCAGAGCCCCTTCTTTGTATATATGGGGAAACTGAGGCTAGAGCCAGGAGAGGAACTTCCCCAAGTCGCACAAGCAAATTCCTGGCAGGCCTGGGACTCGAACAAACCTGGTTTCCTGCCCACCAGCCCACCAATTTAGGTCTTTTCCATCCCAAACAAGGTGGGGTGCAGTGTGTGTGTGTGTTGGGAGGAGATGAAGACCAATTTTGTGGGACGTCAGCTCGAAGTGGGACTTGAGGGGAAAAACTTGCAGATTCAAGAGCCAGGGCTGGGGGGTGGGGTGCGGTTAGTGGGGACTTGCTGACCCCAGGGGTCAAAATCAGTAACCTCTGCTCACTGGCGCTGAAGCCTCTGAGGGAGAGGGTGCCACCCAGAGGCACAGCTGAGGGCGGTGCTGAGACCTTTCCCCCACCTCCCTAGTCTCCTGGCCCCAGACTCCGGCAGGGTGGGAACTGGGGCCAGGGCTTGGAGGCCCCTGACCCTGTACTGTAATGCTGTCTTCCCCAGTCCCATCCTGTGGCCACCAGGGAATTTGAGAGTTGAGATCTCTGAATATTTCATTAGCACTTCAGCCTACCGTTGAAGACGCAGCCAACTTACAGCCCATGGATAATTTATGGCCCCAGAAGAGAGTCTGGAAGCGGTGGGAGGGAGGGGCGGGAGCGTGGGGGCGGGTGAGGCCTGGACTGCACTATGCGGAGGGTGCCGGACAGAAGCCAGATCCATCCAAAGTGTGTGTGTGGGGGGGTGGCTGCTCCGAGGCCAGGGACATTTCAATTTTTGAGGATTCTAATGTATTACAAAAACAAAACAAAACAAAACAAAACCAACCACCACCACCAACCAGGTTTGTCAAAATAATTGTGCTGAAGGTTAAAGTCATACGACAAGCATTTTCTGACTTCATTCGTTTCCCTGTGTCTCTGTAACTATGAGCATAACCTCATTTGGAGATACCAAAACCTTTTTTTTTTTTAAAGATTTTAAAGTAGTCTCTACACCCAATGTGGGGGCTCAAACTTACAACCCCAAGATAAAGAGTCACATGCTCTACCGACTGAGCCAGACAGGTGCACCTCAAAAGCTTTTTTTTTTTTTTTTCTTTTTTTTTTTTCTTTTTTTTTTTAATTTTTTTTTTTTTTTTTAACGTTTATTTATTTTTGAGACAGAGAGAGACAGAGCATGAACGGGGGCGGGGCAGAGAGAGAGGGAGACACAGAACTGGAAGCAGGCTCCAGGCTCTGAGCCATCAGCCCAGAGCCCGACGTGGGGCTCGAACTCACGGTCCGTGAGATCGTGACCTGAGCTGAAGTCGGACGCTCAACCGACTGAGCCACCCAGGCGCCCCGCACCTCAAAAGCTTTTAATGGGATGTCCTTCATGGCCACGAGGCCTCTAAAAGGCCCCCTGCTCTCCACACCACCACGGCCAGGGAGAGAGACCAGACTCACCACTAAGACTGGCTGAACCTTGCTCCTTCCCGGCTTCCTCCAGGAAGGCCCCCAGGATTTGACCAAGTGGTCAAGGGAAAAGGAAGGCATCTCATGTGGCCACTCCTTACTTTGCTCCAGGAACAGAGCATCCCATTCTTCTAAAAGAAAAGCTAAGGGGCGCCTGGGTAGCTCAGTGGTTAAGCCTCTGACTCTTGATTTCCTTTCAGGTCATGATTTCCCGGTCCTGGTATCAAACCCTGTGCTGGAGCCTGCTTAAGAGTCTCTCTTTCCCTCCCCCTCTGCCCCTCCCTTGCTAGTGCACACACTCTCAAAAAATAAAAATAAAAATAGATATATAAATAAATGATAGGAAAGGTGAAAAAGGTGACCCCAAATAGAAAATGTTAAGTTCTCTTGGACTTTGGGAGTGACTTACCTTAGTGAGTTCTTCCCAGATTCAGAGGATTAAGGTGGGGTGTGTATGAAAAAGCAGGTATGTCCTCCCCCTTACCTCAGTTTCCCCACCTGAGTCATGGGTATGAGAGGCGCTCCCACCCCAAGGGCTGTTTAGGGGACAGAAGAGATGCTATCCAGGTGCCCTGGCGCCAAGTGGGACCCAGGCAGGTGGTGGTTACAGGTGACGTGTCCACAGGTCGGCCCGGGGTTTGGGCCGGGGCTGGCTCTGGTGGGTAGCCTGGGGCCCCAACATATTCCCACCTCATCCTCGAGCCATCTTGGGGCCAAGCCAGCCTTCTAGCCTCAGTGGGCCTCGGTTTCCCCATCCATGAAGGTAGGGCCATCTGCCAGGGCTGTCCTTGGAGAGGAGCTGCAAGACCTGGATGAAGAGCCCAGAATAGGGAAGCTGCAGGGAGGTGGGGGCGCTCGGGCCCCGCGGCTGCCAGGACTTCTGTCAGGTTATGCTGTTGGTACCAGTGCCAACTGGACACGGCCTTCCGCCACAGGGAGTCACTCTCTGTCCCCAGGGGAACCCTACTCTCCCAGAGAAAGGGGAACACCAGGGTGAGACTTTAAGAGCTGATTCTCGGGGCACCTGGAGGGCTCGGTCACTTAAGCATCTGACTTCGGCTCAGGTCATGATCTCCTGGTTCATCGGTTCAAGCCTCATATCGGGCTCTGTGTGGACAGCTCAGAGCCTGGAGCCTGCTTCGGATTCTGTCTCCCTCTCTCTGCCCCTCCCCTGCTCACGCTCTGTCTCTCTGCCTCTCAAAAACAAATAAAAGCATTTTTTTTTAATTAAAAAAAAAACAAAAAACTGTTTCTCAAACCTAAGGGGGGAATTTTTTCCATTGGAATTCACTGGAATTTTGGAAGAGCCTTGGGACTTTCCCCCTGCATTGGCCGTGACTTCTCAGCATTCAAGACCCCCAAGAGTCTGTACCCGGGCTCCCTAACATGGGCCCAATTACCGGGAGCTGACAATGGTGGGGGAGGGGGCAGGCTCAGGAATCCAGGCTGGGACGCAGAACCTGACCGCCTGCTCTTCCTTCCCCCTCCCTCCCGGAAGCCCTCGCCTCCCTCCGTGGGCTGCGGCAATGTGGGGGCTTTGTCCACACATCTCGCCCCAAAGCCGACACCTTTCTCTTTCTCTGAGCAGCACTGATTTGGGGGAGAACAGTTTCAAACCCAGCTCAGCCACCACTCAACTTGAGGAACCTTGGACAAGTTGCTTCTCATTCCTCAGCCTCACCTGTAGCACAAGGGAATTGCTATCTATGTCACAAGACTGTTTTGAGTACCTGCCGAGTGCCCAGCACGTGGTGGGCACTTGCTACATCGTTGCAGTGATGCTCGCCTTAGGATGGGGTCTTTCCGGGTCTGGGCACCTCTGTGGCATCTGTCTGGCCCTACTGTGTGAGGTCATCATCCCCCGTGCCTTTTTGGCCTTCCCTAAGCTTCTACCCATTATACTACAGATGCTATGACTGATGAGGTGCTGGGTGGGGTGGTGGGGGGTAGGGTAAGGAGGGAACAGGTGAGACAGATGTGGAGGAGGCGAGGGCATCCCCACGGGGTGGGGTTGGGAGAATGGGCTGGAGGGCCCACGCTGGGACTCGGTCTCACCGGTTTGGGGAGCTGGCCTGGCAATGGGGAGACGCTGGCATCAGGGAGAGGCGGGAGGGGCTGGTGGCTGCCTAGGAAAGGAGAGCTGAGTAAGGGACACGGGGCTACAGGGCCTGGGCAACAGCCTGGACGTGGGGGGAGCACCTAGGCAGGAGCTGGGGACATCCCCGTCACACACGCACTCTGTCTTGCCACCACATGCTCAGAGAAGCCACTCTCAAGACGCACACTTCGACACACACAACACACGTCTTAAATGGCCACCTCTCAGGTCTCCCCTTCCCTCCTACCCAGCTCTATTTTCCTGTCTTGATTTATCAGACTAATCATGTAACTTATTTATTATAACACCTATTGCTTATTGCATAGCTCCCTGCTGGAACACAAGCTCCATGAAGCCAGGGTGCTTGGCCTGCTTGGCCCACTCTTGCATGCCCAGCAAACTTCAGTGGGCTTAGCACATACTAGGTGCTCAATAAATATGTGCTGAGGGGCGCCTGGGTGGCTCAGTTGGTTGAGCGTCCAATTCCTGATTTCGGCTCAGGTCATGATCTCATGGTTTATGAGATCGAACCCCGTGTTGGGCTCTGTGCTGATAGTGTGGAGTCTGCTTGGAATTCTCTCTCCCTCTCTCCGCCCCTACCCCACTTGTGTGTGCTCTCTCTCTCAAAATAAATAAACTTAAAGCAAATAAACGTGTACTGAGTGAGCAAACCCCTCTAGAAACACATTCATGAATGCGCACGCTCATGTGCAGAAATAGTCACCCCCCCAAACTGCCACAGACATTCTCAGACACAGGTACACAGGCTCACAGGCTCACACCCAGACCCACACGTCCACGCAGCACACAAGACACAGACCTTCTCGCTCCCGAACACACACCCTTTCAGACTCACACCCAGCTGTCCAGATTCCAAAGCGCCTACTCACAGCAGGCACGCTCCAGCGCATCCCAGCTCCCCTCCTCCGCAGTGCCAGCCCCAAGGGCAGCCCCTCCCAGAACCAGGGGGCGGGGCCTCGGTGGAAGCTGACAGCACAGCAGCTAGAAAGGGGTGGGGCGGGGCAGGGCCACCCTGGCACCGGGGAGCTCTGAGGAGACGCTGCCACTTTAGACCCACCTACGTGGAGAGAAGGGAGTGAGGTCACCGGTGCCCTCAGCCTTGACCCAGCCCTGCTCCAGCCTGACTCTGGCCTTCCTGTCTTTGTCTCCACGAAAGACCCAGGGGAGGGGTTTGGGGTGAGGCAGAGAGTCCTCCCGGGAAAAGAGGTGGGCAGGGCCCAGAACAGGTCCCCTGGCCCATCAGTAGGGAAGGCAAGGGTGTGGGCAGTGAGAACTGGGCCTTCCCAGCATCAGCTCCACCCTCCAGTAGCAAAAGAAGCCTCCTACAGCACCCTGCCCCCCGAGGCGGCCTGAAAACATGGGGAATCGGGCAGAACTGTTACCTGCCTTGTCCTGGCCCAGGGTCCCTCTCCAGAGAGGCCCTTTTTGCCCCCACCTTCCCACTGTGGAACATGGGGAGGACGCTGGTGAGTCACAGCGCCGAACAGCCACCTGAAATCATCCTTACCTCTGCACCTCAGGACTCTCTGCCCCCCTGGAGCTGAAGCAAGATTGGGCAAGAGGATCTGGCAGTCCCAATGCCACCGTTAGGTCTCATGTTATCAGACTGTGTCCTTAGGGCCCCTCTGGCTGTTCCGATGGAGCCTCAACCTCTGCTGAGGAATGGGAGAATGGGCACACAGCAAGGCAGGGCTTGCTCGCTCAGACCCTAGAGAACCTGGGTCAGTAAATGCCTGAAAGTAAAAACCGGAAGTAAATGTCCTTAGCCCCCTCCCAATGCTCACCACACTCCCTGAGGGGAAGTAAGGCTGGACTAGGAAAATACAGCACAACCCATGTTAGAAATCTGAAACCATCTTCCAGGGACCAGGAAAGGAACTGTGTGCTCACGCCCCCTGGTGGCAGATCTGCAATTGCACTCTGCTCTCACAACCACCCAGGGTGCCCCCCCCCTCCCCGACCCAGGCCAAAACTGTGCCTTTGGCCCTCGCCCACCACTTATTTACAGATGAGGGGAGATGGACGCAGAGGGAGGCAAGGAAGGATCTGCACCCTCAGCCCAGGGGAGACTGGAACCCAGGTGCTGCAATTCATTCAACAAGAAACTTTTATTGAGCACCCACTGCCAGCGTGCCAGAAACCGCTGGACTCCTGGTCCAGTGCTCTGGACCAGGGCAGTCACAAACACTGGCTGCCCCTCTGCTGTCTCTGAAATTCAGGCTGAGACTCCAACTTGGAGGAGCAGGAACCTTCTTCAGGAGACTGTCCGGGTGAGGAGAGCCCTGGGGAGGAGGAAGGGCCATCAGCAGCTGTAGCACCACCAACTTGGGGTCCAGAGACCCAGAGAGGAGACAGGAGGGACCCGGGGAGCAGCGCTCACAGGTGGGACCGGATGGGGCCTGGTCAGCTATGTCCATTTTACGTTTTTAATAAATAGTTCTTGCTGCTGCCCAGGCTGGTGAGGGTGGTCCCATTGGGCCCAGGCTTCCCCAGCAATTCAGGGGTGCAAGGGTAGCTCTCTTCTCATGCTAGTTCAGGCTCCAGCTCTGAAAAGGAAAGGAGGGAGCACCAGGTTAGTCCCCCCACCCACTCCCAAAGAGCATCTGGGGGCTGTCCTAGGGGCAAGGGGGCAGGCAGGAGTGAGGCTCCCTAGGACAGGTCTCAGCTGGTCCCGGCTCTGAGAAGGATGCCACCCCCTCACACATAAAGTGGGACAGGGTTGGCTAACAGGCTAGAAGCCCCCGGAGGCGGGAGGTCCTGGCGCTCCGACTGCCTCTGCAGCCCAGTATGTGGATCCTTCTGTGGCCAACCTCCATCCCAGGTCGCATCCCCACCCTCCACCCCGACTCGAGTCACTGACCGGCCTCCGCCTCATCACCCTTGGCATCCGGTTCCTGCCACCAGTCAGCATAGATGCCCTCCTCGTAGTCCCCCTCCCCCTCGAACTCGGCATCGGATGGGGGGTCCTTGAGCTCCACAGGCGGCACTGTCTCTTCCAGCTCCATCTACAGCAGCCCCAGGGTAGAGAAAGAAAGGAGGTCACAGCAGGCACAAACCCAGACTGGCTCCCTTCCTGGCCGAGGGGCCCCCCCATCCCATCTCAGCCCCCAAAGCCCTTCCTTCCCCAGTCTCAAGATCCCACACAGGACTGATCTGAGGGTTTCTCCCACAAGGTCCCATTCCCAAACTGCCACTCCCCGCGCCGATGTATGGGGCTCCCCTGACAGAGAGTCAATGTTAGCGTGAGCATTGCTTTCTCCAAGGCCATCCTTTTAAGCATAAATTCCATAGCCATAGCGGATGCTGCTACTCCCTGCATGCTGTCTGCTCATGCAATTTCTTGGCCAGAAACACGGTTGCTCCCCCACCCCCACCCCGTGCCTGGATCGCTCTCGTTGACTCACCAATGCCAGGCATCAGCTCCAGGATTCAGCCCTGGCCGATGACCCTGGCTGGATCTGGAGCCCTCCTCTGGTGCCCAGTGCTGACCTCTCCCGAGCACTGTTTGTGCCTCCCCAACTAGACTGTGAGCTGCTTGAGAAGGGGACTGTACCTTTTCATCAACTTACCCCAGCCCCACACACTGTCTGGCAAACAGCAGGCCACAAACAAGTGTAATCAAAATGGCCACCATTCACCGAGCACCTGCTCTGGGCCAGCTCTGGGGAAGATGCTTTCCATACTTGATCTCATTTCACAGTCACCACAATGCTGCGACACCGGCATCACCCTCCCCATTCGAGATGCAGGAACCGAAGTTCAAGAGCTACCTAAGACTTGCCTGGAGGCTGCCCAGCTGGTAAGCAGAGGGGCCAAGTCTGGTTGTCACCAAAGCCGGGGTGCAAACAGCGTAGCCCCTCCCCCTATGCGTGATGAGTGGGGGCACGGGTGAGTGAACAAAGTGGGGGATGGATAAATAAATAAGCGCCGAGCAGCCACACCTCACAGAAATTCGGGACTCCCAAACCCTCATTCAGGATCAAGGGATCACACTTCAGTCCTTCCTTCCTGGCACCGGCATTCATTCATTCACTGGTTCATTCAAACTCAGTTTCCCGGTGCCAGCTCTGGGGCAGGCGCTGTGGAAAAGCTGGGAATAACCTGGGCCCCCATCCCAAAGCACGAGCCTCTGAGAGACTGGCTGGAGAAGGGATGGATCAGGGCTGCAAGTAACTCCGGGGCCAGGGAGGCACAGAGGGTCACAGTTGGTGTTGCAAGCCCAGAAGGCAGAGCCAGGACATGCAGGGAGGGCTTCCCGGAGGAGCTCCCACTTGAGCTGGGCTGGGGGAGTTATGTGGCAACATTCAGACACGCAGAGAAGCAGAGCATGAGAACGCTGAGTGGGGAGCAAAGAGCAGGTATAGATAAGGGGCAGCTGACTGCCCGGAGGTAGGGCCGAGCTTTGGCACAGAGGCCCTCCAGGAAGAGATCAACGGTCCCCACCAAGGCCCAGCCTAGAGAGCAGGTGGCCACTTACCTCATCGTCTGGCTGCAGGTACATATGTGCGAACTCCAGCAGTTCCCGAAGCTCCGCTGTCTGATTGTGGTAGAGCGTGGCTTCCTGAGAGGAAGGGGGGGAAAGTGAGGTAAGCCAGAGCCTGCCGCCAGATGGTAGAGGAGCCAAGTTGGGATCTGGGTCCCCCCCCCCCCGCCCCGCCCCGCACGCTTTTTCAGCTCAAGGAGCAAGGAACAGGTATCAGTCACATGCTGACTGAAAAATCATAGCTGTTTGGAGAGGTTAGGGAGGATTGGGAGGGCTCTGTTAGAAAGAGCTCCTTAATCGATTAGCAATGTCTGCCACTAGTAAGGAAATCGAGGGTGGCACCATGTGCCCCATGGCTGCCAGTCTTGCCCTAGATTCCCGGGGGTTTCCTTAGTGGGTCCAAGCTAGGGAGTCCCTGGGAAGGAGGGCAAAAGCCAGCAGTGAGAGTGGTGAGGGTGGGGAGGGGAGCAGGTGGTAATGGACGGGTATTTTTGCACCTCCCACAGCCTGGGCGCTGTGCTACCATTCTGTAGGTGAGGCAACGTATTCAGCAAGGATCAGTAATGTTCCCAGGCCCGTTCAGCGGGTGGGGCTGGCTTTGAACCCAGGACTCCAATCACCACCCATAGTCTTTCTTTTCACTTCCCACCCTGCCTTCCAAAGAAGCCAGGATTTTTTTTTTTAAAACCACCTGTCCCAAGAGTGCCTCCAAAGGCAGTGCCCACCTCCCGGGGCTGGAAGTCCTCCTCCTCCAGGCCCCAGCGAGCCCGGTGGAAGCGGTAATACACCAGGTTCTGCTGCATGACACTGTCGTCAGGGTCGAAGAGCATGTAGCTGGCGGCGCTGCGGGCGGCCTGGCGCACGTCATTCACTGCGGGCAGGACAGGAGTAAGGAGTAGCCCCCGCACTTCCCCGCCTTCAGGGACAAGCCCTTCCTAGACCGTCCCCCTTTCCCAATTCAGTCCAGTGCTCCTGGCTCCCCAGCTGTCCCCCCCCCCACAGTATCTTTTGGCCCCTTCACCCCACCCAAATGATAATGCAAGCTAGAATGTACTGGGCACTTACCACGTGCCAAGCCCGTGTAACTCATTTAAGCCTCACCATTATCATCATCCCCAATATACAGACAAGAAATCTGAGGCACAGAGAGGTTAGGTAAACTGCTCAAGCTCACACAGCTGGAGAATAATGGCACTTGAGAATGAGAGCCCAGCAGCCTTGCCCTCAACCTCTTCACCATCGGACCCATGAATGGTCTCCTGGCCCCTTGGTCCTTAGCTCCTCCACTCCCACTCCAGCCTCCATCTGAATTTTGGCAGCTCTGCATGGCAAGAACTCTGGTGTTCGTCAATCCCGGCCCCCGTGGATGCCAGGCTCTCCCCCAGACGAGGAGAGCCATAAATCCTGGTGCTACTTTTCATTGGCCATGTGACTAATGGCCCCTTGGGCTCTATGAGCCTCAGTTTCCTCATCTGAAAAATGGGTCCCGTAATGTCAGCTGCACGGGATGGGTGAAAGCATCAAGTGAGATCAACAGATGTGGTAGGCCTTTGTAAACTGTCAACTGTGGTGGAGTCGTTGGCTACCCATTTACCCAAGAGGTTTCTGAATTCTCCTAAGGTTGCTCTTTGTTCTTTCCCCTCCTCTCACCTGTTTGCCACCCCCAGCCTTCCCTGCCGTCACGCAGGGTCCTCACATATGAGGGACGGCTCCCCATGACCCTGTAACACTCTCAGGGCAATGCTTTCTCTTCCCCCGCGCCCCCCCCCCATCCCAAGCCCACCAGGATGCTCACACTTGTAGTAGGCAAACTGCAGGTAATGATACATGGTGGCCACGAACTTCTCCACGAAATAGCCGCCCACGTTGGGGGTCAAGTTGGCCTCACAGTCCACCTTGCACTGCAGGGACTCTGCAAAGAGATCTAGGGGGTGGGAGGCAGTGGTGAGGAGCTGGTGCCTGCCCAGCCGATGCCACCACAGGAGATAATGCCAGTAAAGACTTGGCTCAGGATACAAAGGGCAGTGCTGAGGGCAACTACTGTGGCCTGGGCCACCTTACCACCCCCGCAGCTCAACCCCCACCCCAAAACCGGAGGGAGTTGGGGCATTCTGAAGCAGATGAGGTTTGGAGATGGGAAGCCTAGGTAGAGAAGCTCAGGAGAGTTCTTTCTGTCCCCGCTGAGGCACCCCATGGTCAGGGATCCCTAACCAGGTGCGATTTCTGGCCACAAACTGCCTTCTGTACACACCTGCTGGGCTGTTTCTGTACACATGACCATGGCACCTTTGCATCTGTACTGCCCTCCGCCTGAGGACTGTGGCCTCAGGCCTTTTTGGGATGTCACCACCTCTCTGCACCAACGCCTAGCACCTTGGACACTCAGGACTGTAGCCTTTCTCACTGACTGAAGGCTCCCAGGGCAGGGATAACACCTTACTTCTGTGCACCTCCCAAGAACCTCCTGGGTGCTCCATACACGCGTATGGGATGAATACTTACACGTTAAGAGGCCTTAGGAGCGCTGGGAAGCAGGGCCCTGTGGGTGAGAGGGTCACCCACAGGGATCTGGAGGGGGAGGGGAATACCTGCTATGGCCGGGTAGAAGTCCTTGAAGTCCACCTGCTCGTGGGCCCCCTCACAGCCAGCCAGACACCGGGCAAAGACGGCCAGGTACTCAGCCAGGGCCCGCTCCATGTCCTCGGTGCTGCTGCGGAAATCTCCGCTGTTGTAGAGCTTCACGGCCCTGAGGAACACCGCCTAGAGGGGTGCGTCAGAGGGGTCAGGGAGACCCCAACACCTCCCCTCCGGTACAAGCCCCGCGGGGGGCGGGGGGACGGTGGTCAGGAAGGAGCGTCAGGGCCAGTCCTACCCCTCCAGCCCACCTCATAGGGCTGCGCCTCCAAGTCCGTGAAGGGCTCCTCGGCGGCGTCCAGCAGCCCCCGGTAGTAGCTGAGATACTTGGCGGTTAGTTCGTGCTTCGGGTTCCTCTGGAGGAAGGTGTAGGCCGCGGCCGCCGCCTTCTCCAGCCGGTTAGCCTGCGGGACAGGGACAGAGAAGGGTCGGAAGGGCCAGAGATCGAAGCCCTGAGTGCACAAGAGGGCTTGGCTGTCCTTGGTTGTGCGATCGATGCTGCTCCGAGACCGGACGGAATCAGATGCCGGCTCCGAACGACGCGCCCCAGCTGCGCCCAGGAGACGAGGAGGGGCAGGGGGCGCCAGGGGCGAGGGGCACCCGGCTTAGGGGGGCGAGGTGGGACGGTGGTTCCAGGACCGGGGGCGCGGCGGGGCTGGAGGAGGGCGAGGCAGGGCGGGAGGATCCGGGAGTGGGGGAGCCCGGGTGGGGCCGGTGGGTCGCGGGGGTGGGGGTGGGGGGCGCAGGGGAAGGCACCCACCTTGAACAGCGCGTAGTGCAGGTACTGGTAGGGCAGGCGGCTCTGGAAGTCGCGCAGCAGCTGCCGCGGCGGGTAGGGCACCTGGAAGGCGGGCAGCGTCCGCTTGCAGCGCCGCAGACAGGCGGCGCGTTCCAGGACGTGGCCGAAGAGCCGCAGCTCGCGGGCCCACTCGTCGCCGCGGCCGCCGTCGGGGCCGGGCTCGGGCCCCGGGAAGGAGGCCGCGGGCGGCGCAGGGCCGCTGCAGTTGGCGTGGCAGAAGGCCTCGCTGTCCCGCAGCAGCCGGTGCAGCCGCAGCGCCGCCTCGAGGTAGCGCGCGCTCTCGCGCCAGCTCTCGCCCTCGTACTGCTCGAGCGCGTGCCCGTAGGCCGCGGCCAGGGGCATCAGGTCCTCGGGCGGGAAGCCCCGGAAGCTGTACTTCTCGTACTGCCCCGCGGCGCTGCCCAGCAGCAGCCACAACAGCCCCCACGCCGCCCGCCCCATGGCCGCGCCGCGCCGGCCGGCTCTCCCGGGCCGAGGAGGCGTCCAGGCCGCGCGGGCGGGCGGGGGCGCCGAGGGGGCCGGGCGGGGGCGCCCGCTGGGTCTTAGCGCCGGGCAGCGGCGGCAGGAGGGCGGAGTCGAGGTCTGGGTCAGCTCTCCCGAGGGGCACAGGGCCCACCGGGGCCCTGAGGCCCCTACGTTGGCCGACCTCCTGCCCTTTGTGGGGGGGGGGGGGGGGGGGGTCTTCCCCTTGACAGATGGTAAGTGGGTGGAGGAACGCTTCCCGCAGGGAAGGGGACCCGCAAAGCCCCTCCCCACGCAAAGACAGTCCCCCACCTTAAGATCAAGACATTGAGGGAGCGCCGCCTCCACCACTCTGCCCAAACCTTGGCATCTGGTCTTCTTTCCATTACAGAGTCCCTCCTGCTCCTTCTCCGCCCCTAGCCCTGAAGCAGTCACTTCTAGTGTCCCTCCGCTCCAGTCCGCGACTCGGAGGCGCACTCCTGGTTTCACCCCGCACACATCACTCTCGCTGCCGCCCACCTATGTCCATCCCCGCGCGGGATCTTCCTGACTGTCCAGCTTTTGCGGGACCACGCAGCTCGATCCTGGAGAGGCCATCGCTGAGACAGTGGGGATGTGGGGCGGGGGGAGTACCGAGACACCCCCTCAGATTCTGGAGCCTCACCAGCCACCTCGAGAGGCCTAGATTTGGGGGGGAGGCCAACGAAAGAAACAAGGGATACTTCAGTCCGGCTTTAGGACCCAGGGGCTCGGGAAAAAAAGACACTGAACTTTTTTCTTTTTTCTTTTTTTTTTTTCTTTTAATGGGGGTCAGCTCCAACTTCTCCGCTTTCCCGAACCTCCCTCCCAGGCTGAGGCCCCAGGACGCTGAGCCCCGGGAGATAGGGAGGGGGGGTGGGGTGGGATCTGGATCTGGAGTTCTTTGTGGTGCATTCCTGGACTCCCACACTCAGCCTTGCCCCCTCCTCCCATTCCACCCTCCGTCCTCCGCCCCGCCAGCTCTTTCTCCCCTGCCCCCATTCCACGTGGACTAGCCAGGGCGGGGGTGGGGACCAAGGACAGGAAGGGGGGGAGCCAGCTCCGGGAGGAGGGGGAAAGGAGGTTGTCGGCGGCGACTCCCTCGCTCGCCCTCACTGCCGGCGGTCCCAGCTCCAGGCACTATGTTCCGCACGGTGCCCCCCAGCCGCACCTTCCTCCGGCTCCCCCTGCTGCAGTTGTTGCTGCTGCTGGTACAGGCAGTGGGGAGGGGGCTGGGCCGTGCCAGCCCGGCCGGGGGCCCCCTGGAAGATGTAGTCATCGAAAGGTACCACATCCCCAGGACCTGTCCCCGGGAAGTGCAGATGGGGGACTTTGTTCGCTACCACTACAACGGCACTTTCGAGGATGGCAAGAAGTTTGACTCCAGGTAATGGGTTGGGTGCCCTCAGACTCGCCCCTCCCCTTGGGCCAGGCTGTCTCTATCCTGGGGATCCCTAATTGCCCTTTTAGGATGTGTCTGCATCCCCTACTTACTCCATGATCTCCTAAACCCTAACACAGCACCCTGAGGCTGGGGGCTCCCAGACATCCATCTTCCCAAAGATTTCCCTGCCCTTAATTTCAAGCCCTCACCTCTTAAAGGACCCCAGTTTCTTTCACGACAAACTCCCCACATTCCCCAGTGTTTGATGATCAAGGTGAACTGCTCTATTTACTCAACAGTGCTTTATTTAAAGACATGGCAGGGAGGAGGTTCTGGTCCCCAGCGTTGGGGGGAAGGGCATGGTCCCTGATGCATGTGAATCCTCCAGTGGTCTTAGCCTGGGACCCCCTCCCTTTCCACCCGGGCTGAATCCCTTCTGGTTCCAGCCCCAGGTTTCAGTGCCTTTGTAACCAGAGAAGAGTCAATAGAACTTTTTTGGAGGCGGTGGGGGTTATAAGCAACCAGCATGTTAAAGAAGGGTGAACAGGGGCGCCTGGGTGGCGCAGTCGGTTAAGCGTCCGACTTCAGCCAGGTCACGATCTCGCGGTCCGTGAGTTCGAGCCCCGCGTCAGGCTCTGGGCTGATGGCTCGGAGCCTGGAGCCTGTTTCCGATTCTGTGTCTCCCTCTCTCTCTGCCCCTCCCCCGTTCATGCTCTGTCTCTCTCTGTCCCAAAAAAAAATAAATAAAAAACGTTGAAAAAAAAAATTAAAAAAAAAAAAAAAAGAAGGGTGAACATTGTAAGACAGCAGGATGGATCTAGGAGTGTAGGGCATAGCTCCGTGTAGGACAGATAGGGACCCTATCTGTCTACGTGTCACATGGCTGGGCATTGCCCCCCTGGGCTCCCGGAGGGTTCTCATACCTCCCTCTCTGGGTCTCCCTGCACGACCGCCCCCCACCTCCCTCCATCTTAGCTCTACCAGGCCAGTGCTGCCACCCATCTTGCCAGGCTTGGGGTTTGGAGGATGGGGTTCTGATCCGATCAGGCCTTTTAGTCTGCTCTGGCAAGTCACTTTTGTTGGTGGGGGCAGGGCAGGGCTGTTCGGTTAAGCCTCAGGTCCCAGTCACCTCATCCTTAGAAGTCAGTCCCTCGTAGGCCCTTTCCCAAAGCACACAACTCAGCCCACGGGAAATTAGCTTCCATGGCTTTGGAAGGCAGGCAGTGTATTAAGAACATGAACTCCAGAGTCCAAGACCTTGGGTTCAAATCCAGCCAATGACCGTGGACAAGGAATTAGGCCTCTTTAAGCCTCATGTTCCTTATCTGAAAAAATGGAGATGAAAAACAATCTGGAAAATTAAATCCTCCCTTCCTAAGGCAGATAATAGGGCTTAAGCAAGATGATGAATGAAAGAACTTCACATAGTGCCTGCAAATACCAAGGCAAGTTCAGGGAACATTAGCCTTGACTCTGGGGAGGACTGGGTGCCCTTATCATGTTTAACTGGTAGGAACTTTGTGCAGTGCTTGGGCCCTCACAAGAGCACTGTGAAGGAAGCAGCTCAGTGGGCAAAATGAGGTGTGGACAGTGGCCAGAAGCACCGCCCAAGCCAGGGAGGGGTTGGGAGCAGGGGACGACTTCCTTGGTGGGACTCTAGGAGCCAGACTGGCCCCAGTTTGTGCAGTGCTGAGCTTGGAAGACTTTCCTAACCCCTTAACCCCTTTGATCAAAATGAAAATCTCTCAGGGTGCCTGGCTGGCTCAGTCAAAAGAACATGCATCTCTTGATCTTGGAGTCATGAGTTCGAGCCCCATGTTGGAGGTAGAGATTAATAAATAAATAAATAAATAAATAAATAAATAAATAAATAAACTTGAAAAAAAATAAAATAATTTAGGGGTGCCTGGGTCAGTTAAACATCCAACTTCGGCTCAGGTCATAATCTCATGGTTCGGTTCTTTTTTTTTTTTTAACGTTTATTTATTTTTGAGACAAAGAGAGACAGAGCATGAACAGGGGAGGGGCAGAGAGAGAGGGAAACACAGAATCCGAAACAGGCTCCAGGCTCCGAGCGGTCAGCACAGAGCCCGACGCGGGGCTCGAACTCACGGACCATGAGATCATGACCTGAGCCGAAGTCGGACGCTTAACCGACCGAGCCACCCAGGCGCCCCTCAGTTCTTTTTTTTAATGTTTCTTTTCTTTTCTTTTCTTTTTTTTCATTTTTGAGAAAGAGAGAGAGCGCAAACGGGGGAGGGGCAGAGAGAGAGGGAGACAGGATTTGAAGTAGGCTCTGTGCTGAGAGCCTGTCGCTGTGGCTGGGCTCCAACTCACGAATCATGAGATCATGACCTGAGCCGAAGTCAGAGGCTTAACCGACTGAGCCACCCAGGCGCCCCTCTTGGTTCAGTTCTTGCAGAGCCCTCTTCGGATCTTCTGTCTCCCTCTCTCTCTGCCCCTCCTCTTCTCCACTCCCCTACTCTCACGTGTGCATGTTCTGTCAAAAATAAACAATTAAAACAGTAAAAAATAATAGAAACAAATTTTAGGGGCGCCTGGGTGGCTCAGTTCGTTGAGCATCCGACTTGGGTTCAGGTCATGATCTCGCGGTTCATGAGTTCAAGCCCCACGTTGGGCTCTATGTTGACAGCTCGGAGCCTGGAACCTGCTTTAGATTCTGTCTCCCTTGATCTCTCTGCCCCTCCCCCATCTGTGCGCACTTTCTCAAAAATAAATCAACATTAAAAAAAAATTGTTTTAAATACAAATCTCCCATCCTCCCTTAACTTCTGAAAACTTAAAACTGTAGCTAAAAGCAAATAAAAGCCTGGCGTGCCTGGGTGGCTCAGTTAGTTGAGCCTCTGACTCTTAATTTGGGCTCAGGTCATGATTCCAGGGTTGTGGAATCAAGCCCCACATCAGGTTCTGCACTGAGCATGGAACCTGCTTGAGAGTCTCTCTCTCTCTCTCTCTCTCTCTCTCTCTCTCTGCCCCTCTCCCCAGCTCTCTCTCTCTAAAATTAAAAAAACAAAAAAAAGCCAATAAAAGTCAAGAGATACAAACTTCCAATTATAAAATAAATAAGTCATGGGGATATAATGTATAGAAAATAGTATTGTATTAACTTTGGACAGTGACAGATGTTAACTACACTTATTATGCAATAAGTATGATCTCGTATGTAAATGTCAAATCACTTTATTATACACCTGAAACTAAATCTCGTATGTCGATTATACTGCAACAAAAAGTAATAAATAGAAGTAAAATAAAATAAAAATGAAAGCCATGGCAATTTTAGAATAGGCCTTTCCAAAATTGGAAACCAATCCCTACCCTCAGTCAGCTCTGCTTCCCCCTCCTTTCCCTGGAAAAGCCATTGGTGCAGTGGCACAAACACGGAGTTGAGCAGACTGCATATCAGCTGTGTGACCTTGGGCAAGTCATTCAGTCTCTTGGCTCAATTTTTGTCATAAGAAAAATGAAAACAGGGACACCCGGGTGGCTCAGCTGGTTAAGCGTTCAACTTCAGCCCAGGTCATGACTTGTCTGTCAGCCTGGAGCCCACTTCCGATCCTCTGTCTCCCCCTCTCCGCCCTCCCCTGCACACGCTCTCTCTCAAAAATGAATGTAAAGTTTTTTTTCAGAACAATGAAAACAGTAATGCCCATTTCACAGGGGAAAGGATTAAGTAGGTGATTGTAAAAGAGGCTAAGCATTTATCTGGCACATCGTAAATGCTCAATAAATGCTCCCTTCCCCTTTAGGCCATACTTAGCACCCCTTTGCTGTCAGCACATGGTGGTGGCTCCCAGGCCTGCACAGTCCTCCCTTATCCCGGGCAAATAAAAGCTCCTGGCCTCCTGGGGGACTCCTCTTGTGTAACAGCCCATCTTGTTACGGTGGGAGTCATGGCTGACCTAGGGGGAGGCGTGAAGACGAGACAGGAGCATGTGGACCTACACCTGTGATAGGGAGAGGGATTGAGTGTGTGTGTGTGTGTGTGTGTGTGTGCGCGCGCGTGCGCGCGCGCCTGTGCATGTATGCGATCAAGGCCCGAGGCCAGTGTCTCCCATCTGTTTCTGCTCTCCCCCAGCTATGACCGAAGCACCTTAGTGGCCATCGTGGTGGGCGTGGGGCGCCTCATCACCGGCATGGACCGAGGCCTCATGGGCATGTGTGTCAACGAGCGGCGACGCCTCATCGTGCCTCCCCACCTGGGCTACGGCAGCATCGGTGTGGGTGAGAAGGGTCGGGGCACCCGCACGGGGATGGAGGAGACAGGAGTCAGAATCGAGGACCCCAGGGCCAGAAAACTGAAGCGCAGAGCAGGAGAGCGACTTGCCCCAGGTCACACTGAATATGCAGTGTGGATAGTGGCAGGTCTGGGACTAGAATTTCAGTCCCCTGGCCCTGGAGCCGGGGGAAAGGCGATGACAGGGCCCTGGGTGGGATCCAAGCTTGACTAGGGAGAAGGGGCACTAGGAGTGGTGGAGGGAGAGGCCAAGCTGGACATTCAAATGTCCATTCCACCCACCACCCTGGGGCGGCAGCAAATGTGGTCCCGCCTCTGATACGAGGTAAGGGCCGGAGGGAGTCCTGGGGCCCTAGGGACCGTGGCATGGCGAGGGGTCTGGGGGAGCTGCACCGAACGTGAGCTGTGGCTGCTGGACCCTCACAGCGGGGCTCATTCCCCCGGATGCCACGCTGTACTTCGATGTGGTCCTGCTGGATGTGTGGAACAAGGCAGACACTGTGCAGGTGAGCACCTTGCTGCACCCAGCCCACTGTCCCCGCACGGTCCAGGACAGCGACTTTGTCCGCTACCACTACAACGGCACGCTGCTGGATGGCACTGCCTTTGACACCAGGTGAGGGCCGGAGGGAGTCCTGGGGGGCTGGGGACTGTGTGGCGTGATGTGGAGGGTGTCCGGGTCCCATCCGGCCTCTCCCATCTCCAGCAGCATCACTTCTACTTCATTCTCTTGCAGCTACAGTAGGGGCGGCACTTATGATACCTACATCGGCTCTGGCTGGCTGATCAAGGGCATGGATCAGGGGCTGCTGGGCATGTGTCCTGGAGAGAGAAGAAAGATCATCATCCCTCCGTTCCTGGCCTATGGCGAGAAAGGCTATGGTGAGGGCAGACAGGGACTCGGGGATTCCTCAGAAGAGGGCTGCCGTATACAGTTGTTCAGGTTGTGTACTGCACAAAGGCACTCAGCCAAGGAGGCAAGTAGGGTAGGGGTGAAATCTAGCTCTTGGTGGTGATCTCACTAAGAAGGGGTGCTTTATTCTGATTCACACAATCATTTAGGATGGGCTGGTGGTGGCCTGGGGGAAAATCCAGCTCACGCCTTACAGGGAGAGCAAGACACAGGGCTGCTGAGGGTATGGAAACGTCTCTGGAGAGCAGAATTAGCACCTTTTTACAGGGTGCCCACATGGGCCTTCCTGAGTCAAGAAGGAGCCCTGGTTTGCTCTCCAGTTGTACCACTTGTATGGTTCAAGTCTATCCCTTCCCCAGGGACTGTGATCCCCCCACAGGCCTCCCTGGTCTTCCACGTGCTACTGATTGATGTCCACAATCCGAAGGACACCGTCCAGCTGGAGACACTGGAGCTACCTCCTGGCTGCATCCGGAGAGCTGTGGCCGGAGACTTCATGCGTTACCACTACAATGGCTCACTGATGGACGGCACCCTCTTTGATTCCAGGTGTGTGGTTGGTGGGGGGGGAGGCGGGAGGAAGGCCCAAGAAGCTGAGGCAGGATCTGGGGTCACCCGGGCCGCAGCTGGAGGTGGCTCCATCCTGCCTGAGGGCAGGGGCTCCTTTGACCCCCTGGCCCGCCCTCCCCGCCCTGTATTGCAGCTACTCCCGCAACCACACCTACAACACCTATGTGGGGCGGGGCTACATCATCCCAGGGATGGACCAGGGGCTGCAGGGCGCCTGCATGGGGGAGCGCCGGAGGATCACCATACCCCCCCACCTCGCCTATGGGGAGAACGGGACTGGTAGGCATGTCCCTGTTCTCGCGGTCACCGTCTCGGCAGCTCCACAGATTGCTCCCCGACCTCCCCAGCACAGGGCCGGTCCAGCCACCACTCTGCCCCTCTTGCCTCGAAACCCATCACCCACCCACCTTCTGCCACACAGACTCCATCCTTTTCTCCAGGGGCCCTCCCCTCACTTCTCCCTTCTATACTGGAGAAGGGCAGCCGACTCCTGAGCTGGGGAGGCGGGGGTGGCTATGGGAGGACAGAAACAGTGTAGCCCTAGGAAGCAAAGAAACCTGGACTTGACTTATGCTAACTAACTTGGATGTAAATTGAAAAATAAATAAGTTATTAATAAAAAAGAGAAAAGAAAGAAAAAGATGATTGAAAAAGGAAAAGAAAAAAAAAAAAAAAAAAAAGAAAGCACCTGGACTTGAGACCCAGCTCTGCTGGAAGCCTCAGTGTCCTCACCTGTAAAATGGGACTAAGGACATTGACCAACAGGGTAAGTTACTGGGAGGTTGCGAGATGATGTGTGTAAAGGGCTTTCTAACTGGCGTGGCCCTCCCCTCCCCTCCCCTGCCCCTCGCCCCCACAAGAGGTACCGAAGAAGAATTGACCCTGGGGACGAACACCCCATCCCATCCTCGTTGGAAAACACAGGGCGGGGAAGGTGTAGGGGCCTCCGTGGAGGCCTGAGCAGCCCCTCCTGGATTCTGAGCCGATCCACTCCCCGTTCTGGCCCCAGGAGACAAGATCCCTGGCTCCGCGGTGCTGATCTTTGACGTCCACGTCATTGACTTCCACAACCCTGAGGATCCAGTGGAAATCAAGATACTGTCCCGGCCCCCTGAGACCTGCAACGAGACCGCCAAGTCTGGGGACTATGTTCGCTACCACTACAACTGCTCCCTGCTGGATGGCACCAAGCTCTTCTCCTCGTGGGTCCGGGGCGGGGCCAGGGCTGGGCAGGTGGGTGGGCCCAGGCGTGGGGAGTCCCCCAGCACCTCCACTCGTGCTTCCCCCCTAAGTTCCCATCCAGCGAGCGTGGGGTGGGGCACGAGGAGCTGAGACTCTTTACTGGCGGGACTGGAAGGGTGAGGCTGGCAGTCTGGAGGTCTGTTTGTGGAGGGGAAACCAAAGCAGGGAGAGGGGAGCCCTCCAGGCTACACTTCAGGGGCAGCGGCAAGACGGGGAGGGCGCCCCATCTCTGAACTGTCGGTCCCACGCTCTGCTGTGTGGGGCGGGCACCAGAAGTGACTGGGAAACGGGGAGGGCCGGGCTCGCTGGGGTGTGAACCTGCCTGGGACGAGGATGGGTGCTGAACTGGGAATCTGCTCTCCCCCCGCCCCAGCCACGACTACGGGGACCCCCAGGAGGCTACCCTGGGAGCCAATAAGGTGATCGAAGGCCTGGACACGGGCCTGCAGGGCATGTGTGTGGGAGAGAGGCGGCAGCTCGTGGTGCCCCCGCACCTGGCACACGGAGAGAGCGGAGGTGAGGGGCAGACTGGTCCTTTGCCCCCGCCCGCCTTGGGCCTGGGCGGTTGGTGGGAGGAGTGAGGGAAGCCTTCCCAATGGTTCTGTAAACATCCCGTGTGCCCAGTAGGGGAAACTGAGGCGTGTGGGCTAGGGAGCACACTGGGCTCAGACCCCGGCCTGATCGGGACGCTTTCCTTCTGTCCTCCCTCCCTCCAGCCCGGGGTGTCCCGGGCAGCGCAGTGCTGCTGTTTGAGGTGGAGCTGGTGTCTCGGGAGGAGGGGCTGCCCACCGGCTACCTGTTTGTGTGGCACGAGGACCCTCCTGTCAACCTGTTTGAGGGCCTGGACCTCAACAAGGATGGCGAGGTCCCCCCGGAGGAGGTGGGTGAGGAGCTCACTCTATGCGGTCACCCCAACAGAAACCACCACCCCGTGTGGTGGCATGAAGCAAACACAGTCTACGTCTGTTGTCCTGTCTGTGCTTGTTTCTGCCCTTGCACTGACTGGGTCACTGCGCCTTAGGTCCCCTGTCCCTGCCTCTTCTTCATGCAACCTACCCCACCCCCCCAATGCTGCCTGTCCTCCACACCCACCCTCTGCCTGGGCCCCACCCGGGCCCCCAGCACCTGCTCTTCTCTCCTCTGTGCCTCCCTGTGCCCCAGGGCCTTTCCCAAGGCCACCCACCGCCACTCAGGCGAGACCCTCACTCCCCTCTCCCCTCTCCCCTCTCCCCTTGGCTGTCTTGGCTCCTAGTTCTCCGCCTTCATCAAAGCTCAAGTCAGTGAGGGCAAAGGACGCCTCATGCCTGGGCAGGACCCAGAGAAGACCATAGCAGACATGTTCCAGAACCAGGACCGCAACCAGGATGGCAAGATCACTGTTGAGGAGCTCAAACTGAAGTCAGATGAAGACCAGGAGCGAGTCCATGAGGAGCTCTGAAGGGCAGGGGCCTGGGCCCAAATGCAAAGGCCCACTTCTCGGGGTGGGGGGTGGGGACAGTGGGCGGTGGGGCTGACCTTCCAAGGGTCACCCTCCCCTGTGCTGGCATGTTGGCTGGGAGGTCAGAGATGACTCTGGTCTTGCCACCAGCCCGAGAGTAAAATCCACAGCACAGACCTCTATTCAGGTTTTCTCTTCCCACCCCACACCCCTCACTTACAAGTTTTGGAGTCACAAAGCCAATCCGGTGATTGGTGGAGTCTAGGGGCTGGATGGGCCACTGCTGGCCCCTCACCCATACCTCCCCTCCGCATCACCATACAATGAACACGGCCAGCAGCCGAGCTCACCATTTCATTTCCCCAAGCTTCCCTTTTATCTGTACTTTTCCTTGCCGTCCCCAAGCACCGCCCCTACAGCCCCCATTTCTGTGTCGAAGCAGCTCCCAGGAGCATGAACCAGGACTGTCCAGACCCTCAGCCTTCCTCTCTCAGCTCTGGCTGGCTTCTAGGAAGGGCCTCCCCCCTTTCCTGTTCCCCCACACCTATCCCATCCCCCCTCACTACACCCAGTAGCGGCTGAAGGCCCCTGGGGTGCTGCAGTCAGGGCTGGGTTTGGCGTTGCCTTTCATCCCTAAGGAAAGCTGCTTTCTCGAAGGGACAGAGAACCAGAAGAGTAGGAAGAGTAACTACTGGGATGGGTCTTAGGGCTATGAAATCCTTGGGAAATCCTGGTTTCAGGGCAGAGTTAAACTTGGAAGAGGGGCTCGTTTGGGGTGAGAGGGGAGTGGACAGAGCTCTGCACACTCAAAAGGCTAAATTGGTGTCAGATCCCTTTCTCCTTTGTGCCAAATAAAAGACTAAACCAAATACCTCAGGCCGTGCTCTTTCATTGTGTGTATGGCGGGGAGGCCCTCAGACCCAAAGATTGGGGAAGAAAGGGGAACAAAACGGGCCGTCTCTTCATACCTCATCAGCTCAAGATACTGTGTCCCTCGGTCTCAGCCTCCTGCCTCCTGAGGCCTAACCGGGGCCCTCCCCAAGGAAAGGGACCCCCAGTCTGCCGGAGGGAGGGTGCAGAGTGGGCATCTACAAAGGGGCCTGCCGGGAAGGTGTGGAGAGATGATCCGGGTCTCCTAACCATCCCAGCTGAACAAAGAGGCGGTCCCTGACCTCAGACATGACTCAGGGGTTAGATCAAACCGCACAGGTCAGAATCCTCTCTTCCATGTAAACTGGTTCCAGTACTCAGCTATCCCCACCTCTCCTTGCTCCTGGCGGCCAGCCTTTCCCACCTGCCGGATCCACCCTCCTGCCTAAAGGAAAGGTAACAGAGTTGCAGTCTGCAGGCCATCTGCCCCTCGCCTGCCTGGCTGGACTCTGGCCAGTGCAACAAAAATGACCTGAGCCAAGAGAGGATGGGGGAGCAGGGGAAGCTTGGGAGAGAAAAAGTTGGTGCTGGACTCCCTGGACCGACCTGTCCCCACAAGCACCTGTTTCTTATCCAGCACCCTGAGACACATGACTTCTCTTCCCGTGGCCAGTAATAGACACTCCTGGACCCAAAGCATCCAGAAGGCACCTCCGGATCTGACGGTGGCTACAGACCTGGCCTCGCATGGTAACCGCCCCCTTCCCAGAAGCTAACAGGCCAGCCCTGAACTGAAGCCCGTTTGAAGGCACGATGCAGAAGAAACAGTATGGCTTGGGTCAGAAACGCTCAAATCCTGGCTCTAGCTCCTAGCTATGGAGTTTGGGCAAGTTTCTAGTCTTCTTGAAGCCACCCGGAAATGAGAAGTATGCCTGCTTTCAGGGACCTTGTGAAGGATTAAATGGCACGCACCTACAGCAAGCACTACCCGTCCCTTCGCACCTGCAGGTAAACGCAAGTGTCCCACAGCCAGCATCCTCTGCGGCAGGATGAGGGGGTGAATCTCTCGGAGGACAGGCTAAAAAAATGCCGGGTGAAACTGGCTGCTTTACATTTTCTCTTCAAAAGGTACCCTAGAGAATTCAGTTAGTCCTTGACCATCCAAGTCAACAGGGAAGGGACACGGGACAGGAGCTCTGAAGGAAGCCTAATGACGCAAGGTGTCAGAGCAGAAATCACTCCCACCTGTCACAGAGCATCTTCTCCCTTCAGGTCCCGGTCTTGGCTCCCCTTAATCAAGTCACCCATCTTGGTGGTCCTGGATCCCTCTGAGGATCCATAAAGAGGGAACTCAGCAGATAGGATTGGCCAGATCCCACCAATCCCAGTGGGATTTCAAGTTTAATGGATACCTCAGCCTAAAGTCAAACCATTCCAGGTCGGAAACACACCCTTCCAACCCCGCCTGCCCACCCTGATCGCCAAGCACGTTTCATGCTCAGAGGGTCTTGTGGGTGAATTCAGTGTTGTTGCTTTAATATTTTATTTATGTATTTATATTGTATTTTATTGTATAATATTTTGTATTTTGTATATTGTATTTTATTGTATATTGTATGTATTTATATTGTATTATATTATATATGTATTTAATATTTTATTTATGTATTTTATTTATTTATTTATTTAATATTTTATTTATTTTATTTATGTAAGTGATCTCTACAACCAGCGTGGGATTCGAACTCATAACCCCGAGATCAAGAGGCACACGCTCGGGGAGCCTGGGTGGCTCAGTCGGTTAAGCGTCCGACTTCGGCTCAGGTCATGATCTCACGGTTCGTGGGTTTGAGCCCCGCGTCGGGCTCTGTGCTGACAGCTCAGAGCCTGGAGCCTGTTTCAGATTCTGTGTCTCCTTCTCTCTGTGACCCTCCCCCGTTCATGCTCTGTCTCTCTCTGTCTCAAAAATAAATAAACATTAAAAAAAAATTTTTTTTTTTAAAAAAAGAGGCACACGCTCCACTGCCTGAGCCAGCCAGGTGCCTGTGAATTCGGTGGTTTTGAAATTCTGTGCCATAGAGCCCTAGTGGCTTCTTGGAGATTCCTGCTCCTCCAAAACCAAGAGGTACGGGCTCTGCCCTGCACCCCCTGAATCAGAACAGCTGGGTTTTTTTCCCTTTTTTTATTTAGATCTGTTTCACACATTAGATTTGTTTGAAGCACAGCTTTCCGTGTTTAAAAATTTGGGGAAAAAAGAACCCCTGGGCTAGACGGTCCCTAGTTAGAGTGCTAACACCCTGCAGGTCCCATGTTTACCTGGTGGACCCTCCCACTGCCGGGCAGGGCTTCCCGGAGCCTGGAGCCTGGGCGCTGGGAGGGGAGGGAGGGGCACGGGCTCCCCAGCTGCACCACCCTGGACTGTTCACTGCCCGCCCTGGGAGAAGCAGCGCCCTCGGCAGGACGGCCTCTTGGCGAGGCTCCCACCTCTCCACAGCCCCCCGCGCCTGACCCTGGCCTGCACTCAGGAGCCCTGCATCTCTATCCAGTCCCCGCGGTGCAGGATGTGCTGCAGGAGCCCGTTGACCACGTCCAGCGTCTCGTCCTTCTCCAGCACGATGTCATAGGAGTCCATGTAGCGTTCCCGCCGCTCTGCCACCTGCCCCGGGGAAGGGAAGATCGAGAGGCCCCAGAATGCCCTGACTTCTGCCTCTGCCTCCCTGGCACCTGGGGCAGGGGAGGGAGGGCATCCGAGCTGCAGCTCGACGTTACAGAGACCTGCCCTTTGGATGGCAGTGGGTACAGGGTGCCACAATTGACCCTTGGGTCAATGTCCAAAGGACAGCACAAGGATTGAAATTTAAAAACCAGATGTACTTCTAACCCATCTGGATTGAGTTTTCCCAAGGCTCAAGCACTCTGGAGGTCTTCAGCCCCTGCTGGCTGAGGGGAGGACTGGTGGCCTTCTAGCCTGACACCATACTGTGCCCCCTTTTGACCATTTCACCCCCTGTCAGCCTCTGGTCTGTCCTTGTGTTTTTGTTCTCTGAACTGCAAACCCACCTCCTGAATACTGACATCTCCTATTTCAATCATATCTTACAGGTAAGACTTAGGAGGACTTTAATCAGCTCTACCAGTTCCTAAACTATGTCACCGTGGGCAGATTAACCTCCTTGCCTCAGTTTCCCCATCTGTAAAACAAGGCATATTAGTCTCTACCTCAAAAAGTTGCTGTAGGGATTAAATGGGTTAAAATGCCTGGAACATGGTGGCACCAAATAGTAAGTGCAGGCTCCAGTGACCCTGTCTCTGAGTCCCACTGTCATGCCATGTGCCGAACCCAGCTGTCATCACGGGGTATCTCTTTTGTTTTCCTGCGAACATGGCTCGTAGCTCACCTTAGTACCTCTAATACTTAACAGTGACTAGCACACAGAAGGTGTTCGCTAGGCATTAGTTAACAGGGATTGAAAAAGGAACAAGCCAGGGCTCCTGTGTGGCTCAGCTGGTTTTAGCATCTGATTCTTGATTTCGGCTCAGGTCATGATCTCATGGCTGGGTTGAGATCGACCTGCATTGGGCTCTGTGCTGACACGGCGGAGCCTGCTTGGGATTCTCTCCCTGCCCCTCCCCTGCTCATGCTCAGGGGCTCACATGTGTGCACTGTCTCTCTCTCTCTCTCTCTCCCAAAATAAACTTTAAAAGAAAATTAAAAAAGAGAAAGAAGCAAGCCACTAAGATAGGGTCTGGTCCCATACCCACCTTGTCATTTAAGAAGCCAATCTTGAGAATGTTCTCCACGCCAGGAACCCCATCGGCCATAGTGAGGTCCCCCATGGAGTCCCCCAGCAGGAGGATGTTGGTTTTGCCCTGAAGCTGCTGGAAGTACCCGGAGTTCTCACAAACGGAGCTGTTCTTGTTGTATGTGTGTATGAGCTGGCCCTTGAATCCCTGTAGGAAACCCTAAATAATCAGGAGACAGACAGAAGGGCTACAGGGACCCAGCTAGAGCCAGTGTTCCACCGTCTCTGTCGCAGAGAAAGGGGAGTCCTGTGAGCCACAGAAATGCCAAAACCTCGCTGTAGTCTAAACCAGGGGTCGGCAAACTGGGTCCTATAGGCCAGACTGGGCCTATTTTTCTAAATTACGTTTTACTGGAATACAGCCAGGCTCATTTGTTTCCATCTTGTCTGTGGCTGCTTGTTCTTTCACAGCAGAGTGAATTTACATTGCGTAAATTTACGTTGTGTAGTTGTGACAGATCATAAAGTCCACCCCACAAAGCCCAAGATATTTACTACCTGGCCTTTCACGAAAAAAGAAGTTGTTACCCCTGATTCCAACAAACAAGGACCACCAAATAGTATTGATCACCTACTCTGGTGGAAGCATGAAACCCATGAAACAGGCGCTGTTCAGGCTACATGTGTGCTAACCCCAGCTGCGGGCCACGTCCTCGCCACAGGTTTAAGGGACGAAAATTCCAGCCATTGGTTTTAAGGGGAAGAAGTCAGAGCAAGGGTGAGTTGGAGCAGCTGACCTCTGGCTCTAGGAAAACAAGTCAAAGTCTAAGCCCTTGAGTACCTAAGATGGCATAGGACCTAGGGCAGTGACATGGGGCCTGGCTGAACCCCGGGGCAGAGAGCTGTCAGCCAAACGCCAAAAGGTAGGTCCTTCAGAAGTAACTGTCTCTAGGGGGCGCCAGGATGGCTCAGTGGCTTAAGCATCCAACTTCAGCTCAGGTCATGATCTCACGGGTTCGTGGGTTTGGGCCCCGCGTCCGGCTCTGTGCTGACAGCTCAGAGCCTGGAGCCTGCTTCGGGCCCCCTCTCTCTCTCTCTGCCCCTCCCCGACTTGTGCACGCGCATGCGCGTGCTCTCTTTCTAAAAAATAAACAAAAACAAAAATAAAGAGGAAATAACTGTCTCTAGCTGGCATAAAGAAAGAAATAACTGCCTGAAGCAAGAAGCCAGCATGCCTTCCCTCCCTTCCCTCCCCAGGTCAGGGCTAACGTTGCGGGTGCTGCCCCCAGGGCTGGCGGTCCCCATCCCTCTCCATCCCCAGCCTAAAGAAGATCTGGCTCACGTCTTCATCAAAGTCCATGTAGTTAGACACAATGTGGATGTTGGGGTGGAACACTTTCATCTGTCGGATAATCTCCTCCAGGATATCACCAATGCCCGCAGAAAAGATGAACAGGGGAATGTTGTTCTGGTAGAGGGTGTTGAAGAACGTCTTGTATCCCTCCCTGAAAAGAGATGAATGGATTCCGCCTCTTCCACCAGTCTTTCTTTTCTCCTTGGGTGATATATTTTTAAGTTTTTTCTTTTTAAAAACATTTTAGATTGCGGCATAAAATACATATAGTAAATGGTTAACGTGCACTAATCTTAAGTGTTCGACTCAACTAATATTACATATGTATACACCCATGTACTTACTAACCAGATCAAGGTTCCCTTCTGTCCCTTCCCAACCAACGCTATCCCCTCTCATTCTCCCTTCATATCACCGCTGATTAGCTGTGCCTATCCTTGAACTTCATATAAATGGGCTTTTGGTTGGTTGGTTTGTTTCTGCCTTATTTTGTTCCAGCAAAATACAACCAGGCAGCTCTCTGGGGCAGCTTCATTGAGGAAACACCCGAACCCCACCCAGGCACTTACTGGATCTGCATGTGTCTCTACTCTCTTGGCTTTTCATGGCTCTCCCCAGTTAGGACACCCAATCCTCGAGAGCAGGCTCTTCCCTCTCTGTGCCCTCACCCCTCCTCCAGTAAACATGCCAGCAGAGAGAGCTGCACTGGGAAGGCCACTAATGATCAAGAATCCCAGGCCAGCCAACTCCCATGTCTAGATTAAGAACACCAGCCACCATGGTGACCCCAGTGTCTTTTTACCATTGGAGAAAATGAGCTAGATGCTGTTTGTTCTAGGAGAGCAAGGCTTGGTCATATTCATAATATATCCACTGGCAATAGACAGCTTCCTAGGATGCACCCAACGCGGGAAATCCTTCAGCTGTATCCGGAGAGGAAAAGCAAGACCTTCTTTGCAACAGCCACTCATGGTGCTACGTCTCTTCTGGCTCCCCCAGCAACTAACTCCCCTCTACTCCTTCCCAGACTCTTTTTTTGGTGAGCAAACCAGTTTCAAATGGTTTCCAGAGCAAGATGCTTACCTCAGCATTGCATTGGACTCTCTAACCACCTGGGCTATCTGAAACTTCTGAATCTTCTGCTGGCACAGGAGATCGTGAGCTTTGGTCCACCTAGAAACGGACACCCCACCAAAGACCAAATTCAAATCACTAAGTAAGTAAAGTGTCCTTTCTCTTTTCAGGGCCAAGTCCCCTTCTGGAAGGATTAAGGGAGGCCTCATCCACCATGCCACTTCCTGAAGACTCTGGCTGTCCTTAAAAGGAAGAGGGTAAGAAAGCCACACCACAGCCACAGGAACAAGGGTTGGGTGAGCTAACTGCTGAAGTCAGAACTCTTCTGAATCCCTCCCTCGGTGACCCCCACGTTCTGGGGAACTGGGGCTCCGTCCAGCAATACTGGTTCCGATAGGAGAGTTATCTCCCAAAGCACTTATCCCCCCCACCCCAAACCAAGGGGCTTCTACCTCATTCCAAAGACTCTTAGTGGGGCCCCACTCTAGCAGTGGCCACAGGTCACCCCACGGTGGCTGGACAGTTTGTTCTAATAGGTGGACCAGTCCACCATGAGGGCCAGGAGCGGCTCAACACCACCGTCACTTACCATTCTACCATATGAGGTAACTTCTCTTTGACGGTCCGGTGTGGGTCAATCTCAATTGGGTAATAGTGGTGAAGGAGCGCTTTGAGCTGGAACATCCCAATGAAGACAAAAGCCGTTAGTCTGCATCAAGTTTTCCCCAGCAAAGTCCCACCGATTAGCCTGAGAAAAAGAATCACCTAGAAGATGCAACTCTGTGTAAGGGAGTGACCGATCTGCACAGCTGGTCATCCCATGAGGTCTAAGAATCAACGAAGACCTTTTGCCATCAGGTGAGAAGTTACTAGGATTTTGTTGTTCTCACTAGCTCAGTCAGCAGGGTTTAACCAGTAAGAAGGGATTAATGCTATATTTCCCCAAACGGGATACACTTTCTCAGGGGGGAGCCGAGGTGACTTTAGGGGGTACGTGGATAAACAGTTTTCATTTTAGTAGTTTTAGATTCATTCTAGTGCATATTAAGGAAAAAAGAAAAAAAAAAAAAAACACCCTAGCACATCAAACTCATGCTTTCACAAAGGTTGTTTCTTTTCTAAGTGAACTGCATTCAGATTTTTAATAATAGGCCAATTTAAAGTAAAATATGTAGTAAAAATCACCAAGATATGGCAAAAGTCATGGAAATGGAAGTAGAAAAATCATAGAAGTCAAGTTTGGGACCCAGCGTGTTAGTGGATAACCAACACAACACCAACATCGGGCGAACCACCTCGCGAGTAGGTACATGTACTTCTTACTAAGATTTCCTTCCACAGGCCAGGAACTTTGGCTAGGGAGGCCACGTCGGGAGCCGTGTGTCACACAGAGTCCGTCAATAACAGCACCCAATAAAAACGGGAACCGATTGGGTAAAGGATTTTAATTTTAATACAGGCACAATCTCAGAATATTATGAGAGCTAATGTGGAGTCCCTGACCACAGTTCGAAAAGAGAGTTAAGTACAAAGATCACAGACAAGGGGAGAAAGCTCCCGAAATGTATTGAGGTTCTCAATGTGTGCGTTTTTGGGGGTGTGAGAACAGTCTTCTAAAAGCGTAAGAGAATTCAACAGAAGAATAGCATTTTTAAAAAAGAAAAAAGATTTCATCCATAAGCTTTGCTTTATGACTTTTTTCAGGAGCTCACCAACACCCAGAATCTTAGTTTTCCCTAGCCTCATTATCCTAAAGAGGGGACCCAAACCTGCTGTCTTATTTGTGGATACAGCTTTCTGGAAGCTGATAAGATCAGACACATGAGGAGCCACAAAACGTGACTTGCTGAAGGTAATCGGTGTGAGAACTTATGTGAAGCTAAAAGTGTATCTCAGAGAGACAGGTTTTAGAAAAGGAAGAGTTATCTAGAATTTGTTGCCTATCTTAACAGCAAGCAATCATGACGGAGTACTGGAAAAGCTGACCAATGTGACAGACCGAAAGACCACTTAGTATATAACTTAGTGAATTTCCTAACGAAATGAAGCTAAATGACAGAGTTACTCGGCAGCAAGAGCTCAGCAGAGAAACGCACAGCGGGCCCGGCTCTATTCTTTATATCATCAAAGAAATAGCACAATGCAGTCAAGTGAGTTTGGGACAGAATCGGATCTATGGGAAAACCAGGCTCTCCATGTCTTGCCATATGACCCTTGAATGACATGCTTCTCCTTTCCAAGCCTCTGTTTTCAAAATTTCTTTTTAACGTTTATTCATTTTGAGACAGAGAGAGACAGAGCATGAACGGGGGAGGGTTAGAGAGAGGGAGACACAGAATCTGAAACGGGCTCCAGGCTCTGAGCTGTCAGCACAGAGCCCGACGCAGGGCTCAAACCCACGGACCGCGAGATCATGACCTGAGCCGAAATCGGCCGCTTAACCGACTGAGCCACCCAGGCGCCCCTGTTTTCTCATCTGTTAAATGGAGGTAATAATGGTTCTATCCACCCCTCGGAGTTGCGGGAGGATTAAATAGAAAATGTTGAAGTCCCTTGTAAACTCCACAGCTAGCAACAGGCATCACATCCATATTCTAACCACCAATCATCACATGTGTTGGACATAAAGGAAACACTACCCCAGTGTATGACACAAGGTCCACCTGAGCCACCAAGAACCATCTGCAGTAGCACCTGATAGCCGTCTCTGAACAAAGGGGGGTGACGTACCTCATTCCGGCACTCCTCACTGATGATCTTGCTGTTATCCAGAATGTCTGCAAAAACACAGAACTCCTTTTATTTGCCACTTAGGAGCCACCATCTTGTTAAGCCCCACAAAGCAAGCTAGTATGTGACTTACTGTAAGAAGAAGGGCATCGCTTTCCGTTATATGCAAACCTGCTCAAGGTCATGTCAAAATCAGAAATAACCTAAAATGCAAAAGAGATGCTGTCTACACAGGCTCCTTCCAGTGTAGCCCTGTCTGGTGGGGGAAGATTATGCAAGGTAAAACAGCTCAGGGCCCTGCCAGTGGGCAAAGCCCTGCAGGAGCTAGGAAAGGCCAGAGGGGGGAAGGGAGAACTAATCCTAGGTAGTAGCCTGCTAAGCCTGAGGAGGCCCAGCCTCTTGCTGGAGGCTGACAGGACTCTGACTCTTGCCTTGCCATCTCTATGCCCTGGGTCCTTCCCAAGGTGACCCATCTCCATATCTGCAGCTTCCTGGGGAGCCCTTTGGCCGGGCTAGTGTGGAAATAAGGCCTTTGGGCCTGGTGCTGGGTGCTTTCGACCTAATTAGAGGAAGCGGCAGCAGGGCATGACTGACAAATTTGAAATCTAGGTTTTCGGGCAGGTGGGCTCTAACCCAGGGCAAATCGGGCGGGGCAGCCTGCTTGCCCCCCAGGCCGCTGGCCATTTCTAGGGGATGAGGGCATGCAGTGTCCGCCGCAGCGCCGGCAGGCCCCCTGGGCAGGTCACCTCCCCAGCCGCCCCACCTCGCCCCCGGGGCCGTACCTGTAAGCGGTCTCCCCCGCCCCTGCGGAGGGCGCCCACGATCTCCTGCACCCGCCCGGGCTGCCGCATCAGGACCGTGGCCTTCATCAAGGTGCTCACCTGTCCCGAGACCCGAGAGAAGCGCTGACCCCCGCACCGCGCTGGGCCCAGGGGGAGCCCGGGGCCGGCTCGACAGGCCTGCGAGGCCGGGCGGGGTGCGGGGAGCGGAGGAGGGGCTCGGCCTGGCCCGCGGCGCCTACTGGCCGGGGTGGCGCGGCGCGGCCCAGGCGGCCCGCTGGGGGCCTCGGAGCGCCCCGGGGGTCGGGGCCCGCCCCACGCCCCACGCCGGACGCTTCCTCCCGCCTCACCTCCTCTGCCATGGCGCTCGCTGCCGGGACGACGGCGCCGGGACAACGACCGCCCCGCCGCCGCACTGCGCAGGCGTCGCCGGCCGCCGGTGGCCGAGGGACCGCGGGCCGAGGGCCGGGCGGCAGGCGGGGCCGGGGGCGGGAGGCGCCCGCGCCGGGGAGCACCCCGGCTGAGGGCTCTGTGTTGAGGCGGGTGAGGGTCCCAAGAGCTGGGGTTACCGGGTACCACTGCCTAGAGCAAAACCCCTGGCCAGAGAGGTCGTTTCCCGACTTAAAGTTTGCATGACAAAAAAGCCGCAGGAAAGGAGCGGATCTGAAGAAGGAGCCATAGAGTGATTTCTGGAAAACATCCAGAAGGTCCTTAACCGGCCCCACTCCTCATCACAGAAGAAAACGCGCGGCTGACACAAGTCCGCAGGGCAGGAAGGCCCTGGACAGCTGGGCCAGCGTGAACTGTAATCAGCTTTACTCCCTTCTGCCTCCTCTGACTTGGTTTCCTGGAATTGAGGGTCTGGGGAGACAAGTGCTCAGCAGTGGAAGAGGGCAGCTTGATGCTACACTCATCCAGAACTGGACAACTGAAGTGGCAACAGGAACTAGAATAAATAAAAACTCTTCTATGGTGTGGGTGATCACAGTCCTGTTCTGGCTTCAAGGGCTCGGAAGGTGTGGGGTGGCCTTCAGCCTGAATGGTGGGGGAGGGGAGAAGGAAGGAAGACAGGGACAGGAGAGAGTTCCAGAATCTGAGAGCACAATCCTGAGAGTGAGCTCACTGCGAGCCCAGGATCCTGGAACTTGGGCTGCCTGATGGGCCCTATATGAAAGATGTAGTAGGGAAAAGGAGCGACAGCAGGCTAAAGGGGCCCCCCACAACCCTCCCGACACCCTAGGAGAGCAGTCTCTCTCCGCTGGTCCCAGGGTGCCATGGAGATGGAGAGCGCGGCGGCCTCCACACGTTTCCACCAGCCTCACATGGAGAGGAAGATGAGCGCGATGACCTGTGAGATCTTTAATGAGCTCAGACTGGAGGGCAAGCTCTGCGACGTGGTCATCAAGGTCAATGGCTTTGAGTTCAATGCCCACAAGAACATCCTCTGTAGCTGCAGTTCCTACTTTAGGTATAACAGGGTTGCCAAACTAAGCCGAAGGGGTACTTGGGCTTATTCTGAGACATTTTGGTTCATTTCATGTTTCCCAACCTGTCACCTTACATGAGGGACACTGTCAAAACCCTGGGCTCCTGTAGCCTGGTTCCTTTGTCTTCCTGTGTCTCTTCTGAAGAGACACAACTGGGGCTGGGGCCTCTTCTCTCTGGTTTTCAACTGGATTCCAACCAACTATTGGTGGGCCAGGTGCTTTTTTCCCTTTGATTCTCACCCTAGCATACCTTTGGGAAGGCAACCATACTGGATTTCCTACTTAAACCTAGAGGACAGTGCCCCTTCAGCTGCCCCGTGTGCCCCTATCCCAATAGAGACCATCTCAAACAGGGTGATAAATTAACAAGGATTGAGGACATGGGAAGGAGGATGCGGGAAAGCATCAAGGAAATATTTACCAGAAGATAAAGGGAGTTTAGGCCACAACCACTGTCACCCAGGAAATGGCAGAGCTATTTTGTTCATGAGCCGAAAATACTTGAGTAATCAATTCCGATGAACATATGATAAATGTGTCCCATCTGTTGCTAAAAATGCTCATTCATCTAGACCTACAACAGGGTCTACAAAAAGACCGGAGAGTGAATATTTTAAGGCTTGCAGGCCATACGGCCTCTGTCACAATGACTATACTTTGCCTTTATAGTGGGAGGGCAGCCATAGACAATACTAAATGAAACGGCATGGATGTGTTCCAATAAAATTATTTACGGACACAGAAATTTGAATTTATTACAATTTCCAGGTGTCACAGAATCTTTGTATTCTGTTCCCCCCATTTAAAAATGTGAAAAACATTCTTAGCTTATGGGCGGTATAAAAAAAGAGGCGGGTCGAATCTGGCCCAGAGGCTATAAGTTTGTAGACCCCTGCTCTAGAGAAGAATCTGATCCATATTTCTTTAAACCACCTAGAAAAAGGAAGCAAAAATTTATTAGGGTAGGGACTTCTGTCTTGTTCAACAACTTAAAAAGTACCTAGCTATACAGTAGGAGCCCAATACATAGTTTTGGGATCATAGTCATTTGTTCATTCGATAATTATTTATTGAGTGCTTATTTTGTGACGGGCACTATTCTGGGTACTGGAAATGATGAATAAAGAGAGAAATATTTCTGTTCTCATGAAGCTTACCTTCTAGTAGGAGGAACAGGCGTTCAATAGATAAAACACAAAGCAGATTAAGTGCTGGGGGAAAAAAGGAAGGTATGGAGAGGAGGGTGGTGATTTTAAATAGGATGATCGCTTTGCGGACGAAATGACATTTGAGCAAAGACTTTAAGGGGATGTGGGAGTGAGAAATGAGGTCTGCAGAGGGGGAGCCTTCCAGGAAGAGGCAACAGCATGTACAAAGGACCAAAAATGAAGCACCTCTGGGTGCATTCAAGGAAAGCAAGGCGAGTGGGACTGGAATGGAATAAGGGGGAAGGTGGGAGGAAGTGGCCAGAGGTATTACTGGTCCCGATCCCAGAGGACTTCTGTGCTCCCTGAGAAGCGCTTTGTATGATAATACTCTGAGCCAGAAGGGATCTCAGTGGAAGGTTCTGAGTGGAAGAGGAACATAAACTCGTAAGGAGGTTGGGGTAGAACTGTAAACTCCAGAGGCATCAACGGCAGAAGCAGGGGGATCAGTTAGGAGGTTACTCCCAATCATCTAGGTGAGAGATGGTGGTGGCTTGGACCCAGGAGATAGCAGTAAGAGGTGTGATCAGATTCTGGGTTATGTGTCAATTTAACAGTGCTCATTAAAAAAGCGTTACTGCTCAAGTTTAATTTCCTGAAGGAAGGTAGACTTCAGTTGGGATAGAAGAGACCTAGGTCTTACTTCCAGGTCTAGAGCCCAATTTTTCCATCCACAAAATGGGGGAAAGTTTTAGTTACCATGAGGAGAAGAAGAGTGACCAAAGTCAAAGTTCTTGGCAAGGTTCTCTTGCCCACTGTATAAAACACGCACTCTACCCTCCCCTTCCCCTTCTTCGCACCAATTTGTGTCCGGCATACTCACTGTGCACTAGCTGGGAAATTTCCAAACTCTCAACAAACAAAGGTGGGAGAGAAACTGGAGAGAAATGTTTCAGTGGCTACTAGTTTCTTTCTTCTTTCCAGAGCTTTGTTTACAAGTGGCTGGAACAACACTGAAAAGAAGGTATACAACATTCCTGGCATTTCCCCGGACATGATGAAGCTAATTATTGAATATGCATACACCCGGACCATCCCTATCACGCCGGACAATGTGGAGAAACTGCTGGCTGCTGCAGACCAATTCAACATCATGGGTATTGTTAGGGGTTGCTGTGAGTTCCTCAAGTCGGAGCTGTGTTTGGATAACTGTATCGGCATCTGCAAGTTCACAGACTACTACTACTGCCCCGAGCTGAGGCAGAAGGCCTACATGTTCATACTGCACAACTTTGAGGAGATGGTGAAAGTCTCGGCCGAGTTTTTAGAGCTCTCAGTCAGTGAATTGAAGGATATCATTGAGAAAGACGAGCTCAACGTCAAACAAGAAGATGCTGTATTTGAGGCCATTTTAAAATGGATTTCTCATGACCCCCAAAACAGGAAGCAGCATATTTCAGTTTTGCTTCCCAAGGTCAAGTTTAGTTATTTTTTTGTGGGATGCTTACTTGCTCATGTTTGGTTCATTTATCCCGGAGGGACTGTGCAAAGAGCCGCGTTCAGATATTTGGCAGATTCCAGGGCTGTATTTACACACACTTACATAGAAGGCCATCTCCTACTATTCTGCGGAATTGTGCAATTTTCTTTGCTCTTGGCATTGCTAGTTCCTTCTGTTATATTCTTTGACCAAAATTCTCCCTGGTAGTGGGGGAAAGAGACGGCAAGGCCTTCAAAAGAATTCTAAAGGGCCTTCTTTTCACCCTTTTTTATTGTGAGTTTCCCCAAACCCCAGGCAGAAGTGGGACTAGACACCAAACCATGAGTGTCATACACAATTGTAGCCATCCGGGGCTAATTTGGGTTATTTATACAGAGAAACGTAAATATTCAATGACTGAACAATTGCCACAGCCTTTTATGGTCTAATAGTACTGCCCAGTGGCCAAGGAAGGGGCTAGCTCTGTGACCTTCTATCTAGCTCATTGTCAGCATCCAAATGTATACCACATCTGAAAAACAAATATTTAAAACTGTGAGCTGTAAACACAAAGTAAACACAAGTAAACAAACACAAAGTAAAATAGGACCCTGCTGCAATTCAAAGGCAGACTGTAAACAGGGAGTTAAGGACATGGGTTTTCCAGGTACCTTCACCTCATCTGACTTTCTGTGTTTCCTTCTCAGGTTCGCCTGGCCCTAATGCATGCTGAGTACTTCATGAACAATGTTAAGATGAACGACTACGTCAAAGACAGCGAGGAATGCAAGCCAGTCATCATTAATGCCCTAAAGGCCATGTATGATCTAAACATGAATGGACCCTCCAATTCTGACTTCACCAACCCACTCACCAGGCCCCGCCTGCCCTACGCCATCCTATTTGCAATTGGTGGCTGGAGTGGTGGGAGCCCCACCAATGCCATTGAGGCATACGATGCTCGGGCAGACAGATGGGTGAATGTCACTTGTGAGGAAGAGAGTCCCCGTGCCTACCATGGGGCAGCCTATTTGAAAGGTTACGTTTATATCATTGGGGGGTTTGACAGTGTAGACTATTTCAATAGCGTTAAGCGTTTTGACCCAGTCAAGAAAACGTGGCACCAGGTGGCCCCGATGCACTCCCGTCGTTGTTACGTCAGTGTGACAGTCCTCAGCAATTTTATTTATGCCATGGGAGGATTTGACGGCTACGTGCGTCTCAACACTGCTGAGCGCTATGAACCAGAGACCAACCAGTGGACGCTCATCGCCCCCATGCACGAGCAGAGGAGTGACGCCAGTGCCACCACGCTCTATGGGAAGGTAAGAATTGGGAGGGGGCAGACCAGGCCCAGAAGTACTTGTTTGGGGGTGGATGGAAAATAGACGTGGCAGCACCCACGCTGCAGTACTGACTCCGCAACTAGTGCCCCTTTGTAACTGTCCTTTTAGGTTTTACTCACTAAAAACCAATACATGCGGGGCGGGGCACCTGGGTGACTCAGTTGGTTAAGCGTCCAACTTCGGCTCAGGTCATGATGGTCATGATCTCACGGTTCATGGGTTCCGGCCCCACATTGGGCTCTCTTGTCAGTGCAGAGCCCGCTTCAGATCCTCTGTCCACTGCTCTCCCCCCCGCCCCGCCCCTTCCCCTCTCACGCTCTCTCAAAATAAACATTCAACGAAAAAAGCGACGCGTGCACACGTGGGAAAAAGATACTCAGAGTGTACGGACTGGTATCAGAGGGGTCCCTTTGCCACCACCATGCATACACCCTTTCTTTCTGCTCCCCAGAAGTAACGATTTTAATAACCATGGGCCCCTCGTCACACAGGTCTACATATGTGGTGGTTTTAATGGAAATGAGTGCCTGTTCACAGCAGAAGTGTACAACACTGAGAGCAATCAGTGGACAGTCATAGCACCCATGAGAAGCAGGAGGAGTGGAATAGGCGTAATTGCCTACGGAGAACACGTATATGCGGTGAGTTTATCTTGTACCACACAAAAACGATAGCTCTGGATTTTTTTGTTCGCAAATTGGTTTACGCTACTATCGGCCAGCATTTGGAAAGCATTTTTTTCCATGGAGAATAATGGAAAGCGGGAGGTATGAAATCACTGGTCGTCCCCCCCCCCACCCCCCCCGCCCCAAGAAGGCCTCTTCCTTGGTGAACAGAAGCAATGGCTCACAGTCAACCATGTTTCCCTTGCCGTCCATAGGTAGGTGGCTTTGACGGAGCAAATCGACTTAGGAGTGCGGAAGCCTACAGCCCAGTAGCTAACACTTGGCGCACGATACCCACTATGTTTAATCCTCGTAGCAATTTTGGCATCGAGGTGGTAGATGACCTCTTGTTTGTGGTGGGCGGCTTTAACGGCTTTACCACCACCTTTAACGTGGAATGCTATGATGAAAAGACAGACGAGTGGTATGACGCCCATGACATGAGCATCTACCGCAGCGCCCTGAGCTGCTGTGTGGTGCCGGGGCTGGCCAACGTCGGGGAATATGCGGCTAGACGGGACAACTTCACAGGATTAGCACTGCGAGATGAAGTAAAATACTCCGCTTCGACAAGTACCCTACCTGTATGAGCCTCTTCATTTAGCTAATAAAGAGTCTAAGCAATAAGAATTACCTCTTTTTTTTTTTTTTTTTTTAATAAATGCAGTGTTTAAACTTGTAAGAGTACTGGAAAATGTTCAACTTAAGGGAGCCAAAGGTTGGATGAATGAGGGAGTAAGAGGGAAGGAAGCAAGCATTTGTATCCAACAGTGTATCATTAAAAGGGAAAAGTCACACGGTACAAACCAGCTCTAAAGAAATATGTTTATTTAAAACTTACATTGAGACAACTGATAGCTTCAACACAGAACAAGATAGTTTTAGGAACATAAAACAGGCTATTTTACAATGTGATGTCTCAAAAGCGTCCTAAATTCTACATCTCCTCTGACTTAAAGGGAGATAGCCAAGATTATACTTTGAGTAGAGTAGGGGCTTGGATACTGATAGCCCCCAAAAGTCACTGTGTATCAGCTTGAACTAAATATGTATTTTACAAATAACTCAGTGAGCCCTAGCACATGGACCATAGTCTTCAAACATCTAGCAAGCTTAATTTTTCACAAGTGCATTATGCAGGAGGATTAAGTGAACAAGTGCTCTACTGTATGTGCTTCAGTGTCAGACATTCGTAGTGATGCTCAGAGAGTAAGACAAAAGTCCTACGAAGGTAATCAACAAAGAGCAGTTATTTGGCTATCTAATTAAATTCCTTGAAGCGAGATGGCTACTATATTATGTTATTGTTATTGTATTATGTCACTCAACTATGAGCTGTTTGGTTTCCAATGACCAGAGCACGTTATAATGTAAGCATTATAACAACAAAAATGGACTATTCTCAAGAAAGCAACAAACTGGAGTGATGGACTGTGCCAAAATGTTTGATAATTAAAGGAGAGACCAAAGCGTTTCTCAAATATTCTACAGTTAAATGGCAACCTAGAAATACCCTATTTTGCTAATGGAGGCAGGGAACCTACTTCACAATTCTGTAGACTTTCAAAAGACAGGAAATGTGGCCAACACACCCTTTTAATTTAAGCTTAATTTGAGGAAAGTACAAAAAAGTCCCTTTATCTATGTTTGATTAGGCCAAGTAACTAAAATATATGTTTAGTTTACTTGTCTACCTACAGTACAGTGTCTCATTAGAATTATGAAGCAGAGAATGAAGTATTTAAACATATGACATGCTACACTAGTCAAGAAACAGAGAAAAAAGAGTGCCCTAGAAACTGCCTTACCAGTAGCCTGAAGAGTTTAAAGAGCAAAAGCACACAAGTCTTCGATAAACACTATCTTTCCAACTTCAAACTTCTGTTCTATGTATTTTAAAAGTTTTTGGTCCCAGCAATACTATATAAAACTAAGTGATAAAAACAAAACTGATGTCAATCAATTTTGAGATTTTTTTTTAGCAAAATATTTTTGAGTTGGCACAGCAAAAGCAAAGTTGGATATACAAGATCTACAAGACATCATGCAAACGTCTGCAAGTGAGATGTACTACTTACACACTAAGCTCATGACTGACATTCTCAATATACACCACGGGTTTGTTTTTTTAAAAACCACGGTGGGGTAGGTGGAGGTGGAGGACCTCCATTCCAAGATACAAGTCACGCTAGGGGTTAGGTAAATAAAGGTATTACTTTTTGGTCCTCTGTTATCCTTCCACAAAACAAAAACAAAAGCAACAACAACAAAAGGTTCGCTTGAATACATGTGAAGCTGTCTTTTTAGAAGTTTAAATGACCAAACACATTCTTTAAGTTTTTCATCAGAAAGGAAATTTCTTTCCCAAAGAGCCACTTTAGGCTGGTTGTCATAATCAAAACCTTTCCAAATACTCTGGAAGTTATTTCCAGTTTAGAATTTCAGAATGTCAGCCTTGAACAGATTTAAGCAAATCTGGTTTCCTTTCCTATTAACAAGTTAGTTAGGATATTTCAGAGACACAAGTTATTGATGTGAAGTCACACGTGTGAATTCAAATATGAAAATTAGAAATTCAGTAATCAGGAAAACCTGCACACATCATCATGCAAGGAAGGACTTACCCCTTCTTTTCAGCCATGGCCTACGCTGCCTGCTGAGTTAAAAAACAAGTTTCAATCAAGTTTTCAGAACCAGATTATACCTAAATCTTATGAGTTATAATTTGTCGCATCATGTGAAAAAAGGCCACCCTCCAAAAACTTGGTAGTGACAGCCTTAGAAGACAACTCAGAGATAAGATCCAAAAACCTTACATCACACCTCCTGGACAGAAACTGCCATTTTAGTGAGCTGCTGAGTTACTTCACCACTAAGAAGAGGAAGTTTGCTAGGCGGCATAGTCTATCAGAGATGAGACCATCACTCAACAAGCTTTTCTGCCTCACGTGCACAGACCTCTCACAACTAAGAATGAGGACTTCTCAGGATTGAAATGGCTTTTATTAAAATAACTACAAATGGAAATTGATAAAATGGTAGAGGTGGTGTAGGATAATATATCCTCATACAGAAATAGGACTTGAAGTTTACGACCCCCACTCCAATCTAAATTAAATGGTTTTAAAGCAGATTTCCGACACATTTATTGAAAAACTTTGTCCTAGGCAAGGATACCAACTTAAAAATTTCAGGAAAGCTCTTAGTATAGAGTCCAGGGACTAGATATTAATAGTCTTGCAGTAAATTGAGAGCCAAAATTTCTGGTTGTGCTTTTTTCCTTTTGATGTTTGATACAGTAAGAAGGTTAAGTATAATGGTCTAGGGAAAAAAATAATCACTGCACTTGGAGTTCAACTCCTAAAACAGTTATCCTGGAATGTCTAAGAAGATGATATTCTGAAAGAAATAAGAAACATATATAATGGAGCCATTTTGCAAACCATTAGAGCAGGAGTCCTTTATGTTAACTGAGTTCTCACTTGTATAAAACTTGGGAGTGTGTTAGAGAATCAGAAGAATGCATAAAAATAAAGATAACTAAAGCAATAAATTTTTAAGAGCCTTAATTATGCACCTAAATTTGGTATTCGAGGCTCAGGTAAAGTCTGAATAAAAGTCTAGGGAAACTGGATAAACTACTAGAACAGTCAGGGCTGAGAAACAGTAAGGCTTCTCTTACGCAACATTTCTCTCAATTGTCACTTCCTTCCCATTTTGAGAAAAGTTTCTTTTAGAAAGAATGAAGAGGACGCTATACAATATACTTTAGAGGACAATTTAAAACTGAAGGCATGGTTGTATCGATTGTCATAGGCATTATTTACACTCATTAACTTATCCTCAAATACTCCTGCAACTTCTGAAAAAAGTGTTTACATGTTTTAATGCCTTTGCTCAGTCTACCTAATAATACTACTTTTCTTCTTAGAAAAACAGATTTCATATACATAACGTCCTCTGTATTAAATCAATGAGCTAAAGATCAACACTCTTGCCAACTACCATCATCTGAGAGTGATGGCTCCCGGTCTAGAACGGTTGCTGAAGAAATGGAAAATATTCAAAAAATGGGGCCAATCACAAATTTCTCACCAGTCATCTCTTCTAAAAATAAACAAAACAGCATTTCTAGATAAACACATACAACAAAACATCAATGCAAATATTCAGAAACCATCCTGCCGAAACATTGTGCTTTTCCCTTCAAATCTCAGTCTCACTATTGCACATACCTCCTGCAGATGAGGGCTCAATGCGTAAGTTCTGCTCTTTTCAAAACCACCAACCATTCAGGAAAAAATTAAAAGGAGTATCAAAGTAAACGTGCAAATAAAACTGTTGCTTAAAGCATGTTCAAAACATCAAGTCCCTAAGACAAAGGAGTTTTCGTTTGTTGGCAGAAAAACAGCCAAGTAACTATACCTGGTTCTTCCACTTGTCATTAATAAGATCTAACTTGGCTAGCACATCCACACAAACCGAAGACAGACAAAGACTGCACACCAACAAAAATTACCACATATTAAATCGTGTTTCCCATTCTTCAGTTTTTAACTGTGTTTCCTTTATATGGGGCAATAATCAGGTTAGGTAGAAAATAAGTTATCGACATACTTTTTCAAGTAACAGTCTGGGGATCTTCAGCCTCACAAGACAGGTACAACTGTTTTAAGCTGCACCTATTAGAGCACCTAGCATTCAATCTGAGAGCTTGGCACTCTTCGCATGTTCAGGGCGTGCCGATGTATTTCTTGCATCTGTCTGATGCGGTCCTTCTGCCACATTAAGTTTTGAGGCATAGGATATCTCTGTGTGCCATGCAAGTACCGGTACGGGATCCTCACGTGGCAAGCAGTGGCTCTACAACGAGGCTGTGGCATGGGAGGAAGAAGCATCCACCGCTTTCTTTCAGCACAATATCGGTAGGCTTCTTTCCGGTACTGTTTGTCGATATCATCGCTGTTTTTCCAGCCTCCAATAATGAAAACGTCATCTCTGTAATAGCAGATAGCCGCTCCTTCAATGCTTAGGACTTCGGGAGGTAAGCTCTCAAGGATCTCATCGGACACTTGGCTGGCAATTTTTCTTACTGCCTCTTCATTTTCTAAAGAATAACTCTTGGGACAGCATGATGCCGTCTGGTAAAAGTTTGAATTGACCACAGACATTTGGAAAAAGCAGTAATTGTCAATAAGCGGCAAAGATTCCACATCTTGCCACTGTCGAGTCTCTGTATCATAGCAGGTAATTACAGCCTTTAACCCATCTTCGGTGTCCCGGTCCACGGGAGTGCGGGCAGCGATGTACACAAACCGGTCTTCGATGGCTAGCGCTTTGACATCCCGGAGGATCTTTGGTGCTGATTCCAAGTTGTGCCATTTATCAAGCTCAGGATTATAAACAGTCACGTCTTTGAAGCCAGGGCTGAAGTTGCCATGTCCTCCAATGCTGTAGAGCTTCCCTTTGACTTCTGTTAACCCAAAAGAATGCTTCCTTGTCATCAGACTACAAACATGTTCCCACGTATTCAAATTTGGGTTGTATCTCTCCACAGTTTTAGCAAACCCTGGTTCCATCGATCCAGCAACATACACGTAGGACTCTGTTACTGCAACGGCATGTCCATCAAGGTGATTATGAATATGGGGCAGGTTTACCCATCTGTCCTCATCGACAAAATACCCCACACATTCACTTAAATAATCCCCTCCTTCTGACACGCCTCCAATAACCATGATCACGTCCATGTTTTGCCCATAGCGAGGTAATAATGAGACATGAGAGGCAGGATGCTGGAAGGTGCCAGACTGTATGTTTTCAGCTCTCAGAGCATGCCTCTCCACTGCATCGGCCACTAACTTGACGCAAACTTCATTATTGGCCACCAGCCTCTCTGGTTTGACATGCCGAGTAAGGTAAGTAGGTTTCATCTGGGACAATCTGAGCAATTTAAAAAGTTCTTCAAAGTATCTCTCTCTCTCTTCAGCATTTCTCTGAACCCACTTCAACACTGTTTCAAAGAGAACCTCTTCGGAATCAACCGTGATTTCCAAGTCCGAGAGCCAGTCTCGAATGAGATGGAAAGGTAAAGTATAAAATTCTTCATCCTGAATTACTTTGTGGAAATTTCTCCGTATCATATCGGCAGCTTTCAGAGCAAGTTGGCTCAGAGTATACATGTGAGCTAAGCTATGAATGGCCACACAATTAGAGAGATGAAGTTTCTTCTTGAGAAATTCTCCACAGAATTCTTTTAAACGAATTAACAGGAACCTAAAATCAAGAAAAGAAACAAGAATTTTCAAATGTGCACATTTTATGTGGCTGCATTTTGAGAACATGTTATACATGTTAACATGTTTATACAAACTGAAATGGTAAGCTTCATCTCATTTTATGCCCAACATCTGAAAAAAGGTAAATCCCCCCCAAATTAAAAAGGATGATGCTGAAAAGCGTATTTATTTTTTAATAATTTTTTAAAGTTTATTTATTTTGAGAGAGAGGAGAGAGAGAACAAGCAGGGGAGGGGCAGAGACACAGGGGGACAGAGGATCTGAAGCAGGCTCTGTGCTGACAGCAGAGAGCCGAACGCGGGCCTCAAACTCATGAACCACAAGATCATGACCTGAGCCTGAGCCGAAGTCGGATGCCCAATTGACTGAGCCACCCAGGCGCCCCATTATGCTGAAAAGTATATTTAAAAGCATATATACAGTCATCTTTATATATATATATATATTTTTTTTTTTAATTATACATATTATATAATATATATGCAACTATACATGATACATGTAACATACACACAGTGGTGCTTTTCATTATGTAAGTTTTTCTGGAACATATCCTTTATTAAAAAAAAATTTTTTTTTAACGTTTATTTATTTTTTTTTTGAGACAGAGAGAGACAGAGCATGAACGGGGGAGGGTCAGAGAGAGAGGGAGACACAGAATCGGAAGCAGGCTCCGGCTCTGAGCCATCAGCCCAGAGCCCAACGCGGGGCTCGAACTCACGGACCGTGAGATCGTGACCTGAGCTGAAGTCGGAGGCTTAACAGACTGAGCCACCCAGGCGCCCCAGGAACATATCCTTTAATAAACAGAAAAAACTGTTTCTCTGACAACAGTCAGAGAAAGAAATACCATAGGATTTCACACCTATGTGGAATTTAAGAAACAAAACAAACATGCAAAGGGGAAAAAAAGAGAGACAAACCAAGAAACAGACTCTTAACTACAGAGAACAAACTGATGGTGGGGGGGTGGTGAAATGGGTGATGGAGATTGGGGAGTGTACACTTATTATGGTAAGCACTGGGTAATGTACAGACTTGTTGAATCACCATGTTATACACTTGAAGCTAATATAACACTGTATGTTAACTATACTGGAATTAAAATTAACTTAATAAGGGCACCTGGGTGGCTCAGGCAGTTAAGCGTCGGAATCTTGGTTTCAGCTCAGGTCATGATCTCATAGTTTCTCAAGTTCGAGCCCTGCATCAGGCTCTGTGCGGAGCCTGCTTGAGATTCATTTTCCCTGTCTCTCTGCCCTTTCCCCACTTGTGCTGTCTCTGTCTCTCTCAAAATCAATTAATAAACTTAAACAAAAAAAAAACAATAAAAAATAAAGTACAATAGTTCCATACTTTACTTTTATTGGCAAAGGCAATTCCCAATCCAAACTTGTCTATGCTATTCCTGTCCTAATCCCTTGTCAGTCACCAGCCTTTTCTTTGAGGCAGGGTCTCAGCAAGATACTTTATTAAGCCTTGACTAGATGGTATAGGAACTGCGGTTCCTGGGAGGCTCTGTCTGTTCAAATATCAGAAGGAACAGCAGTGGAGGCCTTGTGTTGAAGGATTCAATCTCCTCTTCACTACAGCTTTCTCCTTGGGCAGCAGATGATGGGGGGAGGGGATGGCAAGGCAAACTCAAACAACAGTAACGAACATACGGAAGGGATCTGGCATGTTGCTAACTAGAAGTTGTCTGCCCTCCTAAATTCATTTGAAGTTAAATTACATACCACAAGTTTCAGCTAAATCCATAAATCTAGCAGAACTCAGTCCCAAGGATGGCCACTTTGAGACCACTGCTTTAACAAGAGTAAGTCCCCAGAACTGAGAACTTTAAACAAAATATGGACTTTATCAGTCCAGGCCTCTCAATTCAGGGCTCTCAATTCAACCATTTGTTATTACAGTTATCGCGCTTAGTACCCATCTAACTAGGATATAAAGATGAGTACGACAGGCTTCCTTCACCATCTTCAGGGAACATACCATCTTAGAAGACAAAGACAAGGTAGAGTGGTAAGAGCTCTAGTGACTCTCAAAGATGTCTGAGTGCCAGGGTCACTAGATTCCCAGGCTGCTCGCACCGCCTACCTGGAGCTCCTATCTTTGGCATGGCGCTCCAGATAATTCTGACACATATTCCCTTGGATAGGGTGTTTAGAAACATTGCTCGATGACAATAATAGCTAACGTATACTAGGCATGTTCCATGTGCTAGGCACTTCCTATTATTTCCTTGTAAGTGCCCTTGAAGGTAGGTATGATCGACAGAGTACTCGGGCGGTAGGGAGAGAGCTCTTGCCTCAGAGCTCATGGGTAAGGTTAGATATGACAGTTGCCAGGTACTTAGTGCCCATCACAAGGCAGCTGCTCAAGCAGCTGACAGATGGACAGAAGTTCAACTGCCTGAGATGTTCTCTCCTAACCCCCAACTCCCCTGTAAAGCAGGAGCAAATCTGAAAAATGAGCCCACGTGAGACACAAACATAGCTTGAGTGGGTGCAATGGCCTTTCTCTACTCATTTTCATTCAACAAACCTCTCTCTCAAATCTACACCTGCCCCACCCTACCCCACCCTCTCATGAACGACCCAAACTTGGGCTATGAGAAAACAAGCAATCAGAAACTTCATCTTACCACCACCCAATGTGCCTGTAGCTTTACCCTATATTCTGCCTTCCCAGTCCAACTTTTCCATTATTAATACTGATTCTATCCCCTTCTTGATTTCAAGGACTTTGCTCCTGCAAGAATTCCCCCACTCCTGTAACATGAAATTCTCCTCTTCCACTGATTCATTTTTCTTCAGCACACAAACAAGCTCTAGTATCTCCTATCTTAGATGGGGGAAAAAGACCTCCCTGGACTCTTCTCCAAACATTTCCATGTGTACCATTATTCTGACCCTCTTTATAGGAAGACTTAACTTAAATGGCTCCTGCTAATGCCACCGAGGGTCTCTATATTGCCAAATGCAGGGATCACTTACGGTTGACAATTGACAGGATAGGCTACTCCCTCCTCTATACCTTTTTTTTTTTTTTAAGGCTTCCTGTGAGACCCATCTCCTCTACTGGTTCCTCTTTAACATTTTGGAACCCCAGGGCTCAATCCTGCCCCTTCTCTGTCTACACTCTCTTCCTAAGTAATTTTTCATCCAGTCCCATGGCTTTAATTACCATCTTATATGCCATATTCCTCCCAATGTTCTTATATCCAACGGCCTATTCAGACATTTCCTGGACCCAAACCAAACTCCTGGTCTTCCCAAACTTGCTTTCCTACACTCTCCCACATCTTAATAAATAAATAACTCCATCTTTCCAATTGCTTGTATCAAAAACCAGCAGTCCTTTCCCTTACACTCTGTACCAAATCCATCAGCAAAATTGTCCCCTCTACCTTCCAAACATATCTAGAACTGAAGCACTTATCATCTTTACTTCTCCTTCTTCAATCCAAGCCTCTGTCACCATTCCAACAACCCCCTAATCTTTCTGCTTCTGCCTTTGCAGCCCCTTCCTCACTGCCCCATCCTTTATTCATCACAGCAGAATTCTTCAAATCACATTTCAATGTTCCTCTGCCCCAAACCTTCCTCTTTCATTCAAAATAAGAGCTCAAGTCCTTCACCAGGCCAACAGGCCCTATGGAATCTGGATCCATCCCCCATCACCACCCTGGGGCCTCTCCCACCCCTCTCAACCTGCACCCATTTGATCTAGCCATGCTGGCCTCCCGCTATTCTCTGACATCCAGATAAGCCCCACCTCAGGCCTTTCCACCTGTGTCCTCAACCTGAAGCACTCCTTACCTCACCTCCTTCAGTTCTTTGCAAAATGTCTTCTTCATGAGGCATTCTCTATCTACCCAATTAAAAAACACAGCTCCTCTCTACGAGCACTTTCTATGCTGAATTTCTCATCAAAGCCGTAACAATCGTCCAACACGCCATCTATTTTAATTATTTATTGCCCATCTACCAGTGTGAGCGCAACGAGGAAAGGGACTTTTGTCTGTTTTGTTCACCGGGAAGTCCCAGCACCTTAGAACCCAGTGTCTGATCTGATGCATTAACAGGCACTCAATAGGTATTTGTTAAAATCATGTTCCTGGTAATATAATACTGCCAAAAGGGAGTCCTCCACATCTCTAAAAATGGCATTCACCTGCCTCCTAACCAGTCTCTGAAGCATCCGTTCCTGCTCCGTACAATCCATTTTCCACTGTAGCAGAATCCTCTTTTAAAATAATGAAATCAGGGGCGCCTGGGTGGCTGGGTCCGTTCAGCATCTGACTTCGGCTCAGGTCATGATCTCGCAGTTTGTGAGTTCGAGCCCCGCGTCGGGCTCTGTGCTGACAGCTCAGAGCCTGGAGCCTGCTTCGGATTCTGTGTCTCCTCCTCTCTCTACCCCTCCCCTGCTCACACTCTGGTGTCTCTCTGTCTCTCAATAATAAATAAACGTTAAAAAAATTAAAAATAAAATAAAATAAAATAAAATAAAATAAAATAAAATAAAATAAAATAAAATAATGAAATCAGGAAGTTTCTTTACTCAGCTTCCCACCTCACAGTAAAAACCAAATTCCTTATTCCAGCGCATTTTGCAAACCCTTCACCCATTAGACCCAGCTCCGTTGGGTATTTCCTTTAGTTCTTTAAGCCGAACTGGATCCTGACTGAGGGCCTTGGCGCTCTCTGCCTGGAATGTTCATCCCCCATCTCTGCATGGCCAGTTCTTTCTTGCCGTTTAGAGATCGGTCTAAACGTCACCTCCTCAGAAAGGTCTCTCCTCTACCAATCACTGTCCTTTCATCCTTTTTAAATGTCAACACAGCGCTGATTACAGGCAGACTTTCTTTTTCATTGCCTTTGTCCCTCCACCTGGAATCTGAGCTCCCTAAGCGCAGGGCGCCCTCGTCAGACCGGCCGCATCCTCGGTGCCCAGCACAGTGGCCGCCCCACCGCACACAGTAGACGCTCAACAAGCCGCAAACAAACGCATCTCGTACGGGCTCCCTCGAGTCCCACCCGCAGGCCCTGCCTCCCCGCCTCCCCCGCCCCCTCCCGGGATGCGACCCTCGGTGGGCGAGCCTCTCCGCCGCCCGGCGCGCGGCCCCCCGCATCCCGCCTACCTGTCGGCCAACTCCAGCACCTCGTGCACGCTGCCCGTGCTGACGCGGATGCGCCCGGTGTACATGTATTCGATAACGGCTTCCACCGTGTCGGGCTCGGGCCCGGGCTCCGAGCTCCACTTGCGCATCTCCACCCTGCCCGAGCGGGACTCCGAGAACTGGCCCGAGAGCAGGGGCGTGAAGTATTCGGTGGCGGCGGCCAGCACCGAGCGGTGGGCCCGGAACTCTCGGCCGCCCGCGCCGCCGAAGCACAAGGTAATGTCGCAGAAGAGGCCTTGGCGCCGCTGCTCGTTCTGCCTCCACGACAGCTCCGAGCAGTGAGAGCTGCACTCGAAATCCTCGGCCTCCGGGCCCGGATCGCCCCCGCTCGCTTCCATTGTAGATATGCCGGGCCCGGACCCGAAGTCCACCGTGCCGCTGCCTCGGACTTCGGCGGCCAGCCCTGCCGATCCGGCGGCGGCCGTCTCCATGCTCTCCATCTCCAGCACCTGAAGAGATGCGGCCGCTGCCGCCGCCGCCGCCGCCGCCACCGCCGCCGCCGCCATCTTGACGCCGCCGCGCCCGACCTCCGCAGTCTCGGAACGATTCAGCCGTTCTGGTGCGACACAGAGGAATTCTGGGAATAAATAGTGGGCGCAGGGCGGAGCTGGGCGCGGCTAGTGTGCGCACGCGCGGCCGCTCCCGCCCGGAGCCGCGCCACGGTGGAGAGAGCTGGAGAGAGCTGGAGAGGGCTGGGTAGGGCTGCCCCCCCCGCCATCCCCGCCGACCTCCCTCCCACGTGTCGGGTCTCCTTCCCGTCAGAGTGGCACGCTCTTCGTGGTCATTTTGTAGGACAAAAGCCACCCTGGCCCGTCACCCATTGTTAGTGTCTCGGGTGGCGACAGTGGATTTTTCAAGATTTAAAATGGCTTTGGAGTAAACATGAAAAAAAAACTTGAGCCCGAGCCCCCGCTCAGTGGACGAGGGCGAGCAAGTTACTCAGTATCTCGGAACCAATTCATCTTCTACAAATTGGATAGTATCTGTTAGAACGCTTAGGGATGCTTGTGTTTTACGTAATGTTTGGTCCGTAGTTACTGTTGCAAACATACTTGTTTAAAAGATGAATAAAAGTCACTTTGGGGTTTTATTAAGCAAGGGAGTGGCTCCATTAGATGCATGCTTTAAAATATCATTGGTGGCTGAAGAAATAATGAAAAAGTGGAAGTAGGGGCATTAGTTAGCATATAGATAGATCAGAGGGATAATGAAAGGCTGAATCCATAAGATGGGACAACCAGAGAAGTGGAAGAGAGGAGGGCTCTTGAGCTTTTGGCTTAAGCATCCGGGTTACAGCTTTGTTCCTATTTACTGAAAATGGAGAGGTACCGATTCAAGGGAGAAGACAGGGTTGTTTTTTTGTTTTTTTCCCAACATTTTTAAGAAGTTTATTTTTTTAGTAATCTCTACACCCAACATGGGGCTCGAACCCACGAACCCAAGATCCAGTTGCATGCTCCACCTACTGAGCCAGCCAGGGCCCCCCTGAGCAGGGAGGTTGAAGCTACTGTTTTGATGAGTTCTGTGTGTGTGTAGAGATGGATGAACATTTTTAAAATGACATGTAGTGAAACAATTAGCACCGTTCAAAGAAATGCAGAGGAAAGGATATGGATGGCATGAGACAGTAGTGTGTCTTTATTGTTACTATATAGTTTATTGAAACCAAACTGATAATACAGAGAAGAGACTGAGCTGGCAGCTGCCAGAATCTTGCTGGATTATAGATGCAAACTGGCTGGAGACGAGTCCTTGAACCCACACTTCATTAGCAGACTGATAAATCAGTTGCATAAATACAGAGGACATAGAACACGAAACATTTCACAGCTTTTTTTTGCTTTGCGTTTCCATTTTAAACATATGTATGTTACAACTTTACATTTTAAATTATTACTCCACATGTTTTGTGACAATGGCTAAGGATGCAACGGTCCCATCCCCCTGACATAAACAGAGTTTGGTCTGCAACATAGAACATTACAGTGAGATACCAAACAAACCCTTAACACATAACATACAAAAAGATCTTTAAAAATCAGATTAACACAATGTTCTTCAGGTTATATGAGGAGGAAAGGAAAGTGGGAAAATAAGACATTAGGGATGCTTTAAACTGACAGTACCTTGAGGTCTTAAAAGTTTCATTCTCTTCCTCCAAGGGAAAAAAATTTTAACTAAAGGAAAAAAGAAAGCAACGTCATAACACCCTACAATGAGGAACACTATCCTTACAGTGCTTAGATGCTTCCATATAATAAATACAGCAGGTAGCAGAGCAAAGGTCACAAGTATTGGCTTGGTTTTTATTTCTATGCTTATAAAAAAAGTACTAAGCTTCCTGGTGTGGAATGAACAGTGTTAGCCTGTGGGTGTTTCATCAGTGCCTGTACACCAGCAGCTGTTTACATTCCAGGCCCGTTTTCTAGCAAGCTCCAGTGCCAGCCGTGTGCACGCTACTTCCCAGGGGATGAGTTCTTGTCTTCACTTCACTGACATATGGTTCCGGGCTCAGTTACATGCTCATGTGTTCCGGAAGAACATATGAAATATCATCCCAAGGGTGACGATACAGCCCCTGCTTCAGCCTCTTCTGATCGAGATAGTGTCCTGAAATGGGGCAAAGTCATCTTTTTGTTAAGAGTTGGTGAGTAGTCGGGGGCGCCAGGGTGGCTCAGTTGCTTAGGCCTCCAACTTCGGCTCAGGTCGTGATCTCGCGGTTCCTGAGTTCGAGCCCCACGTCAGGCTCTGTGCTGACCGCTTGGAGCCTGGAGCCTGCTTCAGATTCTGTGTCTCCCTCTCTCTCTCTGCCCCTCCCCTGCCCTCACTCTGTCTCTCTCTCTTTCTCTCTCTCTCTTGCAAAAATAAACAAACAAAAAGAGAGTTGGTGAGAGATCTGCTAAAAGTTTGGCGAGGGGGAGAAGATGAGGACAGAAAATCTAATACAAAAAAAATGAGGAAGTAAATCCAGATCCAACACATAAGCGGATACCAGCCTGGCTAAAAGGCAACTGTGGGATTTCATTCTGTTTTCCTGGACTAGCAATCAGCCATTTCCAAGAACAAAGGAACCATGGAATGAATATAAAGGGGGAAGTTAAAGTAAGAAAGGAAGGATTAGAAACGATGATGAAGATCATGTGACATCTTTCTAGTAGAAACTTGCCACCCAGGTGTTACAGCAGAACCATGGTGGGGGAGGGGCTGGGGCGGGGACCAAACCAAACTCTTAATAACAACAACTACCAACTCACCAATGAAGCCCATACTCCTTCCCAGCACAAAGATGCCATTGAGGGCTCCAATGTCAATATATTCATCAGCTTCCTCCCTGCAAACACACAATCAACCTGTGGTTTTAAAACGGCTCACATGACACCCCCTCCTCCCCACAGACAGTACGACTTCTGCCCAGGAACGAGAAAGTAGATCTCTTTGGTATCAAAGGAGAAAAAGGGTGCTCTGGGTGGTAGGACTACAGACAATTTTTGTTTTCTTCTTTATACCTCTCCATACTTTCTAAATCCTCTGTAATGAGCATGTATTGCTTTCAGAACTGGAAGGAAAGAAACCGCAAGCAAGCATCAATAAATGTAAAGAAGAAGAAAATGGGTGGCTTAATCGAAGTGTCCAACTTCAGCTCATGTCATGATCTCAGTTTGTGAGTTTGAGTCACACATCAGGCTCTGCTTGGAGTGTTGTCTCCTTCTCTCTCTCTCTCTCTCTCTCTCTCTGCCTCTGTCCAACACGCGCAATGTCTGTCCATCTCTTATTTATTTAAATCAATCAATCAATGAATCAATCAATCAATAAAGTAGAAGAAAATGACCACAGAGCTCACCGAGTGAAGGACCCACAGTTTCTAAGCATGTCTACAAAGGCAACTCCGATGAAACCGTCTACGTTCAGGATAAGATTTGGTTTCTGGGAAGGCAAAAAATTCAAAGCACTTATCATTTCTCATTTTTTCTTTGTAATTTTCCACAATTACTACTAGTAATAGAACTACAAATTCTGACCACAATTTAAAAACCTCCCACCAAAACATCATAGCTGGTTAGGAAAGAAAGAGTCAGTTCAATTCCAAATGTCTAGCAAAGGATCCAACACCTAGTTGACAGTATGTATTTGTTGAACTTAGTAGTACAACAGAAATAAAATTTCCCAGAACACCAGATTTGATTTTGGCTGCACAATCAGAAGCTAGGCTGGCTCTTGTTTTCCCCAAGAAATTCACCCACAACAATGAATTGGGAATTAGGGATATTTTCTCTTTTACCTTCGAGGTGGTAATCTTCTCGACTTCCAGCGCATAGTCAAGCAGGGGGGTGGCAGGGAAGTGCTGTTTGACATAATCTTTGAGGATCTGCACTCGCATGTCTGGGTTGTTTATCTAGAAAGTGACCCAAAGTTACAGAGGAACCCACCCTGACACTGCCATTAAGAGACCTGTTGGGGGCGCCTGGGTGGCTCAGTCAGTTAAGCGTCCCACTCTTGGTTTCAGGTCGTGATCTCGCTCAGGTCGTGATCTCACGGATCATGGGTTCAAGCCCCGCACTGGGCTCCGCACTGACAGTGCAGAGCCTGCTTCAGATTCTCGCTCTCTCTCTCTCTCTCTCTCTGCTCCTCCCACACACTCTCTCAAAATAAATAAATAAACTTAAAAAAAAAAAAAAGACATGTTTGTGCTCCTGCCACAGACGGACACAAATGTTTATATTTTATCCAGGAGGTGTGTTTTAGGGACCTGATCCATGTGTCTTGATTCCATGCAGCACAGATTATGACCCTGCTGTAGGGCTTAAGGTTTCTAAAGTCCTCTTGAATCTCACTTGAGCCTCAAAACAAACTGTAGGTTCTCCCTTTTGTGTTACAGACAAGGAACTGAGACCTGGAGATGTTAACTGAGTTCAACAACAGGCCTTGGTTTAAGCAGCAGGGGGCTTGGGGCTCACCTACTCTCCGACCAAAAGTCTTAGGTTCTAGCCACGAACCATGCTGCCCAAGAGTTCAGTGGCCCTGGCCTCCTCCAGCTGTAACAAAGTTCTACAGAGTTCTTAGTTTTTAGACTGGCAAGCACTTGTTGGCGTGGGGCAGCAAAGCACCCTTGAAATCTCAAGAAAAGCTCTGTGCCTGCACCATCTGCTAAGAAACCCACACTAAACCATAATCGGTCAGTGGGGCAGGGAAGTGGTTCAGATGCCAGCCAACTCCCAACACCCAGTTCCCAGCAGATAGCACTGCTCCAGTCCACGGCACAGGGCCTCTTTCAGACAGAACATCACACTTATACTGCCATGCTCAGGCTTCTACGTTCCTTCCTTTCTGGAGTCCATACTGACGTGGTTCTAATGGAAAGCTGTTTAAAGGCATTCTGCATTATAATGGAAAAACAGCTGCCTGGTCTTTGACATCTGTCAACACAGCCAAAGCTTTGCACATTGAGAGTCAAGGGCCTGGGTGTTCCCCACTAAAATAATGCCTCCACCCGCATGCAGGTCAGTCCTTAAGGAGAGCCACGACTTACCGATTTCACTCGGTGACCAATGCCCATAATCAGCTTTCCTTCCTTCTTCATCTTGTTCACAAACTCCATGGGGATAATGCCGCTGTCAAAGGCTTTGCTGAACATCTTGGCGGCTGCATCCAGGGCACCCCCAAACCGGTCCCCCTGCAGGATAAGCAAGTCCACATGCCCTGAGCTGGAAGACACTCCCTCAGCTTCGAAGACAAATCCAGCATGCCCTGAACCGCCCCAGCACGGGGTTTTACACTCTGAGGCTCCTTCTAGGACCCTGTGACAGCCAAGTGCACGTCAGCATAACCATGTGTCCCCTGCGGATCTCATCTCCCAGGAGGCCAGTACTCACAATAGTGAGCAGCCCCGAGGTGAGGCTGGAAACCAGGTCCTTCCCAGCCCGAGCACAGATGATGGTGTTGTGAGCCCCAGACACGGCTGGCCCATGATCCGCCGTCACCATCAGGCACATCTCAATGAACTGGCAGGCATACTTGGGCAACCTAGAGGGGGAGGAAAGGGGCACTAAGACGAGGGTTGGAACAGAGGCGAGCCACTGAACAGGAGCTACGCTGACCCACAAAGCCAAGCACCTGCTGGCTCCCATGTCTACTACTATATCAAGCAACTCTAGAGGCAAAAACCTCCAATTCTTGAGCAGCTCCTAACTTACTGATAGCAAATACTGCCTTTCTAAAAAAAAATTTTTTTTTTTTAACATTTATTTATTTTTGAGACAGAGAGAAACAGAGCATGAACAGGGGACGGGCAGAAAGAGAGGGAGACACAGAATCTGAAACAGGCTCCAGGCTCTGAGCTGTCAGCACAGAGCCCGACGCGGGGCTCGAATTCACGGACTGTGAGATCATGACCTGAGCCGAAGTCAGACACTCAACCGACCAAGCCACCCAGGCGCCCCAGCAAATACTGCTTTTAATACAGAGTTAGCCACTGGGGGTTGACAATCTCTTCTTTAGACAATGGCTTCCAGCATGAGTCGTTGCAACAGAATTTAACCTGTACTTGTGACTTCCTTCTACGTGCCATACGGAGAAGTGAGACTCCTGTCCCTTTCCCAGTGTAGGAAGCCCCAGGTCTCCTGCAGTGTTCAACCTCTCAACTGATGATTAGGAACGAAGTCTGGGGGCGCCTGGGTGGCTCAGTTGGTTAAGTGTCCGACTTTGGCTCAAGTCATGATCTTATAATTCATGGGTTCGAGCCCCACGTCGGGCTCTGCACTGACAGCTCAGAGCCTGAAGCCTGCTTTCTGTGTCTCTGTCTCTGCCCCTCCCCCCCCCCAAATGAAGAAACACTTAAAAATTAAAAAAAAAATGAAGTCTGGAGATATAGGGATGCAAGAACAGACAGGGAAATCTGCAGAGGTGTTACAACGCCATGAACTTCTCCCAGGAAGGGCCCAAAACTGGGCCAAGAACTATCTCTGCAGCTGAGGGCATGACACAAACCAAGACATTGGGCAGAGCCCAAGGCCACCCCAAGCCAGGGCTCTGTGAATTAGGTATTATTCACTGGCCCCCTTGCCCAGCTGTCAGTCCCAGGGGAGGGCTATGTTTGGCAATTGCAGAGAAACCAATATATTCTAACACTCAGGCTGATAAGAGAGACAACCTAATATAAGGTACTTCATGCCTGTTTAGCAACTCTATCAGGCCTGCACTCTGAGCTACCAGACCCATCCAGACCTCTCTCAAGAGGCCTACATTTACTCTTATTTCTTTAAGAGCACCAAGGACAGGGGCTGATCCAAGATTCCTGATGAGGTCACTGCTTTCTACATAGTTGAGACTGGCCTTTCTGTCTTTGGAAGACCTAGGAACAGCCAGTATCTCTTCTGGCCTTGCAATTGATCTGTGGCCATAAAGATTAGTCCTGGACGTATTCCCCAAGGCTACCCACCCCCCACTCCCTTTTCAGGGGAAAATCCTTAATTCTGAGTCAAAGATGGCAGTGTCCAGCCATCTTCTGACCTCCATGCCTCACCTTCTCTGGAACCAGAGGAGGCCGAGGACCCCGCCAATGCCCATCTCTTCCTTGAAGACCTCGGTGATGGGCATGCCCGCGTAGATGAGCTCCTGTCCTCGCTCGTCACAGATGCTGGTCATGAATGAGGCAGGTTTGCGGATCAAGCCCAGCTCCTGAGCAAAGATGGGGGCAGGGGGAAGCAGCACGATATGACCACAGAGATTCTTCCAGAACTGCCTCACTGTCTGCACTGCCAGAACCAAAGTGTTCCAGGTACCGACGCTCAAACTCCTCCCAAGAAAGAAGCACAAAAACCCTCTCGTTGTATCATTTCAGTCATAGAATATAGGAGTACCATGCGTGATTTCCACCCACAGGTTCATTTTCGCCTCACAAAGATGTCCCAGCAGAAGCCAACCCAAACTCACCCGGCTTAGAAATGCAAGAATGAATCTGAAGGGAAATTTTTCTAGCACTCCACGTTCAGCTGCCAAGCCCCCACCTAAACGTAATGAGCAGGGGGCTGTGCAAATAGGGGATTCCCTCAAGATGTCCTTCACCTGGGGGAAGGGACTGAGCTGAACTTCCAGCTTCCAGAGTTGGGGTACCATGGGGACATCGTTGCCAACTCTGCATAAGCCCATTTCTCCAATTATCCCTGATCAATTTTCATTGTAAAATGCCTTTCTGCCTTAGTGTTTGTCAGTTTAAGGGCCATCTGTCTGGCCTTTCTCCACTTTATCTATATATAGACACATGGAGAATACATAAAGTGTTTTTGTGTACATAGGTTTTTCATAATCGTGATATACTATCTCATAATACTCCATTTACTGAATGAATTTGAGCTCCATAAATGTAGGCACATACATAGATCTGGTTCATTCCTTTTAACTGCTGTATGATATCCTATCCTATGGCAAAACCACAAGTTAGCCGTTCTTCCGCTGATAACCATCAGGTGGAAAAATCTTGAACACATTTCTGTGAATGTGCGAGCACTTCCCTGAAATAGCTTTCTAGATAGGAATTACACCATCAGGTGTGAGCACTTTTCTTTTCTTTTTTCTTTTCTTTTCTTTTTCCTTTTCTTTTTTTAGTAATCTCTACCCTAACCCAGGGCTTGAACTCACAAGTATCAGGTCAAGAGTCGCACACTCCACCAACAGACACAGCCAGGCACCCCAGGTGCCAGCGCTCTGAAACCTGATATTACCCAATGGCCTTTCAGAAAGGGTGGTGCCAAGTTCCACACCCACCTTCAAGGAACAAACGCACAAAGTTCCTCACACCCATACAAACACAACATATTATCAAAGAACTGTTTTCTTTGTTGACCTCAAAAGGGGAAAACTGGTATCACAGCTTTTACTTTGGCACCTTCTTATAATGAGTGAGACTGAGCATTTTTTCAGGTTGAAAGGCCATTTCCTACCCATTTTTGTAGTGGTCTTTTAAAAACTGATTTCAGGGGCACTTGAGTGGCTAAGTTGGTTAAGCGTCCAAACATCAGCTCAGGTCACGATCTCCGTTTGTGAGTTTGAGCCCCACATTGGGTTTGCTGCCGTCAGCACAGGGCCCGCTTTGGATCTTCTGCTCCCTTCTGTCCCTCCCCGTTCCTGCCCCTGCTCTCTTTCAAAAATAAATAAAACATTGGGGTGCCTGGGTGGCTCAGTTGGTTAAGCATCCAACTTCGGCTCAGGTCATGATCTCACAGTTTGTGAGTTCGAGCCCCGCGTCGGGCTCTGTGCTGACGGCTCAGAGCCTGGAGCCTGCTTCGGATTCTGTGTCTCCCTCTCTCTCTGCCCCTCCCCACTCATGGTCTGTCTCTCTGTCTTTTTTTTAATTTTTTTTTTTTTGTTAACGTTTATTTATTTTTGAGACAGAGACAGAGCATGAACGGGGGAGGGTCAGAGAGAGAGGGAGACACAGAATCGGAAGCAGGCTCCAGGCTCTGAGCCATCAGCCCAGAGCCAGACGCGGGGCTCGAACTCACGGACCGTGAGATCGTGACCTGAGCTGAAGTCGGACGCTTAACCGACTGAGCCACCCAGGTGCCCCTGTCTCTCTGTCTTAAAAATAAATAAAACATTTTTTAAAAATAAATAAATAAAACATTAAAAATAAATAAATAAACAAATAAAAACTGATCTGATCTCAGAGAGTTCTCGTGTACTTCGAACATTAGCTCTTCATCTCTGCCGCTTAGACAAGCAGGCAGAGTAGACACTCTACTTCACCCAGAAACCCCTCAGCAAGTACAAACAACTCTAGGGGGCGTTGTCTGTCCTCAGCCCCCATTTCCAACCAGGCCACAAGGCTGTGGGACATACATGCTGCCCTTCGCCCTCTTGGGCCCTGTATCTGTTTTACCCGTTGGTCAGAAAGGGCCAGCTCACAAGCTCCAGGACACAAGGAGGGTCTGGAATCAAAGAATACTTGCTGTGGGTTTTTTCTAATCTATGCCCTTGGAGTAGAGCTGCCGTCGGGGGCATGGTTTGGAGGCCAGAGCAGTGATTACAGGGTTGCCCCCAGCTAGTAGGGCAGGGCCTGGTTTCCAGGGACTGCAGCCAAATCAACAGGAAACCCACCCCTCAGCGTCACCTACCCTGGCCCAGGAGTAGTCCATTGGCACCGTTGGAGGCGGCACCTCCTGAGCAGGTACGATAACTCCTTTGGCCACAAGATCTTCGTACACAGACCTGAGAGGCGGGGGAAGGGAAGGAGAGAAGACATCCATGTGCATTTTACGCTTCTGGGCTCTTCTAAGCCATCCTAGGAACGTTGCTCCATCTAACCCCAAAACTCCAGGTTTCCTAGTTTTGTAGCCCCTCCTGGCAATGCCCTACACCAGGTGGATTCCTACAGACCAAATGAAAACAGGTTCTGGCCAAGACTCTCCCCCACCCCCCCACCCAACCCCATGGGGCTTTATAGAAAGCTGAATCTGGAGGCCAAGGAAGGACAGAGGGGAGGAAGGAGAAGACACAATGGGTAGCCATTGTTTATCAATCGATTAGGGCTGACACTTTCTAAATGTTTCTATGCTCATCTCTTATTTAAGGGACAGCTAAGTAGGTAGGCTCAGAAAGCGAACATGTTTTAATAGCAGTCTGAATGGCCTGTAACTGCTGTGCCTACAAACAAAACAAAAACCAAAAAGAGGGTAAAGATTTCAGACTATCTCAACAGTTACACTCCACACCTAACACCTCTAACACTCCAGCACGCTGACACACTGTCACCTCTGTGTCACAGCAGCTGCTATCCTGGGGGGGGGGGGGGGGGGGCAAGGGGGAAGGGGGTGTTCTGGAAAGGGAACCGGAGGCTGGTGTCCTCCCCATGGTCCACTCACTGGATGATTTCTCCCAGTTCATCGAAGCTTGGGGGCACAAACACCCCTGCCTCCTTCAAAGCCTGGTTCTTGGCTACTGCAGTTTCAGAAGCCTGGTTGGCACAAGCTCCGGCATGGCCAAACTGTACCTGGAAGGCAACAGGGAGCAGCTTTTACCCAGCTTGTGAATCCCTCCGGGGAAAGGCCACAAAGGCTCCGGAATGTCGGTACCGATTACAGGCCGGACCTTGTTAAACACTCTATAGTGAATCACCTCATTCAAGCCTCACACAGGCTCACTCAACAGGGACGCCAAATAACGCTCGATTTACAGAAGAGGAAACTGAGGCACCAAGAAGTTCAGGAGCTTACTGAGGGTCACACCGCTGGTGTGTATCGGAGCCAGAACACAAAGCCTGGCGGCCCAACTCCACAAACACCTGCACTCAGCTCCCCCTGCCCCCCTGGCAGCGGTTGAGGGGGAGGATGGAGAACGGCTGGTAGTTGTGAACCACTGTGAGAAGTGAAGGCGCAGGCTGGCAACCACAGTTGAGCTGATCCTCACAAACAGGATCTGATTGTCCTGCACATACTTTGTATAAAATAAGTCCAATAAAAATAAAAATTCTCACGTAAAAGTACAAATTCCTAGCTTTTTTTTTTTTTTAAAGTTAATTTTTTTTTTTTTACGTTTATTTATTTTTGGGACAGAGAGAGACAGAGCATGAACAGGGGAGGGGCAGAGAGAGGGAGACACAGAATCGGAAGCAGGATCCAGGCTCTGAGCCATCAGCCCAGAGCCTGACGCGGGGCTCGAACTCACGGACCGCGAGATCGTGACCTGAGCTAAAGTTGGGCTCTTAACCGACTGAGCCACCCAGGCGCCCCCTAGCTTCTTTTTAAAAAGTCACATTGTGGAGGGGCACCTGGGTGGCTCAGTCAGTTAAGCATCTGGCTTCAGCTCAGGTCATGATCTCACGGTTCATGAGTTCAAGCCCCGGTTCATGAGTTCAAGCCCCGTGTTGGGCTCTGTGCCAGCTTGGAGCTTGGAGCCTGCTTCAGATTCTGTGTCTCCCTCTCTCTCTGCCCCTCCCCTGCTAGAGCTCTGTCTCTCTCTCAAAAATAAACAAACATTTAAAAAAATATATTAAAAAGTTTTTTTTCTAAGTCAGATTGTGGGGCGCCTAGCTGGCTTAATCCATGGACCATGCCATTCTTGATCTTGGGGTCATGAGTTCAAGGCCCATGATGGGGGCAGAGTACTTAAAAAATAAAATGGTTTTTAAAAATATAAATAAATAAATAACTAGTCAGATCGTGCACCACCAGGTCTATATTCCCATAGGGCAAACAATCGGCTGGAGCCGATAAGCAATGCCCCCTTCTGCCTGAGCGCACAGTGAGGTAAACTCTAAGCCCAAGGGCACAGGGGGTGACTGGCTACGGGAAGGGAGCAACAGGGAAGAGAAAACCAACGCGAAGAGCTAAGTAATTGTGTCTTTGACCACGCAATGGGGAAAATGAGGTAACGACATGAGATGTACTACAAAGCCCCAGTCAGGGTGGGGGGAGGCAGGTAATCATAAAAATACTTAATCTGTTTGAATAACTACATCCACTCACTCTTCTATGTGCTTTACTCGCTTCATCTTTCGGTAGCTACGGCTACTTCCAATAAGAAAAGAAACAAAAGTGGTAAATAAAAGGTAAAGTAACCTGCCCAAGGCCACACAGGTAGGATATGGTAGCATCTGAAGTCAGGCAATATGGCCTCTCCCAGTGCTCTTACCCACTAGGCATAACAAAAGGGGCCTTAAGTGTTGAAAATCACTTCTGAACTACAGCTCTGGTTAGCAACACCCAACCCAAAAACGTATGCTTTAAATCGTAGGCTCCCAATGCATTCTTTATAGGACTGAACCTGCATGGTGGAAGGGGTGGGAAGGAAAAGAGATTCTATATGCAAACAAATAGAAAATGCTGAGTTCAAGGAAGTTCAATAGGTTTAATTCTGAGATTCCTCAAAGCTAAAATCAAAGTTTTAAAAAGGGAGATTACACTACATATTCATAATTTATAGAAGCTCCCCTTTCTGGTTGGTTTTTGTTTTGAGGACCACTGCTACTGGACCGGTGTTCTATGGAACACAGTTCTGAAAAGTGCCACCTCGCCAATACCCCTGGTCTCTACTCCCATTGCCCAGTTCTGAATTCTGTCTTCCTGAGGAGCGACTCTGCTTGCCAACATGTGGAGATTTTGTTGTATACCTATCTTACCTCCTCTACAGGGCAGAAAGTTCTGCAAGGTCATGTGACCTGTTTAAGAAATCAAAAATCACTCATTAGCTGGGTAGTCACTGTACTATACTCCATTTGTATAGGCCTGAAATTTTGTAATGTTTTAAAAAATTAATTGAGGGATGCCTGGATGGCTTAGTCCATTAAGCATCTGACTCTTGATTTTGGCTCAGGTCACAATCTCACAGTTTGTGAGTTCGAACCCCACAGAGGGCCCTGCACTGGCAGTGCAGAGCCTGCTTGGGCATTCTCTCTCTGCACCTCCCCAGCTTTTACTCACATGTGCTCTCTCTCTCTTAAAATTAACTTTTAAAAAATTAATGGAAAGAGGCGCCTGGGTGGCTCAGTCGGTTAAGCGTCCAACTTTCGCTTAGGTCATGATCTTGCGGTTTGTGAGTTCGAGCCCCACGTCAGGCTCTGTGCTGACAGCTCAGAGCCTGGAGCCTGCTTCGGATTCCGCGTCTCCCTCTCTCTCTGCCCCTCCCCTGCTCATGTTGTCTCTCTCTGTCTCAAAAATAAATAAAACATTAAAAAAAAAATTAATGGAAAAACAAAAATAAAACACCTTGAGGACCTGTCCTATCCCTGGGGTGATGAGCAGTGCCCAGCCAGAAACAGAAGAGTTAGGTCCTTGACCTCTTGGGGGTGTCCTCAGCATAGTAGGGGTAGGGAGGTGAAGGGCTGGTAATGGAGAGCTGGTTAAGAGAAACAATGCAGGGGGAGGAAGGAATTACTTTTGGCTGCTGAGGTGGAGAGGAAAACAGTCCAGAAGGATCATGAAGAGCTTCATGGAATAGGTGAATTAAAGAATGGAAACAAGTATCTGCTAAAACCTGCATGTGCCAGACCTTTCCAATTACTTTCTTTTAAAAAAAAAATTTTTTTTTTTACATTTTATTTATTTTTGGGAGAGAGAGAGAGAGAGAGAGAGAGAGAGAGAACGAGAACAAGTAGGGAAGGGGCAGAGAGAAGGAGACACAGAATCTGAAGCAGGCTCCAGGCTCTGAGCTGTCAGCACAGAGCCCGATGCGGGGCTTGAACCCATGAACCGTGAGATCACGACCTGAGCCAAAGTCAGTTGCTTAACCGACTGAGCCACCCAGGCGCCCCTCAATTACTTTCTTACGTAAGCCACACAACAACCCAGAATCAGCCCCATTTTACACCTCGAGAAACTGAGGCACGGAGAGGCCAAATGACCTGCCCTGGTCACACAGATCCACCTAGAGCTGATTCTAGCCTGTGAGAGTAGAGGTCACGTCTGAAAGACAGGCATGATTCTATGACCTGCCCCTTTCCTCTTATTTACTTGGGAAGAAAAAAAAAAAAAACTCGCACCATTAATACTTGATGTAACATATTCTTTCTATACCAACACATCAAGATCTACCTCATTCTTCTCCTGCCTGCCTGGGTTTCTATCACATGGCTGGCGCCAGGATGACATACCCTCTCCTGGCCAGCAGCATTCAGGCCGTTCCGCTTTCTGCCCTTACAACATTGCGAGTATCCTTGCACGCATGCTGAAATATTTTTGCATGCAGACCCCGACGGTAAATCTGCAGGAACGGAACCGCTGGTTTGAAGGAGAGGAGCATTTTGCAACTACACAAATACTGCCCCTGTGACGTGGGTATGGAATATCAGAGGGGAAGGCAGGCATTCCAGGGAGAAAGAGCAGGGTGACAGGCTTACTGGCAGGAAGGGTGGAGGGCTTCAGCGTAGGGATTATCACTGTTGCAGGAAGCCCTCTGGCCAACTATTATCTTCATCTGCACACAGCACTTATGGCCTCACACTCAGAGCCTGCCCAACTATTGATCACTCATCAAGGACAAGTGTTCGTTTCCTCGGTTTTGTCATCACTGGATGGGCCATCTTCCCGACAGAGGGTCCTGTGAGCTGGAGTACTGGGGCCGCAGCCTGGATTGCCATACTCAGCAGGAGCCAGGCGACCCGGGAGCATTTCTGTTGGATGCCGGTGACGAGCTGCACTCACTTTATGCCTCCGGGCACTTTCACGTACAGCCTCTCCCCACGCCCTGCCCCAGCAATGCGTCTGGGGTGCGTGCTCTCCCTCCTCTGTGTCCCTTTCGCTCAGCAAACTCCTTCTCAGTCCAAACGTTACCTTCCCTGTGAAGCCATCTCAACTCCTCCAGACAGAAGTGTGCCCCACGCCAAGCAGGGACTCAGAGACTTGTTCTGGCCTTAATCTGTTGACAACTGCCTCCCCCAACTGGAATTAACCTCCTAGAGAGCAGGACCCTGACCAGACCTTGCAGTAACCAAGCAAATAAATATGTTCATTGCAGGAACCAGCTGCTTAATGAGAGGACCACACGGTTCACCTCGAATGCCCCTCTTCGGCCTTCCTGTCCAGGAGTGACCTGTCCTGGCCGTACCTCAGAGGAGAACATGGTGGCACAGGTCCCAATGCACCAGCAGACCACGGGCTTGGTGATGCGGCCCTCCTTGATGCCCCGGCAGATCTTATATTCCTCAGTGCCCCCGATCTGCCAAGGAACAAAAAAAAGCCCATTAGTTAGTGGAACCCATCCAGAGTTGCTGTGGGCAGCACCACAGCAGGAAAATCTGTTCCAAATCAGGCAGGGCTCAGAGGCACCAAGAGTCCTAACTGACAACTTGGCTAGAAAATGAAGAGGGGCGCCTGGGTGGCGCAGTCGGTTGGGCGTCCGACTTCGGCCAGGTCATGATCTCGCGGTCCGTGAGTTCGAGCCCCGCGTCGGGCTCTGGGCCGATGGCTCGGAGCCTGGAGCCTGTTTCGGATTCTGTGTCTCCCTCTCTCTCTGCCCCTCCCCCGTTCATGCTCTGTCTCTCTCTGTCCCAAAGATAAATGAAGAATGTTGAAAAAAAAATTTAAAAAAAAAAAAAAAAAAAAGAAAATGAAGAGACACTGGCTTTGGTCAAATAATAGCCTGGAAAATTGAGATGGGGTGCAAGGAAGAGTTGTGAAAGGGCAGTGGGTACCCTCTGAAGTCCCTGATCTAACCAGAATCTAATCTGATTGGATCTGACCTGCTCAGAGGCACAGGCAAGGACAGAGGTCCTAGGACTCTCTCAAACTAAAAAAGTACACTTCTGGGACACCTGAGTGGCTCAGTCGGTTCAGCATCCGACTCAGGTGGTTCAGGTCATGATCTCACAGTTCAGGAGTTCGAGCCCCATGTCGACTCTGTACTGACAGCTCAGAGCCTACAGCCTGCTTTAGATTCTGTCTCCCTCTCCCGCACCCCCCCACCATGGTGCTCCATCTCTCTCTCTCTCTCTCTCTCCCTCTCTCGCTCTCTCTCTCTCTCTCTCTCAAAAATAAACATAAAAAAGCAAACAAAAAAAAGTACACTTCTTTTTTTTTTTTTTCAACTTTTTTTTTTTTTTTTTTTTTTATTTATTTTTGGGACAGAGAGAGACAGAGCATGAACGGGGGAGGGGCAGAGAGAGAGGGAGACACAGAATCGGAAACAGGCTCCAGGCTCTGAGCCATCAGCCCAGAGCCCGACGCGGGGCTCGAACTCATGGACCGCGAGATCGTGACCTGGCTGAAGTCGGACGCTTAACCGACTGCGCCACCCAGGCGCCCCAAAAAAAAGTACACTTCTTACTCCAGCTATGCACTTCCCAAGAGACCAAGGCCAGCCAAAAGTTTCTTCTTTATGTTTTTATGTATTAAAAAAAAATTTTTTTTATGTTTATTTTTGAGAAAGAGAGAGAGGCTGGAGGAGGAGTAGAGTGAGGGAGACAGAGGATCTGAAGCAGACTCTGCATTGACAGCACAGAGCCTGATGCGGGGCTCGAACCCACAAACCCACAAACCGTGAGATCATGACCTGAGCCGAAGTCGGATGCCTAACCGACTGAGCCACCCAGGCACCCCCTATTGGCACTAAAATGTCTTGTGACACCAAGAAGCAAGAGCTTTTTCAGTGTTAACAGTGACAACCTCTAAGCCCCAGAGTGTAGGCAGGGAGCGGAATTACCAGGGACCGTCACTTTACGTTATATATAACCAGGGGTGCCTGGGTGGCTCAGTTAAGCATCTGACTCTTGGTTTTGGCTCAATTAGTGATCTCACAGTCATGAGTTTGGGCCACACATCAAGTTGTGCTCACAGCATGGAGCCTGCTTCAGATCTTCTGTCTGTCTGTCTGTCTCTCTCTCTGTCCCTCCCCTGCGTGTGCATGTACTCTCTCTCTCAGATATAAATAAATGTTGAAAAAAAAAATTAAAAATCAATCAAACAAACAAAAAACAGGGGCTCAGGTCATGATCCCAGGGTCATGGGACTGAACTCCATGTTGGGCTCCATGCTGAGCGTGCAGCCTGCTTAGGTGTCTCTTTCCCTCTGCCCCCCTCCCCTGATCACGACCACTCTCTCTAAAGAAACCCAAAACTCACCTCTCCAAGAACCACAATCATTTTGACGCCTGGCGTGTCCTGGTAACGTAGCACGTGATCCATGAATGTTGAGCCAGGGTACCTGGTGACAGCAGAGAGAACACACGGGGTCAGGAGGCTCGGGGAGGTGTGTGTACATGTGTGGGAAGCATGCTAGTACCAGGAATGCTCTGAGGTTCTTCGTGAGTGTGGGTGTCCGGTGAAGGCCCATAGATGCCTCAAGAATAATGGCGGGGGTGGGGAGGGTGGTAAGTAAATGAGGCACAAGGGAAGAGAAGGAGGGGAGGGGAGGTTCGCTTGGCAGTAAGAGATGATTGGAGAGCACATGTTTGGGGGTTTTAAAATATGGCTGCAGGGCGCCTGGGTGGCTCAGTCAGTTGAGCGTCTGACTCTTGATTTCAGCTCAGGTCATGATCGCAGGGTCATGGGATCGAGCCCCATGTCAGGATCTGAGCTAAGCGTGAAGACTGCTTCAGATTCTCTTTCTTTCCCTCTCCCTCTCTGCCCTTCCCTCCTGCTCGCATGTTGTCTCTAAAATAATAACTAAATAAAATATGGCTGCAAATTCTTTTAAGAAGGTAGAACCTCATGCTTCTCTTGAATACGGGTCAGACTTAATGATTAGCTTCTAATAAACAAAATGTGGCAGAAGCGATTCTAGGACAGTGACTTCCATGGCAGGGTTATAAAGACTAGCTTGTCTGGCACTCTGTCTTGAACTGCTCACTCTGGGGGATGCTGGCCATTATGTCCTGAGGACATTAAGCAGCCTATGGAGAAGCCCACAGAGAAGAACCACCTTACCAGCCCTGTGGATGAGCGACGTCCACCTCGGGCCCGCCGTCAGCATCGCTGACACCTCACACATCACTGCAACCCACCCCTCCCCCACGCCAGAAATGCCCACTTGAGCTGCCCTGAATCCTGACCCACGGAAACTATAAGGACAAATGTGGGGTTTTCTTGTTGTTTCAAACCCTTATTCTAGAGAGAGAGGGGGGTTGATCCCATGACCCTGGAATCATGACCTGAGCTGAGATCAAGAGTCGGACACTCGACTAACTGAGCCTCCCAGATGTCCCACGAGTGTTTTATTATAGTTTGAAGTCACTTGGTTTGCATGATTTTCTTCGAACACAGCAATAGATAATACAGTGTGCCACCTGATGTCCCAGGATTGGCAGGCTATTGCTAGGTCTATATATAGGTCCATATACATAGTTGACCCTTGAGCAATGTGGGCGTTAGGAACGCTAACCCCCACCACATGCAGTTGAAAATCAAACTATAACTTCTGACTCCCCAAAAACTTAACTACTAATAGCCTATTCTTTTTTTTTTTTTAATATTTATTTTTGAGAGAGCGAGAGACAGAGAGCGAGCAGGGGAGGGGCAGAAAGAGAGGGAGACACAGAATCTGAAGCAGGCTCCAGGCTCTCAGCTGTCAGCACAGAGCCCAACACCAGGCCCGAACCCATGAACTATGAGATCATGACCTGAGCCAAAGTCAGATGCTTAACTGACTGAGCCACCCAGGAGCCCCCTAATAGCCTGTTCTTAAAGATTTTTTTTTTAAGTTTCTTTATTTAAGAGAGGCAGAGACAACATGAGTAAGGGAGGGGCAGAGAGAGAGAGAGAGAGAGAGGGAGGGAGGGAGGGAGGGGGAGGGAGAGAGAGAGGGAGGGAGGGAGGAAGGGAGGGAGAGAGAGAGAGAGAGAGAGAGAGAGAGAGAATGAATCTCAAACAGGCTCCGCACTGTCAGCACAGAGCCCAATGCAGGGCTCGAACTCACCAAACTCTGAGATCATGACCTGAGCTGAAACTGAGAGTCAGGCGTTTAACCGACCGAGCCCTCCAGGCACCTCCCTAATAGCCTATTCTTAACCAGAAGCCTTACTGATAACAAAAACAGTCAATTAACACACATCTTGTATGTTTATGCATTATATACTGTATTCTTACACTAAAGTAAGCTAGAGAAAAGAGAATGTTATTAACAAAACCATGAGAAAATACATGTGGAGTGCTGTACTATATTTTCAAAAATCTGCATATTATAAGTGGACCCGTGCAGTTCAAACCCATGTTGTTCGAGGGTCACCTGTATTTTTTTTTCTCCTGTCATAGGAGTTTACAAAAGGATTGTTTAAGGCAAAGGATGCTTCTCTACAGATCTTCAAGAGCATTCTATCATGATCTCACAGGTTCGTGAGTTCGAGCCCCAAGTCGGGTTCTGCATTGACAGCGTGAAGCCTGCTTGGGATTCTCTGTCTCCCTCTCTCTCTGTCCCTCCCTCACTCATACTCTCTCAAAAATAAAATAAACAAAAACAAAAACAAAAAAAAGGCAATGGCTAACACGTGTTATGGTATTAAGTACTAGGCATTACTCCAAAATAGTACCCTATTGATGACCCTACTGATTACTATTACTGTTCCCACCAACAAAAACAATGAGTATGCTATTTGTGAAATAAGAAATATCTACTGGGTCTCTGGCCCCAGTTCTTGATGCAGAGCTCCTAAAACCCTTGTAATCTTCTGAGTGACGGGGTGCTACAGAAAGCTCCTGAGTCTGTTGGAATTTCCCGGGTGACAGGAGTGTCTTGTTCTCACAAGGCAACTTGGTGGATGCCTGCATAGTTCCTGGGTGGGGGCTGGTCTCTAGAAGACCCTGAAGTCATGGGGCGCCTGGGTGGCTTAGTCGCTTAAGCGTCTAATTTTGGCTCAGGTCACGATCTCATGGTTCGTCGGTTTGAGCCCCGCATCAGGCTCCATGCTGACAGCTTAGAGCCTGCAGCCTGCTTCAGATTCTCTCTCTCTCTCTCTCTCTCTCTCTCTGCTCCTTGCCCATTCTATCTCTCTCTCAAAAATGAATAAACATTAAAAAAAATTTTTAGAAGACCAAGACATGATCAGAGTCCTGGAATTTTCAGCCCTACTCACCACTCTATGCAGAAGGGAGAAGGGCTAGAGATTGAATTAATAATCACACCTACATGATGAAGTCTCCATAAAAATCCCTAAAGAAAGGGGTTTGGAAAGCTTGTGGGTTGGGGAATACACCAAGGTGCTGGGAGGGTGGCATGCCCAGAAAGGACATAGAAGCTCCATGCACTGCTCCCTATAATTTGCCCTATGCATTTCTTTTATCTGATTGTTCCTGGGTTCTACAATCCATTCTAGCAAATTACCAACCCAAGAAGTGGGGCACAGGGACCCCCAGTGTATAGCTGGTTGCTCAGGAGTACCGGAAGCCCAGACTCATGATTGGCATCTGAAGTGGGGGCAGTCTTGTGGGACTGGGCCCTTCACCTGTGGGATCTGGTGCTGACTCCAAGTAGATACTGTCAAAACCGAAATGAACTGCAGAACACCCAGCTGGTATCTGCGGAGAACTGGAGAACTGCTTGGTATGGGGGAAAAAAATCCCAACATTTGGTAGCCAGAAGTGTGAGTGTGGTCATGGTAGAGAGTAAAGAAACAGTTCTTCCTTTCACTATTACAGTTAACACCTGCTGAGTACTTGCTAAGTGCCAGGCTACCTTCTAGAAACACCTCACTAAATCCTCCCAATGACTCCATGAGGTGGGTGCTATTGTTTTACCCACGTGATCTGTAAGGATGCTAGAGCTCCAGGGAAGGTAAGGGACCTGTCCAGAACGCCTCCCTGGTAAACAGAGAAACTGGGACTCGAACCCCATGGTCTGATTTCAGAATTGGTCCTGCCAACCCCTGCACTCTGCTGCCTCCCTATGGCCACAACACAGAGACAGCGTACAGAATTACCCCCAAAGCCCAAATACCTTTGAAAAACACCTTTTCCTGTTTTCTTCTGATATTATGCCCATGTCAGACCTGAGACAGGGTAGAGATGGCCCGTTTTATGGACTTAACTCAGTGGTAGCAAGCAGAGATTGGAGGATCCCGCTCCCCTCTCCCAGCCTGCCCCTCCCAAATGTAAGAGGCCCGCCTTGGCCCAGCTGATCACCTGTCCCCGCCAATGGCCACACCCTCATAGACGCCATCAGTGGTCCGAGAAATGATATTGTTGAGCTCGTTGGACATGCCCCCAGAACGTGAGACGTAGGCCACACTGCCAGGGCGGTACAGCTTGGAGGCCAGGATGTTGTCCAGCATCCCACCTGTATTCCCAATCTTGAAGCACCCAGGCTTGATGCCTCCAACCTGCAAGGGCAGAAACAGCAGTCAGGGAGGAAAGGTAAGCTCCCCACAGAGCTCAGGAGAATCCCAAAGCCCAACACTACCTGCTCAACCCCCTCTGGTCAGGACGGGGAGAAAATGTTCCAAGAGAGTTAACACCTACACACTGAGTTTCTGGCTTAAGAATCTCATCTCTCCTGGGGCGCCTGGGTGGCGCAGTCGGTTAAGCGTCCGACTTCAGCCAGGTCACGATCTCGCGGTCCGTGAGTTCGAGCCCCGCATCAGGCTCTGGGCCGATGGCTCGGAGCCTGGAGCCTGTTTCCGATTCTGTGTCTCCCTCTCTCTCTGCCCCTCCCCCGTTCATGCTCTGTCTCTCTCTGTCCCAAAAATAAATAAAAAACGTTGGAAAAAAAATTAAAAAAAAAAAAAAAAAAAAAAAAAAAGAATCTCATCTCTCCCGCGAGCGACATTATGCGGAAAAAAAGAGAACCTTACTTGTAAAACACGGCTCACTACTACTGCACGTTCAGATATGTATACTCAGGGTTAAGTCACCTTGGCTCTAAAAGGGTGACAGCACCCATTAAAGTGTGAAACACAGGTGTATGCCTCTGCTCAAAATCACCCTTGCCTCTGAGATGAAAGCCCCCTTGCTTAACTAAAAGATCTCAGCTTCGGACAAAATTTTAACTCAACCACGAAGTAAAAACAACAACAAAATAGTCACAGAGCAGTTTCTTTCTATGTTGAAGACCTTTGGGCAAATAAAACCCTTAGGTAGATTTTCCTTTGGTTTACAATTAAAGTAATAAAGATTATGCTATGGTTGTATGGAGGTGGACAGAGAAAATCTCCCAGTTAGCCCCTTAAAACTATGAAAGTGACATGGCCTGGAGAGAGTAGATATGGCCCTTTAAAGTAGATATGCACTTTCAATAGGTACTCTCTGAATCTTTTCAACCTAACAGGGAAACAGAAGAGTCAACAACTTAGTTTTCTGTGGGCCCAGAACTTTATAAGATAGCCTTGAACTTAAAAGGCTTGGGGCAACTGGGTGGCTTAGTCAGTTAAGTATCTGACTTCGGCTCAGGTCATGGTCTCACAGTTCCTGAGTTCGAGCCCCGAGTCGGGCTCTGTGCTGACAGCTGGGAGCCTGGAGCCTGCTTCAGATTCCGGGTCTCCCTCTCTCCCTGCTCCTCCCCCACGCACACGCTGTCTCTCTCTCAAAAATAAATAAACATTAAAAAAAGAAAGAAAGAAAGAAAGAAAGAAAGAAAGAAAGAAAGAAAGAAAGAAAGAACGAAAGAACGAAAGAACGAAAGAAAGAAAGAAAAAAGGGTTTCTGGAAAAGGACACTCACAGTGGCAGGTCCAATGATGGTCACTCCATTCTGGTCTGCCTTCTTGATCAGCTTCCTTGTGAGGGCCTCAGGGATGCCTTCAGCTATGATGGCAATGGTCCGGATCTAAAGGACAGTCCCTTCCTGTTAACTCTGTGCCTCAGATGAAGCAACGAGGCAGCAACCTATACAGGACCAACCTTCCATGCCCCCTTCCAGGCTCTAAGAACAAAGTAATGTTAACAGTATGCACCCCTTCCTCCCATAGACCTCTGTTCCTAGCCTCATCACTCCAATCCTCTTCCAAAAGGAGAGGCGAGAGGCATAGATACCCGAAACCAATCTCCATTGGTTAACACCACAGTAGCTCAGTAACCCAAGCAGGAACAAATGTTTCTGAAAACCCATGACCGTCAAAGTGGCTACATTCTCTCCCATCCAAAAACCCTCAAGACTCAGACCCACCTGTCCCCCCCACCTGTCCTGATGCCTGCTCATAAAGCAAGTATCTACGGCTTTCTCCGCTGTACCCTCTGAGTCTCCGACTCTATGTCCCAGGGCCAGCACGGGACACGAGCTGCTTCCACACACAGACCAGAGACTGGGCTGGGGGAGAAAGCCAGAAGGGGTAGGGGTGGGGGGGTGGGGAGGAGGGTTGGGCAGGAAACATCAAGAACCATCTCTATCTGGCTCTCAGGGCCAGCAAACTTTTTCTGGCTTCGTCGGTCATATGGTCTCTGCAGTAACTGCTAAACTTTGCCTGTGTAGCATGAAGGCAATGATGGACAACATGTAAATGAATGAATATGGCTGTGTTCCAATAAAAGTTTATTTATAAAAACAGAGAGCTAAGTTTGACCCTTAGGCTATAGTCTGTTAACCTTTGCTCAAGAATAAAAAAACAACTCATTTTCAGCAGGTGTGTTTTCGTTTTTGTTTCACTGAGATGGGAACAAAAGTTTACATTCTCCAATCATAAGCTGAACTAGGCCAGTCTGGGATCAGACAATAATTTTGAACAGAAGAATCAATATCTTAATCTATAAAGGCTCGTACAGAGGGACCTGGGTGGCTCAGTAAATTGAATATCTGACTTTGGCAGGTCACCATCTCACAGTTCGTGAGTTCAAGCCCTGCGTCAGGCTCTGTGCTGACAGCTCAGAACTTGGAGTCTGCTTCAGATTCTGTGTCTCCCTCTCTCTCTACCCCTCCCCGCTTGCGCTCTGTCTCTCTCAAAAATAAACGTTAAAAAAAAATATAAAGGCTCGTACAAATCAGTAACAAAAATGACAAATACCTCAACAGAAAAAAAGGAAGGGAGAGCACCTCGTAAAATATAAATGGTCAATAAATGTTTTTGAAAGTTCATCTTAGTTAATGATCAAAGATACACAAGTAGAATGCCTATCACTCGTCAAATATGTGTTTTTATAACGCAAACATTCAAGTGTTGGCCAGGGTACAGGGAAGCAGGCATTCTTGGACTAGTGATGGAGATTATGTCCATACAACTTTTCTGGAGGGCACCTGGGCAGGATGGATCAAACAAAGGCTTTCAAATCTGTATATTCTGATGCAGCAGTCTGACTGGTTTAGACATTTGCGCTGGGGAAATAATTAAGGATATATGCAAATGTTCATCTAAGATGCTCACCATAGGACCTGAAAAACCAAAACCGATGTTGCCAATAAATATTTATTGATGTAGAAAAAGTAACTGAAAACAATGGATTACAAAATAGTTACATACAGTATTATTCCACCTGTTCAAATCCAGAAAAAGGTACTGATAAGGATACACTCAAACGTTGGTAACCGTGTTTCTGAGAAATAGGACTTACTTAACTGAAGCATTTATGTTCTTCTTTTTATTTAACAGTATTTAAGTTTTCTTTGTAATAAATATGTAATGACTTCATAAGAAATTGCTTTTGATTCTATTCTTAGAGCCAGTCCTAGCAGCACAGGGAGGTTCTGGCAGAGGTAGATGATCCTGAACGGACTCTTTGTTAGCCCAGGTAAGCAGCCCTGTCTGGCTTGCCCGCCCTCAGTTACCACCCTACCTCCCTAACCCTACCTTCCGAAGATCAAGTGTATCCAACCACTTTCGATCGCCAGCCAGTCCCGAGTGCCAAGCCCTTTAGCCCAGGTGGCAGTGCCGGCTGACACCACTCAAGGGCTTTCCCTGCTTCCCCACCCCAGGACCCAGTGATCTACCTGTGAGTAGTTCATGGTCTCGATGGTACTGTCATAGGCTGAGCGGAGAGAGGCAAAGTTGATCAGCACGTCTACTTCTGGGTGCTTCTTCATGGCATCAGCCATGTTCTTGAAGACAGGGATCAGGATCTCCTTGTGACCCCAGTAAAACTTCTGCTTGTGGTCCCCGCTGTGAGAGAGAAGGAGGAGGGGTCAGGACAGCCCCAAACTGTCCGGGCTGGGGAGGGCGGAGCCAAGGGAGGAGCTTCATCTAGAAGGTGGAAAGACAGGGCCTCTGTCCTCAAAGAGTTCCAAACTCTGGGGAAAAGATCCCCCAGGAATACGGATCGCCCCAGTCTGGGATGGCAGGTGCTTCCCCACCCAAGGGGATAATCTTGCTGGCTCCCCCCAGCTCTTAGTGAGGGGGATGAGATGAGGAAATCCCACTTGGCAGCCATCTCTAGTTTCCCGCCCTGGTGGGACTCACGTGAAAGGGTACACCATGGCGGCCACGGAGGGCTCATCTCGGGAGCAGACGTAGTCAAAGTCCAGCATGCCCTGTACAGCCCGGGTCTGCATGCCCCACACGATGGCCTTTGTGTGGCGGCTGAAGAGGGTGGCACTCTTTCCTGGTGGGCAAAGACACAGCGAGTGCACCCAGAACACACACCCCCGGGAGACCCTCAGGGGCTGCCACACCCCTCCATGCCCAGTCCAGGGAGGGGGGCTCATCACCACCGCAGAGCAGCGTCAAGAGGATGGGATTCTGAGAACTTGGGGAAGAGGTGCCTTGTTTTTTCTGGAAAGAGGGGGCAGAGAGAGCAAAGAGAGCTAAGAGGACCTGCCTGGCTGGTAAAGAGCTAGCAACGGACACAGAAAGGACTCCCATGCAGAGAACAGGTCCACAGGCAGAGAATCCCTATAGGACCTGCTCACCTTCACAGGAAAGGAGTATAATCAGCATTTTGCTTATATGCCAACAAAGGCTTGATAAATTATTTTTAAAGTCACCAAGAAAAAACTAAGCTCTCCTAATTCTAGTGCCTGCAGGATTTTAAACAACCCAACAATCACCACCTCTAAAGCTGGACATAAATCAGCTTGGGTCAGGATCCGAATCCTCATGATTCTAGGTCAGTGTAGGTCCAAAGTAGAGGCTGGCCATGGCCTTACTATTTCTACCTGAGGTTCTGGCCTAGGTACACTGGCTCTCAGCACCTCCCCACATTCTCTGTGCTGTTCCTCCTGCCCTCCTCCCTCTGGCCCTTTCCTGATCAGAACAATGCTCTTGGCTGGTCCCGCAGGGCAGAAAGGAGAGGCAAAAGAAGGAGGGGAGAAAGGGCTCAGAAATGCTTCCATGCCTTGAAGGGAAACGCTCCTTCGCCACCCTGCAGGCAGGTGACCGGACTCTCCCTTCTCTGCAAGTCCTGCTGGAGGAAAGTAGCCCCCCAGGGAGGTTCTCAGCTCCCCCAGGGAAATCAATGCACTGAGCTCCGTGGCCATCTGGTATTAATTAACCTAGTATACTAGTCTAGTGTGGGCTTTGCTAATCAGGCTCAAGATGTGATTTAATAAATTTGAGATCACTCTCCCAAGGCATGTGGGGTTCTCATCCCTACACAGGCTTGCTTCTTCCCTCCCAGCTGTAAGCTTCCCATAGCACAAGGCTCCTGCTGTTCCAAATACGTAGGACTTATTGTCACCGGACCCATCTGGGTTCTCACAAGACAAGGGATCACAGAACAAAGGAAGCCACCTAATCCGGTACCCTCACTTCCCAGTCCCAGGAACCGGAAGCTTGGAGATGCCAAGCTCCCCACCCTCCCCACCCTCGCAGGAGGGGGGCCCAGACGGACCCAAGTCAGAGTGCGAGCAAACACACATACACACATCTGTCTACCCAAAAGACTACAGAAAGGGACAAAGCCTGGAATCTCTAGAAGCCCAACTGTACCTCTGGTGTGAAAGGCGCAGAATTAGAGCACAGAGAAGGCTGTCATCCTCAGCTAACCAGCAGCAAGGGCCTCAGAGAACCCCTGCTGCAGGCCTAACACCCCCACCAGACGCCCCTGCTGGCTGCACTATTTGTCCTCCTCTCCCTCCGAAGTCTGGCTCAGGAACTAACAATAAGATAAGCCCACCCCTTGGGTGGAAGAGTTCTCAGAACTGGAGTAGACCCCTGTTCTCTCGGCACAGTGCTTGGGTCATTCAGGTAACAAAGGATCTCGCCAGAGACAGGAACCAGAGGGATTAAAGGCAGATGGTCAGAGGTTTGCATTCCTGGCCTTTCCAGGGGGATACCTGACCCTAGCCTAGGTGCCCCTTCCCCTCCCCTTAGCAAGGTATCAAAGGTCATCATCAGAAAATTTTTCCCCCTCCCCTGGAGCAAAATCTCTCATAGCTGTGAAAGTCAAAAAGTCAAGCAGAAGCAGAAGCCCTGACACTTTGAAGCAATGAATCCATTCACTTTAGGCAATAGGCGAATGTGTCTTTGCGTGAACGTGTGAGTGAGCACTGAAAATGTCCCTTGTAAGCAGTGACCTCATTCACCAGACCAAACCCAGATCCCCTCCACAGATTTACTGCACATCCATCCAGGCTTCTACATCTCTCCTTGTCCAGCCTGTCTTCCGCAAAAACCCAGAGAAATCTAAACCCATGGCTGGCACTGAGAGCTCAGGGATGCAGCAGGCAGGAGTGAGGCTTGGCAGGAAAAGAGACCATGAGACCCAGATGGGAATCGGGAGAGCTGAGGCTGCCCTCCGTGCGCCTGTGCTGCCACCACCCTCCACCCCACTTCAGTGTCCATGGCTCCCTCCTTCCCAGGACTCCCCTCCCTCCTCAGCAGGCGCCACCCCTACTCTCCAAGGCGTTGGGCCCAGCTGTTGCTCCTACGCTCCACGCCATGTCCTGTCCTGAGCGTAGAGCCAGAGACAGCCGGCCAGGAGAGTGCTGAGTGGGGGTGGGAGTGACTAAGCAGGGGTGGGAAGGGGAGGGAGAGCAAGGACTAGGACTTGGGCGGGGAAACAAAGCACACAGTTAAGACTATAACCCACTAACAAAGCCACACACAGAGCTGGGGCAGGGCAGGGGCATCCTACCTTGCAGGGATCTTGGACTTGGGACTGAATCTGTCAAAGAAAATGACCAAGGCAACTGAGTCACCTGCTGGTAGCTGGAGGCTTTAGAGGGAGAGGGTGGGAAAAGGGAAGGATCCCAAGGACAAGCCTCACAGGGCTGACGCCCTCACCAAGTCTTGTCTATTCCACAATGGACAGGAGTGAAGCCGACCGAAGAGGAGAGAGTGCTGATCAGCACAGCAGAAGCAAGAGAGGGCAAAGGGCCAAAGGGGCAGAGAGGGGGCAGGAGGAGCCAGAAGGCTTGGAAGGTGTGCTGAACACCAAAGCCCCCAGGCCTGGTGGAGGGACAGCTGGCCCCATCACACCCTTATAATGCCAATCCCGTTTTGTCCCCATGAAGCCCAGTAAGAGGATCAGGTTATCGTAGGGTTGGACTTGTCATTCTGTGGACAAAGCTGCTGGTTTGGGGACTGCGGGGAAACAGTGTGCAATCTTGCGTGCCTGGAGCCAGTGTAACTATTTCCCAAAATGCCTCAAGTGCAGACTTCCTGTACCAGGAAGGGACTGCATTAATTAACACTGGCTGTAAGAGCTGGGCGGTGGCAGGGGTCACATCTGATGAACTAGAGGACGGACAGACACAGAAGACAAACTGAGGATGGGCTGGTAAATGACGTGTGCTCTTACGGTGGGCTCACAGGAAGGGGGGTCTTTGTAGGAGCCCCAAGAGGTTGGGCGGGCAGGAACCACTGTGAGGGCCCTTGCTCTGCTGGACCAGCTCTAGGCTCCTGCTCTCCACTTAGAAGTGGAGTCTGGGAGGGGCGCCTGGGTGGCTCAGTCAGTTAAATGACCAACTTCGGCTCAGGTCGTGATCTCCCGGTTCATGAGTTTGAGCCCTGAGTCAGGCTCTGTGCTGACAGCTCAGAGCCTGGAGCCTGCCTTGGATTCTGTGTCTCCCTCTCTCTGTCTCTTCCCCTACCCCACTCATGTTCTGTCTGTCTCTCTCTCTCTCTCTCTCTCAAAAATAAATAAACATTAACAAAAAGAAAAAGGAAAGAAAAAAAAGAAGTGGAGTCTGGGAGGCCTTGCCACCCCCAGGTATTTCTGTCGCCCTGTCTCCTTCGCCACTTCACACAGCCCCACGGAAGTAAGGGGACAGAGGGGAAGACAGTGGGGAGCGAGGTGACCCAGGTGCAGCGTGGAGAGCCCACAGAAAGGCTCAGGAAGGTTCAACTCTTCATGTCCTCGTGTCCATTTGGCCCATGTGCCACGCACACTTTTACAGCACAGCCCAAACCATGTTCCGGCGCCCCAGCAGGGCCCACCCCAGCAGGGCCCAGAAAGGACAGGCAGACAGGGAGTGCCTGAATCTGCTGGCTGCCACTTACCTTGTGGCATGGCAGGCTTGGCCTTCTTTGCGGGTGCCACCTCATCAGCCCTGGACTCAGAAAAAGATGCCGTCCTACTGGGGGCTGGAGTCTGGGGTGGGACAAGGAGACAAGATAAGAGTCACAGGTAGCAACTGGGAAAAAGAACTATTAGTCCTTGAGCTTTGGAGCCTTAAGGCCCCAAAGAAATCAGGTAATAAGAATCCTGTACAGCACTATCTTCTACTAAGTGCTTGCAAAAGTACTACTACAACAACCCTCTTGAGATAGGAATTAGTATTGTTCTAGGTCACAGATAAGCAAACTGAGGCTCTGGAGGGTAAGACACCTGCCACGGTCTCTCTCTCAACAGGATTTGAACTCCAGTCTGATTTAAAAACCCCTGGTCTTGGGGCATCTGGCTGGCTTAGTCTGTGGAGCATGAGACTCTTGATCTCAGGGTTGTGAGTTCAAGTCTCACATTGGGTAAAGAGCTTACTTAAGAAACTAAACTAAACTAAACTAATAAAACCCGGTAGGCTTTCCATTATGCTACCTTGATTGGGCAGAAAAAAAGCCAGCAGAGATCTAGAAACCAACCCGTCTTTCTCCAATGCCCACAGACGACTAGGAACAGAAGAGGGGCACTTGTATCCTGGATGGGAGGGAGGTAGGAGAGGGTAACAAAGATGACAAGGCAGGTTTTAAGGCAGAGGAGAGGGGGCACCTACCGAGGTACTCCCACTGGCATTAAGGAGGAAGTTTGCAGTGTGGGCCGCTGTGGGTGGCTGGTTGGGGATGGGCCGGTGGCCTAGGGCCATGCCCACAATGGCTGTCATGTGAGTTTCAGTCCCAAAGACATGGATGGGGATCCCAGTAGTCTTCCCTGTGAGGAAAGAAAAGAATCCATCATTCAAGTCTTCAAATAAGTGTCCACGTCCACACTGCTCTGCAAGGGGCCCTGCCTGGCATCTAGTGCCTTCTACACAAGGCCAATTATCCAGGATAGACCAACCGTCATATTTTTACCACCAAACAAATCTCCATAAAGACCACCTGCTTTGATAAGAGCAAGGCCTGGCTTTACTGACACCCTGAAGTGCAACCACAAGCACCGTCCTGCTGTGGGCAGCGAGACCCTGGCCCTCCCATCCCTCGACCTCGACTTCCGCCCGGCCTGGCCTCTGTGCCTGAGCCTTGGGCTCATTTCCTCGGGGCTCCAGCCCCCCTCGGTCCTCTGTGTGGAGCTCTCTCGTCGCTCGCCACCTCCTCCTCCGTCTCCCCTGCCACTTCACTGTACACATCCCTGAGAGGGATCAACCTCTTAGTAAGTGTTTACTTATTTAATGTTCTGTGAGTTTAATGGCCAGACCGTGACTAACATTCACCATGCTGTCCCGAAGGCTGGGCCCATGGCAGGAACTCAGCTGTAGGTGAAAACGAGGACCTGGCACCCCTTCAGGTGATTGAGGCAGGTTCCTATTTGCCACGGATACCAGATTTGCAAAAAATGGGAAGATGGCAAGCTTTTGCCCCTCCAATCAAAGGGGATGGCACGCGTCTGTCACCCCTCCAACGCTTCATGTGAATTCCTGCTCCCCAAGTAAGTGCTCCTAGCAATGAGGTCTGCACTCTGCTCTCTTGTTCTACCAATTAACCAATCGTCCCCACCTCTCCCTCCACAGCCCCAGGGGTCTCCACCCTCCTGCCCCTGAGCCCGCGCTCCACCCAGCAGCCAAAACAACCCTTCTAACCCAAAATCAAGTTGTGCCACTTCCTCAAAGTCTTCCAGAGGCTGCCAGCCCAGGGTCACGGCCAAGTGCTCCCCCGTACCTGTACCAGTCCCACATAGCTCCCACTGCCTCCCACCCTTACCTGCCAACACCCTGCCCTCGCTCCCTCGGCCCTGCCTGCTGGTCCTGCACAGCAGCACGCTTCCATTCAGGGCCTTGGAACTTGGCCTTCTCTCTGCAGACACTGCTAAATGCTCTCTCCTCTCCTCCAGGTCACTGCTCAAATGTCACCCTTTTTAGGGGGCTTCCACCGATCACCCCATTAAAACCAGCCCTGTCCCCTCCCACGCAAGCTATCCCTTTACTCGGCTTTGTTTACCTTCATGTCACCTAGCGCCACCTGACATTACTGTCGATGTTTTCAACAGCACGAGGGATTGCTGTCGGTCAAATGTACAGCTGCAACCCCAGTGCTTGGCACACAGGCCACACAGAGCAGGTGTTCCGCAAATATCTGTTAAATGAACAGCTGAATGGAAATGTTTTCTGAGCCATTGTGAAGTTCAGGTCGAGCTCTGCATCAGAGGAGCGCACACACTGGAAATAGAAGCAAGTGTCCGAAGACCTGGCACAGAGCGCTGGGGACAGAAAAGGTCGCCATCTTACCTACTTCTCCCATCACCCGCAAGCCCTCCTGATAGTTGGGGCCGCCTCTTCGGACAAAGATCGTGACCTCGTGCTCCTTCAGGGGACCCTGGTAATCTCGAATTGCTCTCACGATGCCCTGGAAGCAGGAAGGGACGACAGACATGTGCCTAAAAATAAGGCAATTATTTATAATCACGATGAACGAACATCCCAGGTGTACCTAACAAGGACTGCTTCT